>NC_081413.1:527284838-527597963 GCF_030272615.1 Cryptomeria japonica
ACCAATTTCTATTTCCATTTGGTATTCCCATCCACCACTGAACTCTCTATAAAATCTGCTACCTTAGAACCCCATTTGTCTTTAGTTATGTACTTCAAATCATCAAATTTTCCATTCTCCCCTAACACTTGAAGACCTTCCCAAAAGTCCTCCCAAAACAAGGCTAATTTACCATCACCCAAAATCCAAGAAATATGGTCTATAGTAACATGATGACATGAGATCATGAAATTATGAATGGCAGAGCCACCAAGTGGATTTTTAATAGTAAAAATTATTTCCTTTCATTGATTATCAAGATATTTTTATCTCAATATTTTGGCCCACTTTTTCTCTAGATTGCAATACATACTCCAAATTAACTTTGCGCCCATTACATCATTTATGATTTCCCAACTTCTCAAACCAACACCTCCTGTATACTTTGGTTGTCATATTTTATCCCAAGCCAACAATGCATCTTTTTTTCAATTACCTTAAGTACTTTTGTAGGTATTTTTAGACACATCATAGAATAATTTTGTATTAAAAATATAATTGTCTTCAACATGAGAATATGGCCTGTCATAAGCCACTTTCTTTTCCAACCATCCTTTTTAATGAGATAGGTGTCCACTAGATTCTGTCATAGGTTTGATCTACAGGCACCAACAAAAAGTGGGATACCCACGAAAATTCTTATTAAAGAGCTTGGTTTAATCCCCAAAATTATGTAAATTTCCCTTTACTTCTAAAGATTAGCGTTAAAGAAAAAAAATCCAACTTCTTCCAATTTATTTTCTGACTTGATGCACTACAATATACATACAAAGTCTCCTTCATGCATCGGGTTTCTCTAAAGGAAGACTCACCCATTAGAAGTGTATCATCTGCAAACTGGAGGTGAGAAATTGGATCAGTCCCATGAGCAATACAAACACCTCTCCATTGTCCCTTTATCCTTCTCTTCATAATATACTTTCCAAGAACCTCAACCATAATAATGAAGAGAAAAAGGGAGATAGGATATCCTTGCCTTATCCCTCAAAATGTGTAGAAGAAACCTTGGGGGATTCCATTGACCAAGACCAAAAAATGGGCACTACAAATGCAATTCCACACCTAAGAGAGTCATATTGGAATAAATCCAAACCGGGTCATAAATTTTAGCAGAAATTTCCCATCAACTTGATCATATTCTTTCTTTATATCCATTTTTACAAACATCCTATCAGCCTTAGTTGTCCTAATTGAATGGATAGCTTCATGGGCAATTATTATACCTTCAACTATGGACCGATTCGAGGTAAAGAAACTCTACTCCTCAAAAATAATAGAGCCTAAAACCTTTTTTAATCTATTTTCCATGACCTTGGATAACCTTTATGAACTATATTACACAATGAGATGGGGAAAAAAGCATTAAATGACTGAACATTTTCCTTCTTGGGAATTAGTGAAATCATTGTATTATTCAAATTTTTAACATAGAATAATCGGTTCTTGATTCCTCCACCACCCCCCATAAGTTCTCTTTAATTATATCTCAAAAAAATGGAATAAAAGGGTAGGAAACCCATCAATACTAGGGGCTTTGTCTCCTTACATTGAAAACATATCACATTCTACTTCCTCTAGACTAATTGGTTCAATAAGTGATTGATTCTACTGCTCGGATATTAAGGTTGAGATGAGATTAAAAATGCCCTCCTTAAAAGAAAATTCTTGATCGTTCCCTACTAAAATAGGATTATTGAAATAGGATATTGATTCCTTATTGATGTCATCTTTCTTGGTCAACCAAACCCCTTCCACTTTTTTAATCAAGTGGATTCAAATACAAGATCTTTTAGCCTTAACCGAGTTATGAAAAAAATTGCATTATGGTCCCCCTGCTTTAACCAACATTCTCTAGACTTTTGATGTAAAAATATTCTTCTCTCACCAACACCTTAGAGTATTAAAAGTTCAAATTCTTTTCTTCTTGAAAATCGAGCTCTTCCATACTTTGTTGAATGACTTTACTATGAAGAATTTTTTACTGTTGTTCCAATCTAAACTATTTTATAAAAATATCCTTGAAGCATACCCTATTCCATTCTTTTTAACACAATTTGATAAATTGAAGCTTCTTAAAGAAAATGAAATCCTTTTTACCTTCTCTTGTAGGGGCATTGGACCACCAATCATTAATGAGGTCTCTAAAACCTTCTGTGCACAACCACATCCTCTCAAATTTAAAGAGACATATGATGTAAGCAACATCATGTCGAATCACCAATGAGATTGGATTATGATGTGACCTTGAGAAAGGGAGGATATTTGCTTCAAAAATAAATGGATGGTCTACCCATTTTCTTGTCAGAAAAAAATGGTTTAACTTCTCAGCAATGTTCAAGAATCCTTGTCTACTATTTGTCCAAGTGACGATCCTATTATTATGCTTAACCTCCAAAAGACAATTTCTTGTGACATAATTTTTTAAGTCCATTTGAAGACTCCCAGTCCTTTACCCCCCTTGTTGTCCTTAGGTTCAAAGGTAGCACTGAAATCACCGCTAATGATCATTATTTTGTTGCAATGGTCCTGAATAATTTTTGAAAGATCATGTCATAATTCTCGTTTCTAATTTGCACTAGTCAGACCATTAACATTCAAGGCCAAAATTTATCTCCCATAAGTATTTAGAAATCTTTGGACGAGTTGTCAATGTTTTTCTTTAGAAATCAAATCTACTTAACTATAATCGGATTCCATAAGAAGCCCAATCCACCAGATGCTCCTTCAACCTCAATGAATTAACCTTTACAAAATCTCTAGCTCCTAATACATCTCTCAGCCTCCTCCCCTTTTAATCGAGTTTTTTGAAGAAAAATTACATCTCGTCTCATCTTATCAAAACAAGGCTTGATCAAACGTCTCTTGTCAGAAGCATTGTAGCCCCTAAAATTTCATGACATGGTTTTTATGGCTCCTTGGAAAGGGGAAAGCCCTTCCCTGATCTAAGTTTTTTTACCTATAGCACTCCCTTCAATCTCCAGCTTCATCTTGTTGGTTTTTGGTCCTTTTGATTTATTTTCTCCATTCTTTACTTTTCCACTTGTAGCGTTGGTTTAACAAATTGATGCAGGAGCATCCAAGAGACCACATGAGACCAAGAAGATTAAAAGCATGAATGAAGACCCCAAAGCATCCTTGAAAGTGAATTGGAATGTTTTGAAGCCAATAATGGCCATTTGTAATGACCAATATGATTTTAAAGTAAAAAATCCTAAAGGTCCTGATAAAGGCCTTAGGACCAAAAATGCTATGTAAATGGGCAAATGATGCCTAGGAGTCTAGATAGATTGAATAGGGTTCTAATATGCTTTGATGGTCATATCATGTCAAAATAATTTGATTAGGATAGGTTTTAGTTGATGAAATGCTTTAGAAATAAAGTTAGAAATTCAAATTTTGAATTTTAATGGCTAGTTACAGTTTTGGAGGGAAAGTGGTTTATGAGTTGTTTTGTCACTCTAATCACTCAAACTAATTGGATTTCGGTTTGGGAAGTTAGAGGAAGGATTTATAAAGCTTTTTAATTCCATTTTGGCTGGGTTGGATGTACTGTACGGACATAGTACGGACAGAACAGTAAAATCAATAAAAACTAGTCTTTTCTTGCTTTTCCTTTGATTTTATTGATGGTTTATTGATTGGGAAGTGTTGTATGTTCATGGTGGAGGCTAAAGGAATTTAGGAATCAGTATTAAACATTGTTTTGAATGATTTTATAGAAGGTTTTGATCAGATATTATCATTTTGTGTTGGCTGTCCTAAATTTTCTGAGTGTTTCATTGGCATTGAAGGCCCAAAATGCAATTTGGAGCCCTTCTATGGATGTAAGAATCTGATTCTCATAGGAGAGGCTCTAACTAACATGTATAATACATTTCTAACCCTTATAACATGCTGGAGATGTGAAGTTGCAGGTGTACACCATGGGTTTTGACTGGGAAAATACATGGTTTTGATGCCATAGTTGTAGCAGCAGAAGATCTACCTTAAGGAGGTAGTATTTTTATGTGAAACAGAGTTAGGGGATGGTAAATTCATGGTGAATATTGAAGGAGAAGTTCTGGAAGTAAGTTTTGGGGTTTGAACAAGAAGGCCCTAGTTTTTAAGCCATTTTAAGGAGAGTTTTGGTGTTTGGGTATTTAGGAGTGCAACCAAGACTTAAAACCTTGAAAATCCTTGGATTGGGAGCCCAACTAAAGACTGTACAAAAGGGTTTAATCTGGTTGTAAGTTTGGAGGGTACTTCCTTCACAAAGTGGACCTAATTAGCCCTCTTGGGGAATGAGGACAGCGGTTTTTTGAAAGCTTTGTTCCAAAACATCCATAGGCAATATTTTGGGAGTTGATATAGGTTTATATTGTGCATCTAAATCAGTCATAACATTGGTCCATGTTTTGGGAAATGTGTGTGAAAAGAGCCAAAAACAGCCCAGCAGGCTATTAGGAAACTAGGCCTAGTGAAGGGCTAGATTTGGGTTTTGATATCAATTGAAGGTTTGATGGTTTGAAAACCTTTGGAACATGTTAAGTGAAGTTTTTTTGAAGTGTGTGGAGGTAGGGGAAACACCTGATTAAGGTGAAGACAAGTTTTGAGCCTATTGAGGCATATTGAGCATTTGAAACACCATAGGAGTGTTGGGGTTTGGGTCCATATTCCACTTTAGTTTACAAGATTGCAACTAGATCCTCTAGCCTCTGCATCACAAATAGTCCTCTTTTCCACAATAACTTGAAAGTCCTCCAAGATGAGAACATCTTCCTTGAATTAAATATCTTCAAATTCATCCTTAGAATTAGTCATATTAATAACTTGGTCTTTCTCACTACCTATAAAGTGAGACTCAAATTTCTTGACTGAAGACATATGGATGTCTTTGATAGGTTGATTCACTTGAATTCATTCCATCCTTGACTCAAATCTCTCTACCTCATCATTATATACTAGTTTGTAAAGATTGAGGTCTAGGTATCCCTCCATCCCATCACCTATGATGTTTTGAATTTTTTCTTTGCCTCATCATAAAATTTTAATGCCATGCAGTCATAGGCCTGCATCTCACTTACACAAGAGCCTCTCCCCAGTAGGATTTTCAAAGAAATGTATCTCTTGAGCACTCCTTTTCTTAGTGAGCATATCATAAGACACTTCTTTACTCTGGCTACCACCTAAGCCAAAATCAGCCTTGATATCTGCTTGGACAATATTTGAATTTAACACAATGCAAGGGTTCTCATTTGAGATCTCATTCTGCCATTTATCAAGCTCTTCATCAAAGGTAATATTTCAAGGGTCTTTTGATGCAGAGGGTTCACACCAAAACTCACAAAAATCACTTTGGACATATTTCACAATAATGGGATCATCTCATCCTATCACTCTTCTCAAACTTCAAAATACCCTCAAAAGGTATAATGCTTCAATAGATCATAAGCATCACTTTGGTCTTCACAAGACTTGAGCCCTTACAAATGGGCTTGCATTTACATTGAGGAATTGGTCAAAAATATGAAACACAAGTTAAGAACATAATCTACGACTTGATCCATCACAAAACTCTCAGCTTAAGGTCTACAACACATTCCAATCACCTTTTACTATAAAAAATGTGGACACCAACACTTGTAATGTCCTAAGACTGATCAAAGTTTCCAAACTCAAGAAATATTCTATATGTAATAGACATTGTAGTCACACAAATCTGTCCAGCTTAATTAAATAAAGTTTCGCTATTTATTTGATTAAAAATCCACTAGCCACTAGTTAATTAAATTAATATTTAATTAATTCATCCCCAAACATTCTTCTATTAATTAAATAAATTATTCAATTTATTTTAATTAATTCATTAAATCAAATTCCAATCAATTAAATAAATAAAATCTATTTATTTAATTAAATCCCCTTTTCCTCTTTTAAATAAATTAAATAAAACATTTATTTAAATCATTATCCCCCCCCCACTTGCATTTTCCTACAAATGCAACTTGCACACATTTATTGAAATAAATGAATTTTTATTTTAAATAAAATCCTATTTTCCCTCACCCACCAAAGCCACTTGCAAAATCTAATCCCCTTCTAGATTCTTCTAACCCCTTCCTAATCAGCCTAATCCATCCCCTAATTATTGTCACATTCCTAAGCAAAATGGAGTCACTTCTCAAAGACTCCAAAGTCTTTGAAAAGCATTTAATACTTTGTGTGTTCAACAAATTAACCCCCAAAGTCTTCCAATACCACTAATGGCTCTTACATGACCATTTATGGCTCTTACATAACCATTTATGGTTATTTCAAACTTGTCTCCCCAAACATTTATTGTTTTGACCATATTCATCCATTTCACATTTGCACAAGTGTTTATCCATTGGATAAAAGCTTTATTCTTTGAATAAAGAGTTTATTCATTCAACTAACCTTGACTTTAACTTCCAAGGTCATATCAAGCATTTAATGCTTATTCCCTCCCCTCTCAACCTATCTCACATTGACACTTGTCATCCTGGGATTGGATTGAAAGCCCTCACATGGATTTGAAATCATTCAATCCTGACCCTTGTTGAGATTACTCAATCTCAACCATCCATTGCTCCATTTTCCCTATAAATAGAGCCCATTTCTTCATAATCCAGATCCTGAAAACTGGTATGCATTTAAGCTATAGGCATTTTAAGAGAGCATTTTAGCATAATTAACTCATATATTGTCATTTTGGATAAAATCAATCATTTTAGTATCAATAGCTTAATATTTGCTTCTTTATTTACATTTAGAGCAATATTTCAATCTCAATCCTCCATAAGCATCCATAGTGCAAAAAGTTGCTGAGAGCTACACTATTTTGGAACTTGGAGAGGAGAGGAACAAGGGAGAAGGAGCTAAGAGCATGCTAAGAGGCATTTGGAGATGCCTCATTATCTTTGTTTCATTAGTTAGATATATTAGCATGATTTTAGTGTCTCTCTTGATATGCCTGTTTAGATTAGTTTTTGATTAAATAACACTAACGGTTTCTTGTGTTGTTTAGCTTAGACTAACCTTGTCCATTTAGCAGGACATCAGACATATTCCATTGGAGAGGTCTCCACACACTATTCAACACCCCCTCTTTGTCTAACAATAATAACACACTCTATTTTAGGTTCTTTGCAATATCTTATAGGCTGGTAACTTTTAGGACTGAGACACTGTCGTAGTTATGACAGTCTTTCATTATTCTTCAAAATACCCTATCAACACCCCCCAAGGCACTCAAGTTTGATCATGCTAATGAAAGGGAATCCTCATATGGTCTATAAACACACCATTGGGCATTATCCATTCAAATTTCAAATAAGATTCTCAAAGAAAGTCACTAAACAACTCCTGTTGTTGACTATCACAAATCAATATTGCCAAACAATGACATAATGGACACAAATGCTTATGGTTTCATCAGATCACAATGTGAAGGGGATACTAATACGCTCCACAAAACTCATTCAATGGTTTTTCCCATGATCAAAACAAACATTCCCATCCAAATCATCAACATTTCATTTATCCCTATCATTGACAATCTGAGACTCATATAAACAATGCCAAGTACATCAATTTTATACAAGTAAAGTTCAACCAATAACTTTGAACCTTTATAGTAACAAATTAGGCATTAATATGAACCATTACCCAATATTTTAGCCCTTTATATTGATTACATTAGGAGATATAAAAATATTTTGCTCACTGGTTACCCTCACTGAGGGTTTTGACAGTTTATATAAAACTTCAATAACTCTCATGATACCTTATGGAATTTAATGAAATTTGATTCAAAAAGAAATATGATAACTTTCCCAACATTACCAATCACTCACGGACCTTTTGGACATTGTATAATGCCAAACTTTTGACTCTTATAGTCACAAAGATAAGGATATACAAAAAATAACTGAATTTTATTGCTTTCCCTCAAACCTCCATACAAAATCCACCCATACATCCCTCTCCTCCTCCTCAAATTATTCACACAAGGGTATTTAATCCCTACCATCCCTTACAGCCAACCCCAACAACTTTTTGAATTGATTTGACTGTTAGGACAACATGACAACATTTTTTTTTTGCATTGTGTATTATAACAACATATTTGACAAATTTTGCTTGATGACTCCAAACTTTGCAAAAACATTCTAAATGACCTGTAATCACCTACACATGCCTAACTAAGGACAAATAAACCTCAATACATCAAAATATTTCATGGATGCACATTTATAACTTTTGCCATCCTATGACAATATTAGCAATTTCTATGCAACTTCACATTATAGATTCCAAATGACTCTCAAATGTATAGAATGACTATAAAACCATCCAAAATGATCCTTAAGGCCTCATTTGACATGAATCAAAACACAAATTAAAATTTTTCTTGCAATGACATACTAGATGCTCCTGCACCATCTTCATCCCCTCTCATTGGGTCTAGTCGAGAATCGAGGTCTCGTTGAAATGGGGCCTCAATGGTCTAGTCAACAAAGTCCTAGTGACCTTCCTGGGTTCAATTCAAATTGATAAGCTTGTTCATTAGTCTATTATGCTCGATACCTTACTTTTTTCTCTCTCATGCAATCCTCAGTAGATTGACCCACCTCCTTACATATTTTGCAATTCTCAACAATGTCTTCCACCTCAATCTATTGAAACCAGTTGACTTATGTCGATTGAAGCTCAATTTCTTTTGGAAGTGGAGGGTGAGGCTTCTAGTAAATACAGATTCGTGCATAAATTCTAAAATATTTCTCCTCTATCACCTCATCTACCTTGATAAACTTTCCCAATTTGTTCTCAATAGTCTTCAGGGTTTCCAATTCCCAATATTCTTGTGGGAGATTGTAAATATGTATCCATATTGGGACTTCTTCAATAGAGGATTTTAACTGGTCAAAGTTGGGAACCCAATATTTTATACAAAATCTCATGCCCCCCATCAACAAAGGGCCATTATTTAAGATCCAATTTCTCTCTAGTTGTTTCACAAATCACTAAGTAAAATCCATTTGGTAAAGTTTTGACAATAAAATTTTTACCCCATTGTTCATCACACCATTTATGGACCCTTGAAAAGGTAGGTCATTCCCCAACCCATTTCATGAAAAAATCTCTTTCCCTAAGCATATTCGCTACATTTTTCCAATCTGGATCATTTATATGGAGGCAAACAACTCTGTTTTGGGTTGTTTTGATACTCACCGTCTCCCCCATTTTTGGGCTTAGTTGATTCTTCAATTTCCAAACCTTTTCCTCCAAGTTCTTGAAGTTAACCTTTGGCCCAGAAGAAATTTTTGTAAGCCCCCAGCAATTTTGAGTTTGTCCTCCTTGATCCAGCCTAGTCTTCCACCTCAATGTGAATTTTTTTATTACCAGTTTGCTAATCCTCCCAAGCCCTACTAGGAAACCTTTGCACAAGGTTTTCGAATCTCTAGAACAATCCTCTTCGTTAGCCTTACACTGCCCAACCATGTCTAAAGTTTTGAAACCCGAAACTTCTACATTATGATGACATCCCTCAAGCATGCAATTATAATATATACATATTAACATAATATATATATATATATATATATATATATATATATATTGCATTATATTATAATATATATATTATATTATATTATGTTATAATATATATTGTAGACACCTAGAATTAATTAAATTAATGTTTAATTAATTTAAGCCTGTCATCATAATTAACCAATTTAATTGTGTTAATTTCCTTCTTCTTAAGGTTAATTAATTCAAATTTAATCAATCTTGTTACTATAGTCTAATAATTAATTTATCAGATAAATTAATTATTTCCCCATTCTTCTAAAGTCAACCAAATCATTAAGTCTTCTAAATTCCTCTTAGTTAATTAATTTTAATTAATTAACTTAAGTCATGTTATTCCTACAAATCACTTTTTCTAATCCCCACTCAGCCTAATTAATTCTTCTAAAAATTCTCTTAATCCTATTTATCATTATTCTCCAATTTTATATTCCTCCACTCATGTCACATCAACATTGAGACTTTCAAGCAAATTTAAATTTTTTTGAATCCCCTCATGCATCCTTTATCTTGAAATTTTTAATTCCTCTCTCCTTTCCCCAAGGAATTTTATATTCCTTTTTATTCTCCCAGTACACCTAGATCCATGTCTTCCCTCTCAAATCAATCTCAACCCTTCTTCCCAAAATCAATATTGGCCCTCCATTGGCCTCCTCCAATCTATAAATTAGAGTCTCATTTCCTCACAAAGGATAGATATGGAATCTTCCTCTAATCTTATGCTGCCCCTTTCTTCCTCTATCTTCCTCTATCATATCCTCATCATATCCTCATAATCCTTCATCAAATCCAAATCTATTCATTTCCATCTAATCCAAATCCAAATCCAAATCCTATCAAATCATTTCAATCTTGTTATGCATTTGGAGAGCATTCTACATCCATCAAGAAGAGCACATCCAAACAAGTGGAGCACAAGGGTGCCTCTACTTCATCAAGCTCAATCGAAGGAACAAGAGATAACTCTCTCTTTTGCAAAGTATAATTGTGTTGTTGGTTTATGCTTTATTTGGATTTCTTATGCTTATTTGTACTTACCTAACAATCTAACCTTGCAAAGGTTTTCCCTTGGTCCATATAATATATATATATATTATACATAAAACCGCCGACCTATTTAAAAAAAAAGAAAATGTCAGCAAATGGATATCTGATATCAGATAGAATATCCACTACCTAAGACCATAAAAAGAAAAATAGAGACTTTGTGAGTCATTTTTACCCACAGCGACTTTGAAAATTAGGGCAAAGCTTTCAAATATTAGAGGTTTAGTTGTATATGTTATTTACAAGCAAATTCCACCCTTAACTCGATCAAAGGTAGGTAATTTTTTTATTTTCTTTTTCTTTTTTCTTTTTTTTTTAAATTTTCCTATTATTTTTTAGTTTTTTATTACAAATTAGGCTTTTCATTATGAATTTTTGTTTGTATATTAAATTGTATGAATTTTGAACTTTAATCAGGTAATTTATAATCATGGCTAACAATCCAAACCCCGCACCTCCACATTCTCCACCATCAAACCCTCCCTCGGTTCAAAATTTAATTAATATTAATTTAATTGAGGAATATTTTTGAGCTATATCATAGGCACCTGTGTCTATCATCAATGGCACCCACATCCCTTTCTAACCATTTTTGTGAGTTGTGGTGATTTTTAGCTCACATATCTCTGTTTGAGCGCACTTGTCTGCAAACCAATGTGTGCCTCGACTTCAGCGCGTGCGCTCCTACTTCAGCGCGTGCGTAGGCGCTTCAACACCTCTGCTTCAAATTTGAATTTTCCTGACCGCCTTTTCGTTGCAGGTCGTAGAACAATGTGATTGCTACGGTATCAACGTGAGCATCTTAATTTCCTAACCCCCTTCTTTTTTTGCAGACTACAGAATAGTGTGTCCACCTTGATTTCGACGCGTCTGCCTAGTGTCTTTTGAAACTTTATTTCGAGCTTAGATTTTATTTATCTTTACTTTCTTTTAATCAAAAACATCTAAAAAGCTCTTAAAAATAACAAAAACAATTTCAGCATAGCTCTTTAATTTGGTTTTAGGCGTCTCAATCAAGTTCTTTGGTCTACTGGCGAATCAACGCCTGTGTAGGCAAACCAATGCCTGTGCTTCTAGTTAAACGAATCCAATGAATCCAAAAGCCCACTCATTTTCAAAATTTAAAATATAAAATTTAAACTTTTTGCTTTTGGCTCCTTCGCTCACACTTTAGCATGTGTGATTTGAGATCAACGCGCTTGTTGTAGTTAGTTTTAAATTCAAATTTCAAAATTCAAAAAAAAATTGGCTCTCTCTTAGCCGCGTAGACCTCCTTCAGTGCGTGTGTAGGCAGATCAACACCTACACATGCCCTACAATGCATGTTCCTGTTGATCAGCGTGTGTACTGTATCATTTGTAAATTTTTGTTTACTGCTCAGATTTTGAGTTTTGCAGGATTTTCTTGTTGTTCCAAGGCTAAAATCTAAACTAATAATCTATTCACCTACAACACCCTGGTCAAAGATTGTTTTTCTCATTAGTCTAGTTTCTTTTCCCGCATTCTTAGCATAGAAAATCATGAACATGTGGGACTAAAATAAACACCATGCTTTCAATGTTTTATTTTATTTCGATTGCATGTTTTTACCTTTAGAGGGATTGCCTTCCTGATTTGCTTGGCACTTTGCACAAGCATTGGTGAGAGGGGAATGACCTGAGTGAGTATGATTGAATCCAAGCATTCCAACTCACTATAATCAAATTGCATTTTGAGATGAAAATCTTAGAGGATGGAGCTATCTGAGTTTACACTCGTATCAAGCACTTTGTAGGGCCCTTGAGGTCTGCATCACACTTGTGTGACTACTATCATGCTTGGTACTTTGTTGGGCTATAGGCCTCAATCACGCTTGTGCAACTACAAAGGATAATCTTCAAACGGAAACCATTACTAAGAACTCTAGGCATAGAAGCTACCCGATTCACTTCTGAAAGGTGGATAATCTTTGCGTAAGGGATATAGTAAGTCCCCCAAGAGACTTGTCATATCGTGCCCCCATTAGAATTTGGAGTTGGCTAATACGGCATTGAGAATCCATTGCGTGAGACTCAACAGTCATATTCTGATTAGCTATTGGGTGTGTACTTGAGTCAGCAAGCAAAGGTTTTCCTCCTCAACCAACTTCCTAGGATAGTGTGTTGTTCTTGGAGTCTCTATTTGCGTCAATGACTAATAGTTTTTTTATGTTTGCTTGCCAAGAGTAGAATTGGTATAAAACACTACCCCTTCAAATTCAACATTGTCATTATCAAACCCCTATTTCCCTCGTCATCATACATATCAAATCCCTAATCTATTTTCATCCATCTAAACAATCATCAATCCCCAATCAATATCTCTATTCTATCATTAATCCAATCTCAGGTAACCTTCCCCTTCCTCTTCATACCATCAATCCATTCTTCCACAATCATTTCCATTCCCTCCTCAAGGACTTAGCACATTAACCTAATCAAATTCCCACAATCCCAATCAATCAAATTATCCAATCAATCAACCTCATCCTAAGGTCGACACTTTGTGAAAGTTTAATTTAGACTTTTACCTTTAATCAATCAATCAATTAGCTTTTGTGCTTGGGAAAAAATCTCCCTGAAGTACCTTGGCTTAATCATTTTGGGTTGATCAAAACCCTAATCCTTTTTCCCTATTTTGCTTAGGCACGTAAGGCTACCCTAAGTAGAAGAAGGTTTGGTCATTATCCTAAGGTCTAAATTTTACCTAGCTTGGTTGTCACCTTTCTTGTGGTCCACATCATCAATTCCCATCTAAGCCCTAATCTAGGGGCTAAGGTGTCATCCTAATCCAAATCAATCTTGTCCTAATCCAAGGACCATTCCAATATAATCCAATCCAATCCAATCAAGTCAAATGAAATCCAAACCAATCCAATCAAATCAAGCCCAATCCAATCCAAGAAAATCAAATCGAATCCAACCTGAATTTGCTAAGTCCTAGTCCTCATCTTCATCCAACATCACCACCTTTCTCACATGGCTACCCAAAGTTCACATCCAAACTTCAAGGCTTGGTATGAGCAGATGCTCATGGAAGTTTATGAACCACCTCAACTTCCCTACAAGTCAATCCCATAACCTCCCATCCATCTATCATATCCCCATCCATTTCATCTCAACACACTATATCCAAACCCAATATATATCATCTCTTATCCTTCCTCTACCTTTGACAAGGTAAATCCATCTTATTCCCCATCTATATCCCCATATTATACCTCATCTGCATACCCCTCTACTCTAATGCGTATACCTCCATATACCCTCCCATCCACATCCCAATCCCCATCTTTTTACAACACCTTCACTACCTCCACTACCAAATCTCCACATAATCCTAATCCTCCTAAATACGCATCATCCCCATCCTCCAGGTCCTTAATCTATAATCTTATCCAAGGCATGTTGTCAAAGGAGACAAAATCCCCACCTTGAAACAAAGTTTCCAAATCTCCTCAAGTCTTCCACCCACCTCCATCACCTCCAAATAAAGATGAACCTCAATCCCCCCAGCTTCATGATAACACCATCCCTCCATCTACCCAAGTCAAAGCTTCCATATTCTCCTCCATCATACAATCCCCACAACTCCAAACATGATAAGAGCGTGCTCTAATGCATACTAGCATAGATTTCTCTCCACCTCAAGATCAAAGAATCCATATCTACCTAATGATATCAACCCCTCCACTTTCTCTCATGATCATATAATCTCTCCATCCAATGCTCTCCTTCCATATCAAGATCTAATCATCCCTCCCACTCCACCAAATGTTTTCATCCAAAGTCAAGATAAAAAATTTCCTCTATCTTCATGTCATGATCCCAATCCATATAAACACCATAATCCTCCTTCCACATCCCATCCCCCTCAAAATAGACTCGCATCTTGTTTTCAAAATAATAAGTATCCTATTGGGAAAAGAAATGCTCAAGATGTTGGTATATCTCCTATTCCTCTAAATCCAAAATCCCTTCATATAAATCAAAATCCCACCATCCCTCATCATCCACATCTATCTTAGGACCCTATGTTCCAAAGCTAAATCCTCCATTCCTTCTCTCCATTTTGGGTCCTCACATCCGTCCATCCACCACTCCATCACCTCAAATAATCCCTAAGCAATATCAAAAAAGGCACACATAATTGAATCCCTTCCAACACTTTCCCTCTATCATCCCACCATCCATAAAATCTCTAAGTCATCCATCCTCATGCACCCGTACCATTTCTATTAGAAGCAATTTGGACGCCAAATCTAAAATGCATAACGTCAAGAATCCACAAAAATAAAAGGATCAACATGTCCCCTCAAAAATATATGCTCAAGAAAAGAAAAATATGATCCAAAAGAAGGAAAAATCAAAAAGGCCACAAAGGCCCCAAAAGAAAAAATAAAAAACTATGTGGATTCCCAAACTAATCATACAAGAAATGCATCTCAAAGTAAAATCCAAATTGGCATCCAAACTTGCTAATCCAAAAGCTCCATCCACTTATAAGTCGTCCAATCCTCCATTTAACAATTCACCATCATCAAAATCCATTTTGGACCCTTACACTACCTTAACTCCATCATGACCTTCATAGATTTTGGGTCCATATTTCCCAAAATCCATATTTTATCCTCCATCTAATTTAAAATCCCCTCCTCCACCACTCCACCACCCTTCAAGGTGTGTGCCAATGTTGATCTTACACAATTTTTTCAAAACCCCATCCATTATCTAACATCAATGTTCCATCATACCATCCTTCGCATGAATCCTCATCCCCCTTCGTCCTTCATCCACTTCATCTCCCTAATTATTTCTAACAACATCTAAGAGCATACCCCCAATTCAAAGAAGCACTAAGAGATAATATCCATAGAACTAGATGCTTGAGTACTACCTCTATCCTATCACACATCCACTATCTTCCAAATCCACTTATCTACATCCATATCCATCCAGACTATTCCCAAAAAATTGAAAAATTTGAAAAGAAAAAAAAAAGTAAAGAGAAAAAATTCATCCAATGGTGAAAACCACGTCCTGTGGCGCCTTGGGTAAGTACCATGATGAAAAATTGGTAAACAAGCATCATGTGTAATCCCCTCATCCTCTTTCACTCTACACTTGGGGGCAAGCTTCATCCATGCCATCCTACCATCCACATTCCTTATCTTCTATCTACATCCTATCTAAGTCCATCCTCCTTTCCTATATTTGATCTTGACTATCCTATCCATATAATCAATTGCATATCCCTCATCCTATCTAAATGAATCCTCCATTCTTATACTTGGCCTTGATCATGTTAGAGGAAAAATAATGTATATGCATGCTTTGGAACATACAAGCCTTAATTCCTCTACCACCCATATCCATTATACAATATCCTTCCATCTCATACATCTTTATCCACCATCCTTCCATCCTTAATTCCACTACCTCTAGTGTGGGGAATTTCAATCCTTTGCAACATAGCCATTGGGTCTACATAATCCTACCCTCCATCCTTTATTCCTCCATATCCTATCCATATCAATCCACTCAATCCATATGTCTCCTATCCAAAAAATATCTTCGTCCATTCATCCATCCTTTTACCAAACCTTGTTCTCCCTTGTCATTGGTTCCAATCCATTTATCCTATATCCATAATAAAATCTTGTCATATTCAATCATATTCCCCATCTCATCCAATCCTATCCATCATTAATATACCTCCCATATTCTAAGCTTATATTGACTTGCACATAGTCCAAACACCCATCCATATTGTGCTAATCAAATCCAAGTGGAAATCCTTCCATCTACAGACTCTGCACAACCATTTTGTCTCTTGTATCCATCAATATATCCACACCATGCCCATCAGGATGAATCCTTCCCATGTCTGGCAGTTTATCCAAATCTGTCTTCCTGCCCATCGGGATGTATCCTTCCCATGTGTGGCAGTCTATCCAAATCCATGTCCTACTCTTGGCAAGAGATATCAGTTGGTCATGTGCATGTTGTTTACATGATTGAGATTTTCACTCTAATTTTTATCTGGTGTCCTAGGACTATACTTGTTCAAAACTGCCTTGATCATCCTATATCTTGGTATGTCTTGTCTAGTGTATAATGGGGCATAGTTTTTATGGTATGGTGTGTTTGAAGGTATCCCTTGTACATACTGGCAACCCTGCATTAGTGTTTATCAACATTTGCATGATTGTGTACAAGGCATACCAATTTGTCTGAGAGTCATTCCACGCCTTGGGTTTTCATGACATCCTACTTCCTATAATCAATGGTGTAGATCATCCTTGGAAATATCAAAACTAGGTTTTCTCTCCATATCTACACAACAAGAAATCTTATCCACTTCATTTCATTCATCGATCTCAGAGGCTCCAATTCATTTATTCCTTCTTTCATCATCTTCATTCTTTCATTACCTAGTCTTCTAATCCATTTCGAGATAACACTCATGGTCTTTGAACCCGCATGTCCTCTCGAGGGGGCATACCACTACTTCCTAGTCATCCTTCCTCCTCGTCATTATTCCTCATCTCATGACTAGGGCATCAAGCTACTAGTCCTTATCCTCATCATCCACTATGTTTTACTCTTCTTTGATATAACATCATCTCATGACACTATATCAAAGAGGGGAAAAATGTAGACACCTAAAATTAATTAAATTGATGTTTAATTAATTTAATCTTGTCATCATAATTAACCAATTTAATTGTGTTAATTCCCTTCTTCTTAAAGTTAATTAAATCAAATTTAATAAATCTTGTCACTATAGTCCAATAATTAATTCATCAAATAAATAAATTATTTCCCCATTCTTCTAAAGTCAACCAAATCATTAAGTCTTCTAAATTCCTCTTAGTTAATTAATTTTAATTAATTAACTTAAGTCATGTTATTCCTACAAATCACTTTTTCTAATCCCCACTTAGCCTAATTAATTCTTCTAGAAACTCTCTTAATCCCACTTATCATTATTCTCCAATTTTATATTCCTCCACTCATGTCACATCAACATTGAGACTTTCAAGGAAATTTAAATTTCTTTGAATCCCCCCATACATACTTTATTTTGGAATTTTTAATTCCTCTCTCCTTTCCCCAATGAATTTTATATTCCTTTTTGTTCTCCCAATACACCTTGATCCATGCCTTCCCTCTCAAATCAATCTCAACCCTTCTTCCCAAAATCAATCTTGGCCCTCCATTGGCCTCCTCCAATCTATAAATTGGAGTCTCATTTCCTCACAAAGGAAAGATATGGAATCTTCCTCTAATATTATGATGCCCCTTTCTTCCTCTATCTTCCTCTATCATATCCTCATCATATCATCATAATCCTTCATCAAATCCAAATCTATTCATTTCCATCTAATCCAAATCCAAGTCCTTTCAAATCATTCCAATCTTGTTATGCATTTGGATAGCATTCCACATCCATCAAGAAGAGCACATCCAAACAAGTGGAGCACAAGGGTGCCTCTACTTCATCAAGCTCAATTAGAGGAACGAGAGATAACTCTCTCTCTTGCAAGGTATAATTGTGTTGTTGGTTTATGCTTTATTTGGATTTCTTATGCTTTATTTGGATTTCTTATGCTTTATTTGGATTTCTTATGCTTATTTGTTCTTAAACTAACAATCTCACCTTGCAAAGGTTTTCCCGTTGGTTCATATATAATATGTATTAACACATAAAACTGCTGACCTATTTAAAATTAGCAAATGCCATCAAATGGATATCTGATATTAGATAGACTATCCATTACCTAAGACCATAAAAAGAAAAAATAGAGACTTTGTGAGTCATTTTTACCCATTGTGACTTTGAAAATTATGGCAAATATTTCAAATATTAGAGGTTTAGTCTTATATCTATTATTTGCAAGCAAATTCCACCCTTAACTCGATCAAAGGTAAGTAATTTTTTTGTTTTTAGTTTTTTCCTTTTTCTTTTTCTTTTTTTTTTAATTTTCTATTATGTTTTAGTTTTTTATTACAAATTAGGCTTTTCATTATGAATTTTTATTTGTATATTAAATTGTTTGAATTTTGAACTTCAATCGGGTAATTTATAATCATGGCTAACAATCCAAACAATGCACCTCCAAACCCTCCCTCGGTTCAAAATTTAATTAATATTAATTTAATTGAGGAATATTTTTGAGCTATATCATAGGCAATTATGTCTATCATCAATGACACCCACTTTATAGTCAACAATTTCTAATGTCCAAACCCTTACAAGCCAACACAGTTCCCTTCTATCATGGCGAGAGGAAATGAGGCAACAATATATTGATGGGTTGTCATATGATGAGGTGAAAAATCTTAAAATTAGAAAGGCCCAATTAAGTGCTTTATTTGTCAATCCTAAAACTAGACAATATGTTGATGTGAGAAAACCAAAGTATTCTATAAAATGGTGCCAGCATCTGAGTATATTAGATAAATTCTAGGATCATTGGTGGATGGTTTTTGATAAACCACCAAACAACAATATTGATGCCCCTATATATTTCCTCTGAAAGCTATATATTGAGTTTGTCCTAGGTTTGCATGTCAACTATTATGACATGAGATATTTCTAGGGTGTCGGTCAATGTATGCTCCAAAATAGAACATGGGAAATTCAAGTAGTTCAAGGCTTGTATGTTCCCCCTCCTTGTATTGCTCTTCCACCTCCAGTACCACATATAGATCTTGTTGTAGAGGAAGTCTCACATGCCATATTTTATATTTATTCTTTGACTAGACATTTAGTTTCTCAAACATCATTACTCGCTTAGCCACTAGTCATTGATAGTCGTGGTGGATTGAGTAGTTTTGATATAGCCTCCTTGACTCCAAATTTTTGTGTGCCACACACTATTTACAATCACACATACTTGTGTCCCCTTGGACATCCTATTGAGCCTCCCATTTCCACAACTGATTATTAAGTCCATCAAATGTTTTGTGCAATACATGAGACGATAGGGACTGGAGCATCTCCTAGACAGTCATTGCATGCTAGACATGACCAAGATCTTGGATCTTACCAAGATAATGTAGTGGTAAGTTTGAAATTATAATTTCATGGTGCATTTTATCTTAGATTAAAATTTCGTTTAACATATGATGATTTTGAAGGACATTACATAGGTCTAGCATGGCACCATTTCAGTCATTTCATTTGGCCTTAACAGTTACACGATATACAGTTTTCCACTTAGATATTTATAACTATTTATTATATACATGCATATCATATAAATTATCATTAATTAAATTATATATTAATTTTTTTTTTATCTTATTTTACTCTTATAGGACACACCTAGTGTGATCGAGGTGCACCATTTTCTAGTTTTTGGAACTACAATGAGCAATCGAGGAAAGTGAATTGAACACAAATTTAATCAAATTAATATTTTAAAGAACTTATATTATAAATTATAATTGTAGCATGGATTAGATGTTAAATTTTCAAATGTATTAAATGAATATACATGTGTACATAGATTGATAGTCTTACATAATTGTATTAGCATGAAACCTAGATCTATTAGCAATCGTCCAATAATAACTCAATAAAGGAATACAAAATGAAAATAAATAAAAAAATCATAATCAGAAGATAATCAAATCCATCTTGACTCCAGTGTATCTAGCCTCCAGTGTCCTTCTTCTTGTGGAATGTGGCTCTCAAAGTTGCACTTTGGGAAAACCCTGAGATATTGTTAGCACTATAATTAAGAAGATTGTTGGCTTGATGATGATTGTAATGTATTCATCACTTATTGTCATTGATGAAACACTCTCACACACATATATGATTATATACACTATCGGTATAACTTCAATTGGTTTTTACTACCAATCGGTATGTTCAAGGTCTATCTCTAACTGGTACTTTGTGTCAACCGGTATCTACTTAAGAGATAACTTGAGGTAACACTAAGTCAGCATCAAAGTGAAGATAAAGTTGAAGGTGAAGATCAAGTGGAAGATTCCTGCACAACAATTCACTAGTTTTATTCCAATCGGTATTGACTGCTCTAACCGATATCTAATTTTGTGATGTGTTACCAGCACCATTTGTTTGGCGGTCATTTTTGTGATGAGTTATTTTTAAATGTCTAGATACACTACACCTAGGAAATTGTGTTCCTATGGCCGACATAAGGTCTGAATGCCTATTTAAAGACATTTTAGTAAAGCATTCAAAAAGAGAGTTGAAAAGAGAGAACAAATGAAGTAGGGGTGATCTATGTGAATACTTTTGCTGAAGAGCGATAAGTGTTTAGATGGAGAGCAATGTTGAATGTACTTAGAATGATATGATCAAGCAAGTTTGTGCTACTCATAACAGATCACATCTTTCTGGTTGTTTTCTAATCATGACAATAGAACTAAATCCCCTAACTGGGTAAGCTCTAACAAGATTCATTGTAGAAATCCTCTAACAAGGTGATCCATTAGTTTGGATTCCAAAATCCTTCAACAAGGTTACTCTTAATAGGGTATAAGCTTCTAATCAAGTTTGGATCTCTAACAAGATTTGCTCCTAGCAGAGCTCTTTGTAAGACCTTAACCGGTTAGTTTTCTATTACTATAGATAGTTAACTTGTGAGTTCCATCTCACCGTGGTTTTTACCTATTTGGGTTTTCCATGTATAAACACTTGTGTTATGGTGGATGTTCTACTTTATGTGGATGTTGTTATTTCATTTTGGGTAGCATGTATTTTGTTTAACTTCCTAGTTAAGATCATCTACCAGTTAGTGTTTAAAGTAGTGTGTGTTTGGTGTCACTGATTCACCCCCCACTCCCCCCCCCCCCTCTCAGTGATTTTCAAGTCCATCAATTGGTATCAAAGCCTAACTTCTTTGAAGCCTAACCACTTAGAAGGGAATCTTGAAACTACCATGGGGGACAGAAGCTACTTCGAGATGGATAGAGAGATAGAAGCTAGTAGAAATGAAGTTGAATCCCTTAGGGGCAAACTGAAAGCTTCTCAAGTCAAGAGGAGAGAGCTATCTGAAAAATTGTTAGAAATATTTGACAAGAGTTCTTCAAATGAAGCTAATATTGATTCTTTATCAGAAGAAGTTGAAAAGTTGTAGGGTGAGAAACTGAATTTAAGAAGAGAGCTGGAAGGTCTCACTATTCGCATGAGTCAGGAACTGGAAGCCAGAAGAGTTGTTGAAGACCTTATCAAGGTAAGAGATCAAGAAATCATAAAGATCAAATGGGAAAAAGATATTATGCATGAGGACTTAATAGCTGAAATAGAAGAAAAAGAAAACCTAAAGCTAGATCTTGAGTTGGCATCGTCTCTGCAAGAGAACCTGTCTAAGAATAATGAATATCTTGTCAAAAATCTTACTAAAGCCAATGAGAAATTAGATAAGTTTGCTAAAAGTTCTACCATGCTGGAAGAACAAATTCAATCACAGAGAATGAAGGGTGATATCTCTAGACTTAGTTTTCAAACAACTGAAAAAGGTGAATCCTCTAGCACAAAGAGCAACAATCCAAAGAACAAAATTGCTTCTAAAGTCAATAAGACTACCGGTAAGAAGGCTTTCAAACCTTTCTGCTTTGTTTTCCATAAGCCTGGTCATACTACAAATGTTTGTAGGAACAAACCTAACAAGAATGCAAGTTACAATATTAATGCTAGGTATGTGTCTAGAAAGTTTGAAGGGCATTGCTACATTTGTGGAATGTATGGGCATAAACATATTGAGTGAAGATATGGATCAAACAATCCTATACCACACATGCATCATAGACCATATGGTAACCAGACAAGAAATTTTGATAACTGGGTAAATAGGAACTGGCAAAAATCCTATGGCAACCGATTTAGTCCATTTAAAATGGAAAACAGAACAAATGTTGTTTGTACCTTTTGTAATAACCTTGGTCATATGGCTATGAACTATAGAAAAAGAACACGAAGAGGAAATGCAGGACCTTGGAGATCATCTGGTATGGTTTGTTACCACTGCAACAAACAAGGGCACCTGGCAAAGTTTTGTAGATCAAGGAATAGTAAACCAGTCAACTCTTTCAATGATCAAAAAGGCAAATAGAAAATTGATGTTGAGGAAACAAGAGAAGATATGAACCGGACTTGGAAGAAGAAATGCGAAGAATTGTCTGTAGAGGAAATGATTCCTTCACCTAGTGAAGAGAATCCAACACCGATGACTTAATCTTGTCTAATACGGCTAAGGGGAGCGTAACGGTAAAACATTTCCGAACCCCTTTTGTAAAATAAGAGAGAAATTGTTTTTTGAATTTTGAATTTTGGTGATTTTTGTTGACGTGTTATCAATCGGTATTTCACTTAAGCGGTGAGATTAAGGTTTGTAACCTAAAAGTATGAGCATTTATTGCAGTTGGTAAAAAGGATAAAAACAAGTTTTACCTTATCATTTTTTACCCTAACTCTTTCCGAAAAACAAATTGAAGCGATTATAGATCAGAGCTAGATTGTCTTGGTGTGAATTGGCAAATTGTTTTGTGACTAAGAGAAATCAAGTTGAATCAGGAGCTATAGAGAAGTGAATGGGAGTGCATTTGATCAGTCCAACCAGGAAATGGAGCGATGTGCAAGATTCTAGGTATTTCTTTGTATACCGCCTCGAAACTTGTTTATCTAGAATGGCATCTACTTCTAAGTCTATAGGGAGGTTGATGATCATTGTTGAGCCTGAGGAAGCTCTAAAGGTAGATGAAATTATGTCTTATAATGCATTATCACAAGTCCTGAGTGGTGTCATGGTCAAAGGTGATTTGTCCAGCTATATAGATTGCAAAATTGAAGATTTGGGAACTCTTCACATCTATACTCAGCTGAAATCACTCTGTAATAAGGATGGAAAGATTGAAACAAAATATGCTAGGTTTTTTGAAAAAGGGTTTCATAATGCCACCTACTTTCTTGAAGACTTTGAGGATGAACACATAAGAATAATTTTGAGTCGAGTCCATGGTGAAAATATGTATCTAGAGAGGACTCACACAATAACCAAGGAGGCTATTAGGGTTGTAATGGGTTATTGCTCAACCGGTAAAGTTCCTGAGTTGAGGAGAATTTCAAAAGATATCGTCTTCAAGTTAACAAGTTCTACATTTGATAGGCGTGCTTTTTCTATCAACAATATTAGAGACCCTGTGGTGAAACTTGCAACAATGGTGATAGGCTATCGAGTGTTCTACTCCACTAGACTTAACAGTGTTCCATCCGGAACAATTCATACAACACAGTATGATAATTGATAATGCAGACTATGATATTTTTGAAGCTATCAGACTCCAGCTATTTTTAAATTTTAAATCTATTAAGAAGGACAATACTCATAAGTTCAAATTTGGTCAGTTGTTAGCTGGGTTATTCTTCTACTTTCAGAACTTTCTACCTGGTATAGGTGACATTGAATGGTCCAAAGAACAACCGGTCAATGCACAGATCAAGAACAACATTAAGGTTGTGAAGAATACCTTTTCAACTTCCATGAATTCCAGAAGAAGATGGGCTTGAGAATGAGGTTACTTGAAGATGTGGTAAAAAACTTTGAAAAAGACATAATCTTCACGGTTACCACTAACTTCTGCTTGATGCAAGCAATTGAACCAAGGGAGGAAGAGATGGAAGATATGAGCTACAAGGTTAATCATGACTTACTGGTCGGCTATGCTAATACTTTGTTAGCATCACCCAAAGACAAAAAGAAGGCAAAATTGGACATCTTAGCAGTCTAAGCTGCACCAACTAAAATCGGTACTGCACCTGTAACAAAAGAAAAGGGAAAGCAAAATCAATGTGATGAAAAATCTCCTATGAAGAAGACTAAAAGGGTGACTCAGAGTGTCCTAACCAAGAAGGAACTAGCACCTAAATTTTTTGTGAAGAAGGAGAGTGTACCAAAGAAGAGAAACAGGAAACTGATTTTGCAACTAGAGTCTGAGGGTACAAATTCTGAAGAAGAACCTAAAAAGGAAAAGGCAACTGATAGAACACCTAAGAAGGTAAAGGTAGTGCCAAAGGCAACTACACCTATAGACATTGCCACCTATAAACTCGATACAACATTTAAAAGAACAATGAAGTCATTGGGGAGAAACAGGTTTGAAAATGTCAAAGAACATTACGATTCTTTTACTGAAGATGAGTAGAAGCAAGTACTTCAAAAGGTACTAACCTACTTGGGTCATTACAGTAGATTTCCACATGAATTGGAGAAAGATATTTCAGTCTCTTTGAATAATACTTTATAAGATAAATGGGAAGAAGCCATTCAATTAGAAAAGAATATTTTTGATGAAGTATTTGTACAGTATTTTCCCAATCTATCATCAAATGGAATTAATGCTTTAACTGAGGAATACAAAACATATTTTAATTTTAAAGTAAGAAGACTAAGCTTCTAAATGGAAAAAGGTCAGTTGTTGAGTCTGAGACACATTAGCTAGCCTGTATAATCAAAAAGAGTGAAGATGTCATCCACTCAAGCAGTAAGGATGATACCACAAAAGATGTTCCTCGACCGGAAATGGATGAAGAGGAAATTGTTCAAGCTAACATTGTCTATCCAACCAAGAAGAAGGATGATTCTATTATTCTTGTTGATGAAGATATTTAGGACATAGTAGACCTATCTGGAGACATTACTACACCAGATATGGATCCTCCTACAATCACAAAAGTACAGGTTACATCAAGTGATCAACCGGGTAATCAACTAAAAGAGGTCAGTGAACCGACAACTAAACAACTAGAGAAACCCCAATCTCCACCGGTCATTGAGACTACTCAAAAGGAGTCCACTAAGGAAGTTATTACTCAGCAAGTAGAAGATGCAATAGAGAAGAACACAAAAAGAGCCATCATTAAGATTACACCCCCTGAACCGGAAAAGCCATAACTACTTGATGATGATGATGATGATGATGAAGACTCTTTAAGCATTTCAAGACCTATTGACATGAATACCTTGAGTGCATCTAAAATAATGAAGATTACTAATGTTATGAAATCTCATGCACACAAGAAGAGGTTGAAAGAGTAAAGAATTGAGGCAGAGACAATCTAGAATGTAGTAGAAATTTTGTCTGGATTACTACCGGAAACCTCTGTCGTACATCTTCCTACTCCTATCAGCAAACTTGGTTAGTTAGTTGCAAATGCATCTGATCAAATCAAATTGCTTGAAGATGCTGCTCAAATATCCGCTGAGAAGAGCCACAAGAAGGCATATGGAGATAAATTGGCTAAGCACATTGAAAATAGCAAAATGACTTTATCTCATAATGGCAGTCTATTAAAGAAAGCTATTTAATCCGGAGGAAAGTATCTTGCCTCTACCTCCAATATTACTTTCTTTTATTCTGATATTTCTAAGAATCAAGTTGAGACTGAGCAGGAAATAGAAAGGTTATGCAAGGCATATGTCCCAATCCAAGACTCTATTCATGCCTTTAACCAGTCTATAGATGAACTGCATGACAAACTGAATAGGTATGACAATGAGAAAGCTAAGAGATTCCAATCTCTAAGAGAGCTCAAGAGTCAGCTCACCTCATAGATTAACATTCTTCAGAGAGCCTACTCTAGTGCAAAAGCTATTCTAGCTACTCCTGAAACCTGCACGCTAGATTCAATGGAAGAATTCTATTCTCAACTGTTGTCTACCTCTGAGTATACAGACAACATACTAGAATCATGGAAGAATGCTCTATCCCACATGCAACAAAATTTCAATAATATTTTCATGAGAATATCCAATGCATGAACTTGTTTAAAATAGTAATATATGATAAACACTTTGATACAGATTTTCTATATATATGTATATATTTTACTTTATCAATTTGGCATTGTTGTCACAGGGGGAGTAATAATATGTATGTGTGTTTTTGAAAAAAAATTATTTATGCATGCATTAAGGGGGAGTATTGCATTAAAAGGGGAATATGAGTAAATATGTAAATATGTTGTGTATGCACACTTAGCGGTATTGTATTACTCAAAAATTTCTAAGTGTTGCCATCAATGCCAAAGGAGGAGATTGTTTTGCATGATGATGATTGTAATGTATTCATCACTTATTATCATTGATGAGACACTCTCACACACATATATGATTGCATAGACTATAGGTATAACTTCAATTGGTTTTTACTACCAATCGGTATGTTCAAGGTCTATCTCTAACTAGTACTTTGTGTCAACCGGTATGTGCCTAAGACATAACCTGAGGTAACACTAAGTCGGCATCAAAGTGAAGATAAAGTTGAAGGTTAAGATCAAGTGGAAGATTCCTAGACAACGATTCACTAGTTTTATTCCAACCATTATTGACGGCTCTAACCGGTATCTAATTTTGTGATGCGTTACCAGCACCATTTGTTTGGCGGTCATTTTGTGATGAGTTATGTTTAAATGTCTAGATACACTACACCTAGGAAATTGTGTTCCTATGGCCGACATAAGGTCTAAATGCCTATTTAAAGACATTTTAGTAAAGCATTCAAAAAGAGATGAAAAAGAGAGAACAAATACAGTAGAGGTGATCTATGTAAATACTTTTGCTGAAGAGTGATAAGTGTTTAGATGGAGAGCAGTGTTGAATATACTTAGAATGATCTGATCAAGCAAGTTTGTGCTACTCATAATAGATCAAATCTTTCTTGTTGTTTTCTAATCATTACAACAAAACTAAATCCCCTAATCGGGTAAGCTCTAACAAGCTTCATTATAGAAATCCTCTAACAAGGTGATCCATTAGTTTGGATTCTAAAATCCTTCGGCAAGGTTACTCTTAACAGGGTATAAGCTTCTAATCAAGCTTGGGATCTCTAACAAGATTCGCTCCTAGCAGAGCTCTTTGTAAGACCTTAACCGGTCAGTTTTCTATTACTGCAGATAGTTAACTTGTGCGTTCCATCTCACCATGGTTTTTACCTATTTGGGTTTTCCATGTATAAACACTTGTGTTATGGTGGATGTTCTACTTTATGTGGATGATGTTATTTCATTTTGGGTAGCATGTATTTTGTTTAACTGCCTAGTTAAGATCATCTACCAGTTAGTGTTTAAAGTAGTGTGTGTTTTGGTGTCACTGATTCTCCCCCCCCCCTCTCTCAATGCTTTTCAAGTTCATCAAAGATCGTGGTTATTGAAAAGGGAAAATTGATGTTCAATTTATAGATTTCATGAGGTTTGATTTGATGGATGAGATTAATTTGAAGACATGATTGATTGATGGTTGAGATTAAACAAGATCGGTTGGTGAGAGACAATTACTCATTCTAATTAAATCTGATTCAGAGAATAACTCACTTGACTGACTAGTTAAGAGACATTATTGGGAGTGGAACTGAATTAACTAATTAATTAAGAGAATTGATTGAATTGTTAACTAATTTGATTGATCCAAAGATTGAACTGATTGATTACTCAGAAAAAAGGTGATTGAAAATTGACTGAGAGTCAATGACAATTAGGAATTTACACGTGTTGTAGGAAATTTAGAATGATATGTCATTTAGATTGAATTTGGGTTTTCAAAATTTTCAAATGAAATTAAATTAGTGAGAAGTGAATTTTAATTTTGAATTTGGAGAGAAATTTGATTTATTCGAAATGAGAGTTAAATGAAATTAAAGAAATTTAGGAATTTATTTAATTAAATGGACATTGTTAGCTAATTAAATAATTTATAAAAATTATTGAATTATGGGAATATGAAAACTAGTTTAATTAAGCAATAAAGATCATTTAATTAAAGTTAACAATTGACACTAATTAAATAATAAGATTATTTTATTATTATTAGAAGGAAGATGATCAATTGATTAAATGATTAAGAAATTAGAAAGTAGAATCATGGATTATGTGTTGAACATCCACAACACCGAGAGGGAAGGGGTGAATCGGTATTCCCTTAAATTTATTAAAACTTTTAGACAACCATCCACATAACATAACTAAATTGCAGAAACAAAAAGAACAGTAAATAGAAACAAGGTACACCACATAACACCAGTATTTTATACATGGAAAACCCAAGATAGGAAAAACCACGAAGAGGATTATCTCTCAGTATTATGTAACCAGTTACAGAGTACAATAGGTGGCTCACTACCGGGAAAATGGCTTGCAACCAAAGTTACAAAATTTGAACTGTTAAAGTTGCATCTGTCATATGCATGAGATACAGTTCTAATGAGGTGCACAAACACTGTTACACTTGTTGATCATAAACACCTTTTACATTCAGTGTACATCACATGGACCCTTTTTCATTCATTATGCATACAATAACAAAAATGATCAAAAAGATCATACCCAACTCAACACTAAGAAACTGAATATATATCGAGTACATTTTCATGAAGGTCAGCTCAACAAGAGTAAAGGTTAGCCCAAAAATATCCTTTGCATCCTAGAGATCTTTACCATATCAAGGATGTTAGCCAAAACCCAAAAAGACTTTCACCAAAGTTACATAAATAAGCATGATTACATAGAACTAACATCTTGCCAATGACTTCGGATGAGACCGGATCAAAAACTTGATGTTCAGCTAAGCCATAATACATATTACCTCATTATCGGCCCATAGATGTGTCGTATCAAAGAATTTATTGTCATAAATCTTAGATGTAAACATTAAAGTATATCATGATCCTGTAGTTCCATAAAAAAATCTAATGCAAACCCAAAAACAACCTCTGGAATAGGTCAGACCAAAAGAGAGTATTGGAGCTTGTAGAAACTATGCTGGAAAATGTCAGACTCATGTTGGACCACCAAAAAATCAATGGCATCAATTACAATATTATAACATTATGAAATTGAAGAATAAAGACAAAATAATTAAATAATTAAAATTATTTAGTAATCAAGTGGAATAATTAGTAAAACTGGATTATGCATGTGCGAGACAATTCTAAGTGTCTACATTTCGCCCCTCTTTAAGACAATGTTTGAGCTAACATTGTTTCAAATAAAAACTGAAAAACATGCCCCAGTATGTTGAGGGATGGAGGTAGGATATCCCCTCAAGAGATTATTTGTGCTTTGAAGGAATGAATGGTTTCTTGAAAGAAGAAAAATTTTAGATGAAAGAATGGTTAACTTGATGACATGAATGAGTTTGATTGGATAGAGGATATGGTTGGAATGATTTGCAGATTGATTCATTAATCAAATTTATTAGATTGATCAAGTTTGGTTTTAGGAAGGACACATCCTGTATAAGAAAAATATAGATGATCATCTAGTTTCACGAAAGTTACATCTTGTATAAGACCAAAGATATATCAAAACATTTGGTTTAGGAAGGACACATCTTGTATAAGACAAAAAAGAGAGATCATCATCTGGTTTTAGGAAAGACACATCCTATATAAGACAAAAAGATAGATGAAAGTTGGATGAATGAAGAAAGTGAAGAATGATTAGTAAGAAGTAAAGAATGTTAGGAAATAGAATTAGTTACTGAAATGAATAGTTGATATGATGGAATGAAATCACAAATTATTGTGCTTCTTAGGTAGTGCAACAAATTTCGTCATTGAGCCTTAGTATGTATCAATGGAGGTTTATACACCGAGGTGTAAATGCTTTCCCATTGTATTAATAGACATATAGTAGACAAGGAGTGTATCCATCCATTCCAAGGTTGTTGTACTAAGAGTTAACGTATGTGTGATAGTCACAAGCATAGTGATCCCTAATTTCATTTTTGCATAGGATACTTGTTGAATGAACGTATCAACACAAACACCCAAAATACATGTGGCCTAGAAATTCATGAAAACACACCACAAATAAAAAATAAAGAAAAGGGATCATGAACTATCTTGGCTTCTCTAGTCACTTGTGGACATCCTTGAGTAGCATAAGAAAATGATGTAAAGATAAATCAAATAAAGGATAAGACTCATTGGATGAAACAAGTCAATAGCCATATTGTTCTTTTTACCAAGGATAAGAGTTCCTGGATAGGATGATTGTTTGATAGGATGCCCATTGTAGGAAATATGTATCCATTAGAACATGATATCTAATAGGGTGCCTATTTTAGGAACAATGTATCTATAAAGGCACTTTGTTTGATAAGGATGTTAAAAACTGATAGGCTAATGATCAATTAAGTTGTCAGATAGCTTGGTAGTTTGTTTATTGATTTGTGATTTGTTAAGCCCAATGTTTTTCATGATGTTCTAGTTGTGTTTGCTCAAATGTTTCTCTTTGCAAAGGATATTTTATTCTGAATAGTGAATGATAGATTGTTTTTGGGTTTTTGATTATTTTTTAATTTTTAGAGTTTTGGGAGTTTATTTGATGTTTTTGGATTTTGTATTTTGAAAGATTTTTTTATTTGTTTGGATTTTTTAATTTTTTAATTTAATTGGATTTTTAAAGTTTAATATTTTTTTATTTTGATAAATGTATAAATCATTGATTAAGGTAAAGACACATGTTAGGATTTATTCTCAAGCAAAATATATTTATTTTCCCCAATGTCTAGCAAGGCATAGAACATTATGAATGTATGAAGGAACCATTGGGATGGAAATGGATAGGTGAAAGATGGAGGTAACTTATTATGGAATGAGAGTTGATTTGGTTCCAAGGAATATCTTGCAATGAGATAACATGATTATCCAAGCTAAGGGACTGGATATAGCAAGGTAAGGTGACAGCTTGGTGTAATGAATGGCATGTGGTCCATAGGCATGGACGTGTCAAGAGAATTCTGAAATATATATTTTGCATTTTATGTCCTTAGTTTTGATCAAGATCATGAGATGAATCTGAATATGATGGAACTAGGATTGGATAGGATAAGCAGGATCGAAAGTGATGATGGATGATGGAAGTATGAAATGGATATAAGGGATATGGAGTAAAGGGTGTGGATAGGTTGAAGCAAATAGGATAAGTGATGTTTATGAGGATCCTTAGCCTCATCAAGATCAAAGGTGAAAAAACAAGATGGATGTAGATAGGGTGATGGATAGTGCATGAGGGATAATGGGAGATGTGGTAGGTAGGATAGCATAGATAAAATTTTCCCCTAAATGTAGAGTGCAAGAGGGTAATGGATTACACATGATTCCTATTTATCATATTTTCATCATGGCACTTGCCCAAGATGTCACAAGAAGTGGTTTTCACCATTGGATTAATTATTTCTCTTTCCTCCTTTTTTCTTTCTTTTTCTTTTTCTTTTTTTTGTATCACATTAGACACCTATTTGCTAGGTTTTCATCAAGGTGATTTTTTTTTTTTTTTTGGACTTTTGACTTATTGGAAGTAATTGATGCATGAAAGGAGATGGTGGAAGGACTCAATCATATTTTCTTTGGATGGTATCCTTGAAATATGTGTTACAAAGGAACATGAATATTGAAGGTATGCTCAAAGATCACATTAGTAGGGTGATGGTTGAGGTAAATGAAATGGATGATAGGATGCAATGGGGAAAGGATTGATTGGGAGGGATACAAGGATTTGTGTTTGGGTGGATGGAAATATTGTTAAGATCAACAGTTGCACACACCTTGAGGGGTGGTGGAGTGATGGAGGACAACTGGATTTTGGATTTTGAGACATTGAGGGAGGAGTGGATGTGGATTTTGGGGCATAAGGACCCAAAATGGATGAAGGAGGTGATGCAGTATTTAAGATAGTGGATTTTGGGACATGGGGAACCAAAATAGACTTGAAAGGTGTGATATATGTAGATAAAGGGATAAAGGAAGCCTTGTGAATAACAATTTTGGATGCCAATTTTCATTTTCTTTAGGGTATAGTGCTTCTATGAGTGGCTTGGGAATCCACATTATTTTTTTATTTTTCCTTCCTTTGTGATTCTCTGGAATGCATTGCTTCTATGAGTGACTTAGAAATCCACATTGTTTTAGATTTTTCTTTATTCTTAATGGACCTTTGTGGCCATTTGGATTTTTATTTTTGCTTCTGAATCAAATTTTCCTTTATTTTTATATGTCTTTTATATTGGGCATATTTATCTTTGGATGTATGTGGTTTAGGACTTATGGATTTTATGCTTGGAATTTGAATTGCTTCCAAAGAAAATGAGACTCATGGATGAATAGGAATGATATGGAGGTATTTTGGATGGATTTATGTAGGTAGATGGTTGGAAGGTGCTCAAAGATGTGTGCCTTTTTTATTTTGATTTATGATAGGGTAATTGGATTGCGAGCTAGGGATCACACAGATAGTGGATGGAGGGATGCAGGGTCCTAAGCTAGATGGAAGCAAGGAAGGCTTTGATTTTCGGATAAAATTACCTTAAATAGATTTAAAGGATAGGGACTATGTATGCTTGGATTTATATGGATGATCGTGGGATTTACTAGGGACACCAATATTTTGAGAGTGATCTATGTAGCCAAAGCCATGATAATTGAGTTTTCCTTTGATATGAAAGGGGTTCTAATATACCTTGTTCATATAGTCCTAACCATTTTCCTTGATAATGCATGTTTTGACAAATCTTTTTAGCAATGGGATACTTGTTATTTTTAAAACAAGATGTCAGTCCATTTTGAGGAGGTTATGTTATGGAAGAAACGATAGGATCATCAAGTAGACTAGATCAAATGAAAATGTAGCAACCCATTTGATAAGTAAGGGGTTCATGATTAGCTTCGGTAGGGGTAACGAGATCTTGAGGAGGATTAGAGTCATGATGTGGATATGAAGGGATACCTTGATCATGACTTGGAAGAGGATTATTGGAGGGAATGAAAGATATATCATGATATTTATTAGGAGGTTGGTGTTGAATAGGACTTGGGAGGATACTTTTCTCTTGAGATGGAATACAAAAGGATGAGGGGAGATTCATAAGAATCTTGATAAGTGGCATCTTGATCAAAAATTGAATTGGATTGGAGAGTAATGGTATCTTGATCTTGATTTATGCTAGGACTTGTTTCTTCTAAATTTGGATTATACTTTTGACATGGGGTATGAGTTTGGATATGCATGGGAGATTCTTGGAAGGATTTAATGCTTTGGGTGATAAGAATGGATTTTGAATGGGACTTGTTATATAAATTTTGAATCATCAAAATTTTATAGGCCTATGATCAGCCTTACACATCAAATGAAAGAAAGGTACACGAAAAAAAAAAAAAAAGCTTTATACTTCATTTATTAGATTTGAATATACAAAGGCAAAATTATTTTCAGATGCAATGTATTTCAATAATGTACTTTTAAAATTGCATATGAGAGAATCTTTTTCATTTACATGAATGTGCAAGGACCCACACAAGCCGTGGGTACGACTGAGAAATATAATAAGGTAGAATGATATATAAATGTATAAATAGAAAAGAGAGAAAGAGGGATTTGTCATTGCATTTCAATGATGAACTATTGGTTTAATTAAGTTGCATCAATGCATCTTCATGCTCCTACTGCTCCTAGAGTGCCTGCAAGAGGTGAAGGACAAATGTGTTGGAGCTTGGGACCTCAAATTATCTAAAAAATATACTCATACACATGCATATCAGAGTACAGATGGAAAGAATCAAAACAGAATAATAAGAGAATTAGTTATCAGAATGTCAAATCATTAGGAGCTTCATGAGCTTCTTGTTTTTCTAACTTGTTTGTTCATTGTGCGGGTATAACACAGGTTTCTATTTTATAAATATCAAGTATGTGGGTTAAAATGGGCTCCCACAAGGGTTGAACTCAACATACTAGTCATCACTCAAAGGGTGATGTTAAACAACTACCAAACATGAAGCACGATTGTAACCACAGTCCCATATATTGGCATTCAATGACAGTTTAAACTGCCATCCATTGATAATACATACAACAATGAATAAAAATGTGTTCCATGATCAACAAGTGACTAAAGCCATCATATAGTAAAGACAAGCAAACATTGCTCTAAGACACAAAATCATGGAGGATCTAAAGATATGAAGTATAAAGATCAAACACAACATCATGATAATAATGACAGAGTCAATAGTGTATTTGCATTTTTTTTAAAGCATTCATGCACAATCTAAATTCCCCATATTAGAGGAAGGATGTCATTTAGACCCTAAGAGACAGTGGCAAACCCTTGAATGTACAATAAAGAGATCTCAATAAGACAATAAGTTTATAGTCAAACTTCATATCACTACTATGAGTACGATGTTCAAAAGAAAGACCTTACAGTGATTAGATTAAAAAGGACTCAAGGATGATGCATTGAGAAAGTTTCAGACTTATGGCTCAATAACCAATTATAAAGATCATATCAAAGAAAATTCCAATAAAATCATCACAGTCAAGAATACAACCTTCATAAAGGTAGTTCACAAAAGGCAAACACTTTTGATGTGTAATTAGAGAAATTCTTGACTATGACAGATATCGTACTATTGAAAAGGTTATGAGGTTAATAGAAGTCTGAGACATTATCATAAAACCACAAAAGTACTCACGAGGTCATGATTCACTATCAACAAATAAACACATGGTGTAGCAAATTCAACATCAAAGAGATCCTTGAATAGTGAATATCATGGGTCATAATACATATAAGCACCCTGAGCACAGATGACAATGAGATAAATAGTTCAGTCAAGGATATCTACAAATACATTTTTAGTCCTTAAAATAAAGATATGTCTCAAAATAATGGTGATCTGACCAAACAGTATATGCAATCCCATATTTGAGTCTCAGAGTAGCCATGCTAATGACAATGAATTTGTAGTCCTATATATTGTAGAGGTGTGATATACAGTTTGATGATCACAAGCTACAACTCACAACCATCACAATGAAGAGAAGATCCATACAGAAGTCAAGAAAATATAGTTTTGTCTCAGAAACCTTTTGGAAACATTCACTTTTAAGGAGCAGATCAAGGTCATTATGAACCATAAGAGCCAATGCTTTAATGGTTAACAAGATACAAAATGAAACAGTATTAATGAGCAGCCCTTAGTAATAAAATATAGCTATTTAAAGGTATAAATATCTGCCTAAAAGGGTACTTCACAATGATCTTTGAAGGTAGTCGATGAAGACTATAAAGCAGCCATAAAGAGTAAAGGTTGGCACCATTTTCAGTCAAGGCTTAGATTAGACAATTTTCACCATGCAAAGACCATTTACAGCTAGTCCATTAAGGGGTTAAATGAAAAATACAGAGAAAGTTTAGTTATGAATATATTAAGGGCAACTTTTCAAAAAAGAACCAAAAGCCAAATTGTTGCAGTTGAGTCACATGCACTTATACATAGGTCATATCAGTTAACAATGGATAGAAATGTTAGGATAGTCTTTTATGACCAACCTCTAAAATGTGATCTTTAAGACTTGCAATCAACATATGAACTACTACAGTCCATTAAGGATAGTGGCATTATGAAGTTCATAGGTCATTACTACTGTAAGAGCACCAGTACATAAAAATAATAATCCAGTTTGAAGCACAATATCCATGCAATCAAAAGAACAGTCCAAAGATCAAAGGTTGCACACACCAAAGACAAAGACCAAAGTACAATAGACACAAACAATGACATCAAAACAACCCTAGGGCAGTCATGAAGAAATTCATAAAATCAGTCACTGAAGGTTGCAGTATTGATCATAGCAAAGATAGTGAATAGTTTGAAAGAACAACTTCAGTCATAAAGCTAGTAATGACAGTCTAAGAATCTTAAGGACAATGGATGGAAAATCTGAAGATACATTCCATAGACTAAGGCACAAATATCTATCAAGATGAGGATCTTGGTACACATAGTCATGCCCATAACCATCCAGTGAAAATGATTCTTAAACAAATATGAACAACAAAATATAATAGAGAGGTTTGAACAGTGTCATACACAAGAATAGCAGCCACCCTGACAGTGAATACATAGAGATTCATGAAAGGATACAACACAAAGAGCAGTAAGGAAATCTATTTCTCAATGGTAAAAAGATGAACCAGAAGGAGGAACCAAAAGTATAGATGCAAATACAATGATTATGAGTAACCTTTTGTTTCAGTCATAGTGCACAAACTTCATCTGAAAGGGTCACTGTTATAGCATGTGATCAAAATCAAGATAGCTAAAGGAGTATTCATATACTCATACAGTACACCATGAAAAGAACAGTTACACTATCTAAGAATCAGAGATATATCTAACATAGGGATCTAAAATATAGCCCTTGCAGGGAATAAAGGCATATCATAGCAAAATATTAGAGATGTGTTGATAGTTTTCTACATGAAATTAAAGCCTCTTTACATCCAAAGACAATGCTAAAACACACAATGATCATTCACAGTAAGGTTTTGAGGTAAAAACATTTATATAATATTACTTTTAAAAGAGTAGTGCAATCATGAAAACCTAAAGATACAATACCCATAAGGCAAATACGTTATGGAGTCGTCATCACAATGCATGTAGATAAAGCAGTAAACAAAAGAATTTATGAAAGCTCCAAAAGCCTAAGTGACACATAAATATTCATAACAAGTTGTCAAATGCAGTGAAGAACTTCTTCCATTAAGGCACAAAATCTTAAAACAGGATTTAAAAGAACACCGAGATTGAAACCTCAAAACAGTGATTTAAGATAGAAAGAATTGTCGCACATATTAGTCAAAAAATCACAGTGATATCTGAGGTATAGGCCAAGGGTTTCTTTTAAAGGTCTAACAAGTTTTTCAATACACATCCACCTATAATAATGACAACATATTGATAACCAAAGGAAATAAGGCAAAGAATAGTAAGTGTGTGCATCAGAGAACAACAATACTACAGTTACAACCCGCATTCATGCACAAAATGCATGTATAAAGATTTCATACAAAACCCATAAATTTATGCATGGATTAAAGCAATATTTTCTACGATAGGTCTTCTTCCCAAAGAAATGACATGATAAAAACAGAGGAAAAGACACATACCCTTGAAAACTACAACTCAAAGTCGAACCCTAGTGCATGGCAGCAGAGCTTCACCAAACAAAAGAAAAGATTGCAAATGAAATGTTTTTAGGGTTTTGAATTGTTTTGGAGTTATATGCCCTAAATCCTTTTGGAATTATTATGGGTTTCTTTTATTTTACTGTTGTTAATTAATACTGCATGACGTTCGAGTTTTTTTTAACTCCCGCTAGGACTAAATGTCCTAAGTCATGCCAATCGTGGGGGGCTTAAAACCCTTGTTCTTTTATGTGCATAGAAATATTTTTATTGTTATTATTATTTTATTTATTTATTTAATAATGGTTTTTAGATATAATGAAATTATAAATATGCCATTATTAGTAAATAAATAAAATCATTATTTTAATGAACTTAGGAGTTTTTAATTTATGTTAGCTACATCCTTGCACAAATGAAAAATAAAATAAATATTAAAGTGATAGTTCTATAAATCACTTTTAATATTTATCATATAGATATAAGGGACAAATTACATATACATTATAAATTTTAACAGTGAAGTCATTATTGGCTAACTTTAATATTGTTGGCATTGTATTGTCATTGATGTCAACCGGTAAGTATGTCAGCCGGTATGCAAGATGTTGTTACCAACATTGGCGATTGTTGGCATGTTGATGTAAACTGGTGTGGGATGTTAACCGATAAGTCTGTCAACTGGCAAGCAAGCAAACCTGGTAAGTGCGGTCTAAGATAGCATGTTCTAATCGATAGAACAAAGAAGTGCATGATATGCAGGTTAACTAGTTAGTGTATATCGATAGCATGTTCGGTTAGTGAATGAGTTTGAACCAACACAATCAAGTGAGTTGGATGCTGACAGAGATGTCACGTGGACTCTAGGTGGTGAACATGCAGTGGTCGGTGAATGGTGTGTCGACGAGGTAGTTGTCGACTAGGTCAGCATTAAATATCGACTGCGAAAAACACGGATTGGTTGCAGAGGATTGCGGCTCAAAGAAGATCGAAGGGCAAAGATTTTATTCTTTGACATTATGATCGAAGCAGGATATCTGATCGTCTTGCTAATCTAGATAAGGAAACTGCTAGATCATTTATTGTGATTGACAAAATCAAGATCGATGAACAGAGTCCAGTTTGCTAAATATAATAAACATTTATAGGAAGAATAAAAAGAGGACAGAGCTTTTTGTTGAGTTGTTTCAGGTTGTTGATTCAAGAAGATGAGATCTGATTTGATACAGATCAAGTTCGGTGAAGGAAAACCTAAGCGCATGAAGTTTGAGTTTTTGTTTTGGTGGGAAAGCGAGTATATAAATATACAAATCAAAAACTTAAGCAAGTTGGATGAGAGATTGATGATAAAGTGAATCTCTGCGAGGTGAGAGTTGATCAGTTTGAGTGTGTTCAAAAAATATTGAAGTGACTGAGTGTTGGAGAAGAATCAGTAAGATAGGTGTAACCGACAAGGGTTGAGGTTACCGGTAAACTGTTATAGAGTATAACAATCTATTAAACTGGCAATGTTTGAACTGTTAAGATAGCAACAAAGAGTGAAGGAGAGAAGAGTGAGTTTCAGAGAAGATTTGGTAAGGCAGAAACTAAGTTGTAGAGGATTTAGACAGTAAGAACAGAGGACCAGTAGAGAAGAAGAAGTTTGATAGAAAGGAGTTTAACCGGCAAAGAGAATTGTTTGCAAGGGTTACAAAACTGGAGCAATCATCGGTGAGGAGGGACCTCAAAGAGATCAATCTAGACCGGTCGGGAAAAGTAAACACAAAGATATGATGAAGGCAATGCAAAATAGATTGTTTTATTGTATGAAAATTGATTGCAACCAACCAGTGACAACCGAGTTACAACATAACCGGCTCACAGGCCTGGTAGAACATACAGAATAGGTCACAATTGAGACCTTGAATCGTGAGATCTATCTTTTATGCATTGTCTAGCTACTTGATTCTTTTATTCCTCCCATTTTAATGTGTAATTACAATTATATATATATATATATATATGAAAATTGATTACAACCAACTAGTGACAACCGAGTTACAACATAACTGGCTCACAAGCCTGGTAGAACATACAGAATAGGTCACAATCGAGACCTTGAATCGTGAGATCTATCTTCTATGCATAGTCTAGCTACTTGATTCTTTTATTCCTCCCATTCTAATGTGTAATTACAATTTTATATATATATATATATATATATATATATATATATTGATCCAAAGGATTTAGTTGGCCCAAAAGAGATCAAAACCCAAAGAAAGCGACCTAACGTGTAAAATAAACAAGGTCGGCCTCCACCAAGAGATTCCTCCAAAAAATCCAAAGGATGAAACCTAGATCACAGGAAAAGGTTGGCCACATGCCAAGGAACATCAAAATCAACTCCCAAGGCTCTACAAGCTTCGGAAGGGGTTTTGATAGATCACCAAAATAGGTCCAGGCAACCAGTAACAAGAATTGTCGATCGGTAATAGGAAACTATTAAGGAAACCGATAGCGATATCTTATCGAAAAATGATCCAAATGTGATGTGGTTAGGAAATAAGAAAGATGGTCAAGTATTCAAGTAGAATCCAAATCCATAGGATCTGGTGAGCCAAAATCAGGACACACAGAAAAAAATGTTGAAACTGCAAATAAAAAGCAAAACAAAAAGAAAATGTTATTGGTTGATGCAAGATTGCTATGAACTGGGGATGCTTCTGCATTAGACATCTGGGGTTATTGAAAAATTAAGCCTCTCACTTTGCTGGGGTCGGAGGAAAACTAAGGTTGTCTACCTCTTCCTGAGAAATCTAAGATGAATCTTCAACTGGTATGTCCTTCCACTTCACAAGATACTCTTTATATTGACTGTTGCGGGTACTATGCCCAATCCTACTGTCCAAAATCTCTTCAATTTGATCTGGTTCCTTCTAGGAAAATTGTTTCTCCAAGTTTGCAATATTGTCCTCACTGAATTCCGGTTCATGATACTCATGAAGGTCTGTAATGTTAAACACGGGTGAAATACTTAGACTATCTGGTAACTCTACTTCATGTGCATTTCCAGAACTGAACTTCCCCAAAATCCTACAAGGTCCAAACTTGTTCATCTACAACTTGTTATAAGTGTTGGCATTATGTGAACCGGTATGAGGAGATAATGACATTGTGTGTTGTCATTGATGTCAATATGCTGAAGAGGTGAGAACCGACATATGTGAGAACCGGTCTAACACTGTGAACCGGCATTTGTGCCAAAGTGAAGTGGTGTGTCTGTTGAAGGTGAACCGGAACCGGCACATGGAAGTGTTGTATGACTATAGGTTGGTAGTCTCAACTTCAGGGTTTCCAGTTGAAGTGCCTCAAGCCTGCATGGCTCAACCGATGACTTTGTGTGATGAGTTATCATGATAACAAAGAATGGATCATGTTGCCACGTCAGCCTTGTGCGCGTGAAGGATCTTGCATGAAGGAGATTGTCCCTATCTACCTTGGGAATATGCAAAGTCTGTAAACGGTGATAACGCATGATGGGTTATCAGCCACCATGAAATCGGTGGAAAATGAACGATGGAGATTAATGCAGTATGTTGAACGGTCAGGATTGAACCGTTTGAGCTCCTTAACCTAATAGGTTTAGGGTTTAGGGTTTATGCTACCGACCTGTTTGTTTTCCTATAAGGTCGATGTTGTGTTTCTTTCTGAATTTGTTGGCAAAAGTTGTGTGTGTGTATCCAAGAGAAGGGATATGTGATTCTTGCCAGACCAGAGGAGAGAAGTGATACCTACAGAGTGTAAGTGCAGAAGGTGATGAGGAGCTTAAGCGGATCTGCATTGGCATTGAGTGTTGTTACCAAATCATTGTAATACCTGTTGATCTCTAACCACCTCAACAGTTGGAAAATCCCTTAATAGGGTAGCTTTAACCGGCTTGCTATAAATCCTTTAACAGGGTGACTCAAAACCATTGAGTTCTTAAAATCCTCTAACAAGGTAACCTTTAACAGGGTTTAACCCTTAACCGAGTATTCTAGCCATCCCTTAATCAGGTGATCCCTAACAGGATTGGTTCCTAGCAGAACCTATTGTATCAGTCTTTAACTGGACTAGGCTCCTAAAAGAGCAAACTTCTAAAGAGTTCAAAAACAAGCTTGTGGGTATTCATTCCCACCGTGGTTTTTTCCAGTTGGGTTTCCATGTGAAAATTATGTGTGTCATGTGTGATGTTTTCTTCATGTGATGCTATGTTGTTTTCCGTCATGCAGTGAATTATGATTATGTTGGCAAGCTATTATACTTCTGGTGATAGATTACTTGTTCATGCATTAGGGTGAAATGGTAGTGTAGTATTGAGTTAAGTGAAAAGCTAAGTGAGTAACCGGTTTATGCTTGTCTCAGTTATTCTGGGTTTTACCGGTTGTACTCTATTTAAGGACTTGTTAATGTTTGTCTATCAATGCATAGTGTCTACAGACAAACGAGTTTAAGAGTGTGTTTTAGCCTGTACTGATTCACCCCCCCCCTCTCAGTACCGGTTTGGTACTATTCGTTCATCATTGAGTTATCAATAAGTTCCAACCAAGAATCTCTCTTTTCTCATATATACCATCACTTCATCGCCAACTTCAAATTCCTTATGTCTCCTCTTCTCATTTTCCTTCTCCTTATGCTTGTTGTTTGTGTCTTCCAAATGTTGCTTAACCTAAATATACAGGGCTTCCATGTGATCTACAAAGTCTTCTACTTCTGAACTTTTCTAGTCTTCACTGCTAATGTCTCTCAATTCTTATATACCTCTAGGATGCACTCTAGTAACAATATCAAAAGGTGTTCTTCTGATACTCTTGTTCATTGAATTGTTGTAGGCAAACTCTTCTTGTGCAAGGATCAAATCCCAACTTCCAATTTTATCTCCCACTAAACATATCAACAAGTTTCCCAATCTTTGGTTAACTACTTATGTTTGTCCATTAGTTTGTGGATGAAAAGAAGAATTGAACTTCAAATCCGTCTTCATCTTCTTCCAAAGTGTTCTCCAAAAATAGCCAAAAAACTTAGTGTCTCTATCTAAAACTATGCTCTTAGGTAATCCATGCAATCTCACCACTTCATTGAAAAATAGGTCTGCTACATGTAATGTATCTAATGTCTTCTTAGAAGGTATGAAATGAGCCATCTTCGAGAATCTATCCACTACCAAAAATATAGAATCATTCCCTCTTAGTGTTTTAAGCAATCCATGCTTATATCCTCCCAAGGTCTTATCGGTACTATCAAAGGTCTATACAATCCAACATTCTGACTACTACCCTTTGCAACTTGACATACTCTACAAATTTGCACATATCTCTTGATATCCTTATGAATCTAGGGCCACAAGTACTTCTCACTCACCAATGATATTGTTTTGTCAATACCAAAATGTCCAGCTAGTCCTCCACTATGTTTCTCCTTTATTAGATTCTCCCTCATAGAAATATTAGGTATGCACAACTAAAATCCTTTGAATAACATCCCATCCTAAATGAAGTAGTCCAACCACTTTCTTCTATCTACCATAACCAGTTCTCTACATGCTTTCCAAGGTTCTACAAAATCCGGATCTTCATCATACAAGGTCTTCAAATCTTCAAAATCCTAATATTGTCACTCTCATCTCTGTCAACAAATTCCTTCTCATACTCAATGCATCAACAACTTTATTAGATTTCCCATTGCTATGCTTCAACACAAAGGTGTAACTCTGCAAGAATTCTACCCATCTCATATGTCTCTAATTCAACTTACTCGGACTGTTCAAATATCACAAAGCTTGATGATCTATATACAACACAAACTCCTTAGGAAACAGGTAATGTCTCCACTTCTTCAAGGCTTGAACTATGGCATAAAACTCCTAATCATATATTGAATATCTCCTCTAGGCATCATTCAATTTCTCACTGAAATAATCTACTGTTGTCCCTTCCTGGCTCAAGACTGCTCCTATTGTTGCTCCACTTGCATCACAATCCACTTGAAATACTTTATTGAAATCTGGTAAAGCTAACACAGGTTGCTCAGTCACTTTCTGCTTCAACAGTTCAAAACTTTTGTTTGCTCTGGTGGTCCACTTGAATTCCTTCTGATCTCCTCTCATGGTATCATTCATAGCGTTACAAATTGAACTAAAATTTCTAATAAACTTCCGGTATAAAATAACCAGTCCATGAAATGATCTTACCTCTCCAATGCTTTCCGATGTAGGTCACTCAAAAATTGATTTCACTTTCTTAGGGTCCATCTTCAAACCATCCTCAGATATCACAAATCTCAAATAGACTAAATCATCCTTCATGAAAGTATACTTCTTATTATTGATCAGAAACTTCTCTTCTCTCAACCTCTGCAAAACTTGTCTCAACTGCAACAAATGCTCCTCTTTTGTCTTACTAAAAATCAAAATGTCATCCAAATATACAATAACAAACTTACCCAATAATTTCTTCAATACCTCATTCATCATCCTCATGAGAGTACTCGGTGCATTAGTTAACCCAAAAGGCATCACCAACCATTCATGCAGTCCTTCATTTATCTTAAATGATATCTTCCACTCATCTCCTTCTTTGATCATGATCTGATGATATCTACTCTTCAAATATATCTTTGAAAAGTATTTTGCTCCACTCAAATATTCCATTATGTCATCCATCTCAGGCAAAGGAAATCGATATTTCATTGTGATCTTGTTTATTGCTCTAGAATCAATACACATTCTTCACTCTAGATTCTTCTTAGGTGCTAATACCATTGGTACTGCACAATGGCTCAGACTTTCCCTGATAAAACCTTTCTTCAACAACTCCTGCACTTGTCTATTCAATTCTTTATTTTCTGTTGGTGTCAACCGGTGTGCAGCTTTGTTAGGAAAACTAGCTTTGGGATCCAAGTCCATGCAATGACTAATACTTCTCACAGGTTACAATCCATCAGGTACATTATTTGAAATGGTGTCTTCATATTCCGTCAACAAATCTTTTATCTCTTCCGGTTGTTCTCCTTTTGGGTCTGGTTTCTTAGTCTTCTTAGGAATTAAGGAAAAACACATGTTCTCATGTCTTAATCCATTGAATAATTTCCTTCCATCTACCAAACAGATTCTAGCATTCGTACAGACTTCATTCTTCAAAGGTTCCTCCAAGGGTAACAAGGTTTTCTTCATCCCATTGTCCATAATAGTGTATGTATTCTTCCTCCCATCATGTACTACATGTCTATCAAACTACCAAGGTCTACCCAACAAAAGATGATAAATATCCATAGGCATAATATCACACAAGACTTCATCATGATAGTTCCCAATTTTCAATTTCACCAAACATTGTTCGCTTACTAACAACTTATGTTCATCCTGAATCCATGATGTCTGATAAGGCTTAGGATGTTACAGTCTTTCCAAATTCAACTTCTTCACCATCTCTTCTGAAATAATATTATATGAACTACCACTATCAATAACAATTTTACAACACTTATCAGATACCTTACATCTAGTCTTGAACAATTTTTTCCTTTGCAAGGGCTCTTCATCTCCTCTGTCATGACACAAAGCAACCCTCATCACCAATAGTTCTCCATCTTTTGGTTTATTGTCCGATCTGGTGGGGTTTTCTTCCACCACTACTTCTCTTCTGGTGTTCTCTATCTTCTTACACTCGAATGCACAATGTCCTTCTCCTACACACATAAAGCAAGTTCCTCTAAATGTTCTCTTGTCTTGTCTTCCAAAATTATCATTTCGGTAACCATCTGGTTCTCTCCTCTGGTAAAAATTTATATCATCCTTCCGGTATGAATTACCTTCTTTGTTCACTTCCTTGTCCTTGTTCTAATCTATATCAGTTCCTCTACCTCTGGTATATCCTCTTTCTCCTTGAAATATTCCTATGGTAAACCTTCCACCTCTGCTTCTCTGCCTCTACTCATGTCTTTTGTTTAACTTCTCTTCAGCCTTTAGGACATACTTGTAAGCCTCTTCAACACTCTCCAATTTGATCAAACTTAGTTCATCTTATATAGACATCGACAATCCATTTAAATATCTTGCAACTTGTTCAACTTCATCATCAACATGTTTGGATCTGATATTCAACTTGTAAAATGCTTCGGTGTATTCCCACACTAAATTCCTTCTATCTCAAATTTTGTAACTTCCGAAATAGATTCACTTCATAATCAGCTAGCACAAACTTTGACTTCAACTTAGCAATCATCTGATTGTATGTCTTAATATTCTCTTTACCTCTTCTCTTCCTATCAACTTGCAAATGCTCCCATCAAAGAGATGCATGACCTTTCAACTAGGTACAGGCATATTTCACCTTCCTCTCTTCTGCAGTGTTTTCAAAATAAAAAAATTTCTCCATCTCCAAGATCCAATCCATTAATTCATCTGAATCTAACTTCCCATCATATTCCGGTGGGATAAAATAAGGTTTAGTATTCACCATACTAAAAACCCTCAAAAACCTTTCCTCATCCAGATCAACCACCGGTGGGTTTGCTTGTTCTTCCAAGGCTTTTCCTCCTTCATCTTCACTAACATCTTCAATATGTTGACCTCTTCTCTGGGCTGTCTCCGTGGCTTCCAACTGGGCTGCTATACCTCGCAACATCTTCATTACAACAGTGTTTGCATTCCCACGCGCTCCACCATTACTAGCTCCTCCTCGCACATTCGTTCGTGCTAGTCCTCTACAGCTGTAGGTTGGATCTGCAATCTACCACCCTACAACAAAAAATTCAGGACACGCAACCTCCAGAACAGAAATTCACTCTAATACCACTTGAAGTAGTCACCTGGTGAGGAGGGTTGTCAAAGAGATCAATCTGGACCGATCAGCAAGAGTAAACCCAATAGAAACACAAAGATATGATGGAGGAAATGCAAAACGAATTGTTTTATTGCATGAAAATTGATTACAACCAATGGTAACACCCAAGTTATAACATAACTGACCCACGGGCCTAGTAGAACATACAGAATAGGTCACAATTGGGACCTTGAATCGTGAGATCTATCTTCTACACACAATCTAGCTACATGGTTCTTATGTTCCTCCCATTCTAATGTGCAATTATTGTTGGCTTGATGATGATTTTGATGTAATCAGTTGAATTATGACTTGTTTTATGTTGTCATTTATAGAAACTATGTTTTGATAGTCATCTGTCTTTTAGGCCAACTGGTAAAGCATAACTGGTAGAGGAGGCAGTTTATCAGTGAACCGAAAAATAGAACTTCAACCAATAAATAGGAACAAAGTTGTATTCTAGTAATCGGTATGAGCTATCAATGAAGAGTTAGGTGATTCAATGGGATGAGTGAGTTATGTTATACAGAGAAGTCAATCAAGAAGAATAGTTAACCAGTAGAATAAAGTCACTAAGATCGGTAAAGTGGTACACATTATGTTTTATTTTTGAGTTGTTATGTCAGTGGCCAAAGTAAGTAAAGCGTGTAGTGTGAGATTGACAAGATTCATTGAACCTAGGAAATTGGTCCAAGGTTGCTAGCCGACTAAGTTAATGCTTATAAAAAGTGTGATGAGTTATGAGAAGTAGTATGAGATCGTGAGCGAATATTGACAGTTTGACTGTGCAGTACTCTAAGATTCTATGTATTGATGTATTGTTGATGTATTAAGTGAAACTGAAGAGGATCTTATCAATCACAGAGGTGCTACATGCATATCACTTTACTTTTGTTTTCTTAACAGTTGCAACAGTCAAATCCTGTAACCAGGTAGGTCCTAACAGGCCTGAAATTGTAAATCCCTTACAAGGGTATCTCATTAAATTGAGTCTAAATCCTCTTGCAAGGTTTCTCCTAACATGGCAAAGCTTTTAATAGGGCTGAGGTAAATCCCTTAATTGGGTGACTCATAATAGGGTTTGCTCCTAATTGGGCATGTTTGTATGACCTTAACCGATCAAAGATTTCTATTCTACAGATAGTGAATCTTGATAAATTGGGTGTTAGCTTACATGGTGATATTTATTTTATGATTATTAATCTTTAAGTTATTTAAAGTGGTGATCAGTTTTTTGTGTTATTGTTTTTGCTTGCACTGATTCATCCCCCCCCTCTCAGTGCGTTATAAGTTTATCAATTGGTATTAGAGCCTAATTCCCTTAAGGCTTAACCACTTAGGAAAGAACCCTAAGGCTATCATGGGGGATATGAGTTATAGAGAGTTGTCTAACTGACTTGCAAAATCTAAAGAAGCCCTAAATACATTGAAAGGAAAGTACAAAGCCTCACTTGCTAAGAGAAGAGAGCTTGCAGAACAATTGATGGAGTTTACTGAAAATAGTTTTTCTGATGAAGCAAACATGGATGCATTGGTTACTGAAGTTGAAAAGATGAATGATGAGAATGCAAACCTGAGGAGAGAGTTTGAAGCCCTAACCATCAGGTGAGTCAAGAGCTTGAAGCAAGGAGAACAGCTGAAGATAAGATTAGAGAAAAAGAACATGAGATCTTTAAGCTGAACCAAGAGGTTGGAACTCTGTATGCTCATCTTCATGAGGAACAAGAAGAAAAAGAAGAAATAAAGGCTAATCTAGACATGGCAATGTCTCTAAGAGAAAGTTTGATGAAAAAGAATGAAGATCTTACAAAGGAACTTATTGATGCTAATGAAACACTTACAAAGTTTAACAAGAGCTCTACTATGCTTGATGAGAAAATCCAATCACAAAGGTAGAATGGAGATACACATTGCTTGGGATACACAACCTTTGAGAAAGGTGAGTCTTTTGGTACCAAAGACATCATACATGAAGGTAAATCTGCAACTAAGATCCAAAAATCCATCAATAAGAAACCCTACAAACCAGTATACTTTAATTGTCATAAGCCAGGACATATTGCTAATGTTTGTAGATGTAAAGCGGAAAAATCGAACCCTAGTCATTCTCCCCTCCCCAACTCCGAGGAGGGAGAAGGGAGAGTCACTAGGGTTGATGGTTTTCACTTAGGAGGGACTTTACATTCAAAAGAGGGGTTGAAACCCACAAGATCCAATCCCACGCAATGCAAGATTGGATTCTATATGAGTTTCAAGGGTTTTGATAGCAAGGATACCCTCTTTTGTAAAGAATGTAGATGGAAAGATTGAACTAGGAATGCCTAGAAAGTGAGAAAGATTTGCTTATAAACTGAGTTAGGGATATAGGATGAAGCTGCGGACCTGGAATTAGTAGTAAAATGTCGAGACGGTGCTGTCCTACAAATTTGAGAAAAAGTTGACGGGACAATGGCGCCCGGCGTGCACACGGTCCTCCGAAAAATCTGCGAAACGAAGGGGGATCTGTTCGTCTCTACACAAGGATTCCAAATCTTCAATTTCAGCCGCATACCTACACATAGAAAAGCGAAGAAGATTGGGGGGTTAGGGATTAGGGGTTTGCCTTTAGGTCAAACCCCAGTTTTGGAATTAACCAAGAAATGAGAAATGTTGTAAATGTAAATGTCTGTAATGTAAAACAAGTACTAATACCTTGTTGTAAGGATGTTTGTATCCTTATGTGCGAAGGTATAGATGTTGTTGTTTGTTGTATGTTATATGTTGTATGTAGCATGTAGCAAGTGATCTCCTCTTCAATGGTTGAATCCTTGCCTTGAATGCAACACTTAGCCTTGAATGGAGACTTAGAAGGAATGCTTGAAGGAATGCTTGAATGCTTGAATGTTTGAGTATCATTTCCACGCTTTTTCCGTCATCCCAAATGAGAGAGGAAAATGTAGTTTATATACTTGCCAATTAGGGTTAAAAGACTGATTTTCCCGACCTTAGGCCGACCAGGAAATGTTATTTTCCAATTTGCTTACAAAAAGGCCCGAAGTCCCATAGGAGACCGGGCCCAAAATAGGGTCAGGGACCAGGGCGCTGGGCGCCCTGGTCCTGAAGGACCAGGGCACTGGGCGCTCTGGTCCCACCTCCCGGGACAGCAGGGTGCAAGGAGGATCAGGCCAGGGTGCTGGAAAAATGCAGTTTTTGGTGTCATGAACAAGTTTCAGGGTCTCCATTCAAGTTTAGTGTTGCGTCACCATCGTGAAGACCCAAATGCGGTCAAAATTGCAAGTGTCACAATTTTAGGATGCTACATTTAGCCCCCACTTTAGCGGGACTATAAGCGTACGCTCATACTTCCAGTAAAGTACAAGGAAACAACATTGAAAAACTTTCACCACGTCAAGGAGGCAAGATACACCAAGCCCCTAGTGGACTAAGGATCTTACGACTTCGATTGACAAGGTAAAAGGGAAGATCACGAGGGAGAACCATGACTGTCAGTAGCAAGGTTCCCTCACTATGAGTCATGCAAGAAAGATATCAAAAATTTTCAAGGCAAAGCTAAATTTGTCAAGAAATTTTCAAGTATCTTGAAAAGATATGAACGGGATGTATGCCCCCCTACGTTAAAGTGATCGCACACGCCTCACCGGGGGTGATTGCTTTAAGGTAGTGATACATATAAGAAAATAAAAAAGGGAAAGGAGCAAGTTATCACAAGGATTTAGCCCCCAAGTGTGAGATAAGCCCAAGGATAATAGACACAAAACACAAAGCACGAGGTGACTTCGCTTTCCTCGGGGTCAATATGCTGTATGATAATTCATGTATATCATATGTATGTATGCATAATTGTTCTTCATTCCCCAATCAAGGAAGGTCACCTAGAAGAAGGGAACACATGTGTCTTTTGAGTCAACATGAGAGAGATCGAGAGATCTCAATGCTTTGCATCGTCCTCAGGTAGACAACACTAAGGACAACAAATAGAAGAATGAGAATAACACATAGAAGAAGTAACGAAAGAGAGGAGGAGAGAATCTGCTATGCTAATGAAACTAGTCTAGCACGTCATCTACCCCTCGATCTTGCTGATCAATGTTTCGGGAAGGCAGGGAACACGCTAGAGGAGGAACATCCAACACAGCAGATGGAGCTATCACAAGATCCAAACAAGGGCTATGTTCATATCCCAAGCCGCGGTGTTCTTTTCTAGGAGCTAGGATAAGTGCTTTAGAAAATTCGTTAGATAAATGGTTATCAATATCAACAAGTTCATATTCACTATCAGAATGAACAGGAGAAGTAGCATTTTCATCATGAATAACATTTTCATCTATATCATCATCAAGATTTATAAAAATAGGATCTTTAACTCGCACAGGATCAAGACCATCATGCATCTTATGTTTAGGAGATTTCGGCTCAATCGTCGGCTGAGGAGAAAATGGAATAATGCTTGTTGAAGGTGTTTTTGGGGATTGCAAAGTTTGAGCTCTAAGACGACACTTTCACCGGCGTTCACGTGCAGAACGATTTCGTCTAGTCTTAGTAGGAAGTTGCGAAGATTGAGGAAGAGGAATGTTCTCATCCTTATCACTTGGGTGTTTAGGTTGTGGTCTCTTAGGCTGAACAATAGGAGAAGAGGAAGGTCTCTTCTCTCCATAAGAGGAAGGAGGAGGAATGCTCCATATAAAGGAGGATTATTTGGTTTTGGAAGGAGACCAAGTCCATCATGACGAGGAGGGATAGGTCTACTTTTAGGAAGTTTATTAATCATAGGCATAGTCACATCCATAGGGATGGGTTGGGAATCTTCTTGAGGAAAGACATTAGTTTTATCTTTCAAAGGAAGAACTTCCATCTCAAAAATGATAGGAATGTCAAGTTTGGGTGTTCTAGGTTCACTTAGAGATAGGATCATATCTGTTTTCCACTTTTGATAAGATTTGAAAAGATGATCACTTCGCGGAGGAAGAGATTGGAATTGTTTAGGCCAAAAGTAATCAAGAGGAACGCTAGAAGTTCTTTCAGCTGGTTTAAAGAGACTATGATTGACAGTAACAACTTCACCATTATGGGGAAATTTCAAACACTTGTGAATAGGAGAAGCAATAGCTTTCATGGAAGATAGCCAAGGATAGCCAAGCTTCACACGAAATTGTTCGGAAGATGGAATAATAGCAAAGTTCACATCAAGGGATTTGTTACGGACCTCAATAGGTAATGTAATAGAACCAATTGCAGGAGAAGAAAATGCATCAAATAGTTTCACAACCACATCTGTTTTGTCATAGATAACTTGATTCAATTGCAAAGTAAAAAGAAATTCTTCAGTAATGACATTAACCATACAAGAAGGATCAATAAGCACTCCACGGCAAGGTGTATTCTTGACTTTTGCAACTATATATAAAGGACCATCAGGTGCCCTAATAGTTTCACTAGAATCAAAGGTGATGGAGAGTTCTTTAGGGATTTTCTGTTGCTCTACAAAGTTAATCACATTCGGAGTCATAGACACGAGATCATCAGGTGAGACAGAGGAATCAGTAGTATCAATCGCATTAGAGGTATGAGAATGTAATGGATCAGTGAAAATCTGAAGATTTTGGTTAGGAGGAGCTACAGATGTATTGCCTTTATCATTCACACCAGAAACAGAGATAGTATTATTATCAATCAAATCTTGAATTTTCCCCTTTAAAGCAAAACATTTTTCAGTATCATGCCCAGGTTGACAATGAAATTGACAAAAAGATTTGTTAGCAAAATAAGGTGAAGTAATCTTTGCAGGATCAATTTGCCTTATAGGAGGAAGAGTAAGCACATTTTGTTCCAATAACTTATTCATAATATTATGCAATGATTCATTCAAAGGAGTAAACTTTCTTTCTTTCTTGAAAAACTTAGAAATAGGAGACACACCTGATGCTGCATTCACATTGTTGTTGATGATATTTTCATTGAATTTAATGGACTCTCTGTTCGGTTTAAACTTCCCAAATGGTTGTTGACTACTATCACCCTTATCACTCGGAGTCATAGGATGTGATTGTTCCATTTGACTCACAGTCAGTTGATAATTGTGAAGAGTTGCGCACAACTGTTGGAAAGAAGTAAACTCAGAAAACAGGAGTTTTTCTCTAATGTCTTTTTGTAAATTAGAAATAAAGATTCTTTGAATATCATTGTCAGGCACTGGAAAGGAAATTTGAGCATACAAATGCTTATATCTACCAATGAAATCAGTCACTTTTTCTTTAACACCTTGTTTACAATGCATTAAATCAATCAAAGTAACTTTAGGACTTATATTGTTTTGAAATTGTTGAATGAAAGCATTTGCAAGTTGTTCGAAAGAAGTAATAGAATAGGAAGGCAACGAGCAATACCATTGTAGGGCTTTGTCTCTTAATGTTCTAGTAAACAATTTTGCAAGCAACCTTTGGTCATAAGCAAAATCAGTACATATTGTTTGAAAGGTCTTAACATGTGCTAGAGGATCACCCTTACCATTATAAAGCTCCAAATGCGGAATTTCAACATGTTTAGGGGGAATAGCTCGAACAATGTCAAGAGAAAGTGGACTCGCAACATCAAATGTGGGCACACTAAACTTAGATTGATTCATAGAGGCAATTTGTTGCTGTAAAGAAGAGACAGTTTGTGCAAGATTGTTAATGGTCGCTTCAGTCGAAGAGTTCATATTAGACGTGTTAGATTGTGATGGAGGTGTTATGTTATTGAAAGAAGGTAGAGAGTAAGGTGGTGGGACACTATGATAATTAGTCATAGGAGATGATTGGACAGGAGGAACACTACAAGGAGGAATGGAATGATTAAACGAGTTGCCCCCTTGCGTCATGTTCATTTGTGGTGATATAATAGGAACACTCATTGAAGGAATGAATGAAGAAGTTGGATTGAATGAAGGAAGAGGGTTGATTGAAGAAGAAGGATTGCCCCCATGATTAGTGATCATAGGAGGAATGTCTTGTATTGAATTAGTCATTATGTTTAATGTAAAAGTAGGTATACTAGCAATAGGAGTCGTCAAAGGAATAGAATGATTAACTTGAATAGGAGGTTGTGTATACCCTAAGGTTTCGGCACAACTCTTCATAGGCATCACATTTGAATCCACAATGTGTGCAATACCACGCAAAATATCAATTCCATTCTTATCACTTTGAAGCATACGTTTTAGACCCTCAATTAAAGGAAGAGCTTGACTATCAGGGTATTCTTGAGACATCCATTGTCGAAAATCGTCAAATTGGTTATCCAATTTTGAAAGTTGTTCTACAGAAACCTCATGGAGAGCTTCTTCATCATTAAGAGGATTAGAGGAATTACCCATGTCCTCGTTAAAAAGGCCATTCAAATTAGGTTCCATCTCCTCAATAATTAAACCTTGGAAGGACTTAATTCTAAGGCTTTGTCTAACGGAAATAGTGTAAGTAGGGCTTATTGTTGTAAAACTCATGCACTAAAGAGAGAGAGAAGATTTTGAATTTTTAGAGGTAGCAAATTTCAGTAAAACCAGCCAATCTTCTAGATTTAAGTTGTTAAATACAATCAGGACAATCTCCCGAAATTTCAGAAAAAATGTCCGGGACTGTGGCGCTCGGGGTGCACACGGTCCTCGCAACTTTTTTTCAAAATTTGCAGGGATGAAAGTTATGATGATTTTACAGCTAACCTGAAAAAATTGAGTGATTTTACGATCTGTAGATAGGCCAAATTAAAGTTGCAATCTCAAAATTGAACCCTACCAAGATTGTCGAAAAATGCAAAATTTGAATTTTGAAAAAGAGAGGGAAACTGAAATTTTGAATTTTATGATTTTAGAGGGAATACCAAAAGCAATGCAAGTTTTGAAATTTGAAAGTTGACTCAATTTCATGCAAAATTCAATTTTGAAAGCGGAAATCAAAGTTGTTGTAATTAAGCACTTAATTTCAAAAGTCGCAAATTGCAAAAATTTGAATAAATCACTGAAATTTCGAATGAATGCTAACACACTTTTCAGATTTAGGACTGTAAGAAACACAATTTTGACACAAATTTCAATTTCAACAATTTTTGAATGATTAGAAGCCTCAATTCAAGCAATCACTAGACCAATTTTGACTGTAATTTTGAAGGTGTTAAAATTGATAAAATCAGCCAAAATTCTGGATTTTAGCAGGAAAATACAGTAAGATCTCGCTCCCGAAATTTCGGAAAAAATGTCGGGGACGATGGCGCTCGGAGTGCACACGGTCCTCGCAACTTTTTTCCAAATTTTCAGGGATGAAAGATATTATGATTTTATTGCGGAATCCAAAGTTACAGCTGATTTGGAGATGTTTTGATTAGTGAAATTATCAGTCAAAGGTTGAATCAAGAGGGTTTCAAAAATTAGGGTTTTGACACTTAACCACTTAATTTTCAAAATTAAAGCACAAATATGAATTGATAATTTGTAATAGAAGGGCAGATCTGAAACAAGCATTAACAATTAAACATTTCACAAGTTTAATTACTTAAAAAGAAAATTTAGGGCTTTTATGCAATTAACCTCTAAAATTTTGCAAAAGATCAAACATCGAAATGTAATCAAGGAATCCAATTTTCAGATCTAACTATGAATAATCAGAAAGGATGTTCACGTCGGGTTCACCAAAATGTAAAGCGGAAAAATCAAACCCTAGTCGTTCTCCCCTCCCCAACTCCGAGGAGGGAGAAGGGAGAGTCACTAGGGTTGATGGTTTTCACTTAGGAGGGACTTTACATTCAAAAGAGGGGTTGAAACCCACAAGATCCAATCCCACGCAATGCAAGATTGGATTCTATATGAGTTTCAAGGGTTGTGATAGAAAGGATACCCTCTTTTGTAAAGAACGTAGATGGAAAGATTGAACTAGGAATGCCTAGAAAGTGAGAAAGATTCACTTATAAACTGAGTTAGGGATATAGGATGAAGCTGCGGACCTGGAATTAGCAGTAAAACGTCGAGACGGCGCTGTCCTGCAAATTTGAGCAAAAGTTAACGAGACGATGGCGCCCGGCGTGCACACGGTCCTCCGAAAAATCCGCGAAACGAAGGGGGATCTGTTCGTCTCTGCACAAGGATTCCAGATCTTCAATTTCAGCCGTGTACCTACACACAGAAAAGCGAAGACGATTGGGGGGTTAGGGATTAGGGGTTTGCCTTTAGGTCAAACCCCGGTTTTGGAATTAACCAAGAAATGAGAAATGCTGTAAATGTAAATGTCTGTAATGTAAAACAAGTACTAATACCTTGTTGTAAGGATGTTTGTATCCTTATGTGTGAAGGTATAGATGTTGTTGTTTGTTGTATGTTGTATGTTGTATGTAGCATGTAGTAAGTGATCTCCTCTTCAATGGTTGAATCCTTGCCTTGAATGCAACACTTAGCCTTGAATGGAGACTTAGAAGGAATGCTTGAAGGAATGCTTGAATGCTTGAATGCTTGAATGTTTGAGTATCATTTCCACGCTTTTTCCGTCATCCCAAATGAGAGAGGAAAACGTAGTTTATATACTTGCCAATTAGGGTTAAAAGACTGATTTTCCCGACCTTAGGCCGACCAGGAAATGTTATTTTTCAATTTGCAAACAAAAAGGCCCGAAGTCCCATAGGAGACCGGGCCCAAAATAGGGCCAGGGACTAGGGCGCTGGGCGCCATGGTCCTGGGGGACCAGGGCGCTGGGCGCTCTGGTCCCACCTCCTGGGACAGCAGGGTGCAAGGAGGATCAGGCCAGGGTGCTGGAAAAATGCAGTTTTTGGTGTCATGAACAAGTTTCGGCGTCTCCATTCAGGTTTAGTGTTGCGTCGCCATCGTGAAGACCCAAATGCGGTCGAAATTGCAAGTGTCACAATTTTAGGACGCTACAGTAGATCCAATTCTTCTAATGGTTGTAGACCTCATGCCTATCAAGGATATAAACCTAGAACCTTTAATCGATATTATTACACTTGCAACATGTATGGGCATAGAGCTGTTGAATGCAGGTATGGAGAAAATAATGCAACACCCCACATGAATCAAAGGTCTGGTGGAGATTGGCAAAGAACTTTTAATTACCAGATAAATGCAAATTGGAAGAGACCCTATCCTAACCATTCTAGTCCCTATGAGATGGAAAAGAGAATGAATGTGATTTGTACAATCTGTTATAACTATGGTCATGTAGCTTTCAATTGCAGAAGAAGGATTGGTAGAGGAAATGTTGGACCCTTGAGAGCATCTGGTATGGCATGTTTTTATTATCACCAACTGGGACACCTTGCAAAGTTTTGCAAAGCTAAAATGAGTCAATTGGTAAATCAATTTGCTGACCAGAAAGGGAAGAAGAAAGTTGATGTGGAAGAGACCATATCAGAGTTGAACAAGATCTGGAAAAACAAGATTGATGAGAAACCATCAAAAGATCATAATTCTTCACCTAGTGTGGATAACTCCTCACTGACAAACTAAGTTGTTAAAAGGCTTAGGGGGAGCTCAATGTTAGATCCACTTCCGGACTCCACTATATGGTGTGCGGTAAGATAAATCTGCATATCTTAATTCTTTATGATGTTTTGAAATGATTTTGTGATCAAATTGGTAGGTTTGATGTGATATGAGAACCGGTAGTATACTGAATGGTGTTTTAGGGTTTGTTTGTTTATACAAACGAGAATAACATTTAATGCGATAAGTATTGAGCAAATAAAATGACTTTTTTTAATATCATTTACCACTTTGCATTTTTTAGAACACTTAAAGAGAGAAAAGAGCAAAGAAGAGCTTGTCTAAGAAGCATTTGATCAGATTAACAGAATATTTGGAGTGATCTACGATCAGTAATCGGTGAAAGTATTGAAACCCTAGTTGTGGAAGCATTGAAAGATATTTATCTAATAAATCATGTTATCTGTTTCTAAGTCTGAATCTATGAAGATGGATGCACCACATTTGGTAGATGTTACAGTCAAGCCTTGTCTAGATTTAAGAGGCACCCATTTAAATCCTTTGAAACCGACATCGTCGGAGCCCTATCTGGAGTCCCATATGAAGTTTTGCATGTAGAGGATATTAGATCATACATTCATTATAAGTTGGAAGATCTTGGAATTTTTTCTATATTTGATCAATATAGGGTAATTTGTGACAAGGATGGAGTATTGAAAGAATAGTATAGGAGGGTTACCGATAAAGGTTTTCACCATGCACTGAATTCTATTGACGATTTTGATAATGATCTTATGAGATATGTTTTTAGTCGTGTGCATGACCAATTTATATGGCTTGATCGACCATATAATATTGCTAAGGAAGTGATTCATATAGTAACTAGATTGTGTTCCACTGGTGAAGTTCCAGTATTGAGATCAATTCCTAAAAATGATGTTGCCAACTTGACCAAGTCACGATGGGATGGAAGAGCTATGACTGTTAATGAGATTGATGATCCTGCAGTAAAATTTGCTTTAATGGTCATAGGATATCAGGTATATCACTATAGCAGAATGAACAACATCCCTGATGCAACCATTCATACTGCTTATTGGATGATCAATGAAAATGTTGATTATGATTTGTCTAAGGCATTGAGAAGTCAGTTGGTGCTCAATCTTGAATCCATCAAGAAAGACAAAAGACTGAAGTTTACATTTGGACAACTGATTGTTGGATTGTTCTTCTATTTTCCAAATTACTTTCCTGGTATCGGTGATGTTCAGTGGTCTAAGGACACACCGACATTGTCATAGATGAAGAATAACATCAAGATGTTGGGTAATGATTTTGGTAAGATTTCTTGAGGTTATTTCAAATATTTTCAGAAAAAGATGCATGCAAGAGAGAGGATACCGACACAGGTTGTTAAGAGATATGAGGATACCATCTATTTTTTGGTTGACACAGACACATGTCAGATGGAGGCAGTTGATCCCAAGACAACTTGGGTGATTCCTTTGGGCTATGAAGTTGAAGAAGATCTTTTGGTTGCTTATGATGAACACTTGCTAGCACAATCGATAGATACTACTGCTGAGAGGTTTGGAACCTATAAAGAAAAATATATTGAGGTGCATTCTGAGCTTGCCAGATTGGTAGTTATAAAGAAATTGAGAAAGTTTGTTGAGCAGTTTGTTGAGCAACAAGGATTTACTAAGGAGGCAATAGCAGAGGCTAGAGAAAAATATGAAGCTAAACCAGTAGGAGCATCTAGTGCCCCAACCGATACCAGCACTAGTATGGAGACAAGAAGTGTCGAGGTTAAGAAAGAGAAACCTACTTAAGCAAAGGAGAAGCCTTCCAAGATACAATTCAAGAGAAAAGGTAAAATCATTGAGCCCCCTACACCTAAAGCACCCAAGGTGAAAGAAGTTTACAGGAAAAGAAAGAAACAACAAGCACAAAGGGCATTTGATACCTCATGAGGAAGAAGAGAAACCAGAGAATTTTAAAACAAAAGATATTTTGGACAATGTTGATATCATTGATTTCACAAATGATTAAATTATTATTGGAAACCAACCAGAAGATGATAAACTAGTTAATGTACAAACTGAAACTGTTATAATTCCATATGATGATATAGAAGTTAAGGTAGCCGTTACTAAGAAGGAAAAGAAAGATCAAACTGAGGATATATAGGATGAAGGTGTTCATATGACTGAACAATAGGAATAGGAACCAAAGAGAGGAGAAGAAAAGCAAATTGAACAAGAGCCACCGATAATCACTAAAACAGTTGATACATAGACACCACCCATAAAGGACAAGGAGAATGGAGAGGAGAAGACAAAAGAGAAGAAAGAAGATGAAGAATTGAAACTATAAACTAAAGTGACACCTCTATCATTAACTTCTGAGTAGAAAATTGATGATGATAAGGACGATGATGCATTAAGTATACAAGGACCCATCGATATGGATACATTAAGTTCTACATAACTAATGGAGATTGCATATGCTATGTAATATAGAGCTAAGAAGAAAAGAATAAAGGAACATCAAAAGGAAGCTCAATCGATACAATGTGCAGTTGAGATTTTGTCTAGTATGTTACCGGAGACGAACACTAATAGACTGTCTACATTGATTGATAAGTTAGGTCAATTGGTTGCTGATGCTAGAGAACAAATGAAAAGTTTTAAATATGCAACTTATTTGAATGTGGAAAAGGAATTTAAGAAGAAAAGGGTAGAGAAGTTTATGAATGATATTGATACAGACAAAGTTGCTCTGACGGTTAATAAAGATCATATTAAAGATGCAATTGAAACTGGAAAAGGATAAAGATTATTTTGTGATGATATGATGAAAAGGAAACAAGAAGCTGAAAAGGAACTTAAAGTTATAAGTGAATCATTTATCCCCCTCAATGATTCTGCTATAACTTATGAAAGATCGGTTGTTGAACTTCAACATAAGCTAAAAGCTTATTAGGATGAATAGGTCAAAAGGACTAAGTCACTACAAGAGCTACAAACACTTTTGATCCATAAGGTTGAAATCTTCCAGAGAGGCTACAAGGAAACTAAATCTATTCTAGCTACGCCTAAGATGAGTACAATTGATGCCATGGAGGAGTTGTCTTGTCAGATAAGAACACATGTTGAGATAACTAGAACTCTTTTGGAAACATGGCACAATGATTTGAAGCAGTTAAAGCCTCATTGTGGAGATGCATTTTCTAAGATGGCATTGTAAAAAAAAATTGAACTTTTATATCTATATATGATAATGCAAATTTTGATGTATATTGCATTTATCTTTCATGTATTTGCTTACCTTTTCCATTGTTGTCAAAGGGAGAGTAGTAGTATGAGGTAAAATTTTGAATTGTCATGGGGAGTAGTAGTATATATGTTTGTAAATTATGTAATAGCATGCAATTTCTAAGGGGGAGTATGTGTCATGAGTTGAGTCAATTTTTGTATTGCACACATAGACAATTTTTTTCCTAAGTGTTGCCATCAATGCCAAAGGGGGAGATTATTGGCTTGATGATGATATTTTGATGTAATCAGTTGAATGATGAAATGTTTTATGTTGTCGTTGATGGAAACTATGTTTTGATAGTCATCTAATTCTTTTAGACCAACTGGTAAAGCATAACTGGTAGAGGGGACAGTTTATTAGTGAACCAACGAATAGGACTTCAACCGGTAAACAAGAACAGAGTTGTATTCAAGCAACCAATATAAGCGATCCATGAAGAGTTAGGTGATACAGATTTGCAGGAGTGTTGGAGATTGTATCAGATAGCTATGTTTCACACCACAACAGTAGATTCAATAAGATGAGCGAGTTATGTTGTACAGAGCAGTCAATCAAGAAGAACAACTAACTGGTAGAACAAAGTCACTAAGATCAATAAACCAGTGAAAAATATCTTTTATTTTTGAGTTGTTATGTCGGTGGCTAACATAAGTAAAGCATTTAGTGCAAGATTGACTAGATTCATTGAACCTAGGAAATTGTTCCAAGGTTGTTAGCCGACTAGGTTGATGCTTATAAAAAGTGTGATGAGTTATGAGATGTAGTATAAGATCATGAGTGAATATTGAGAGTTTGATTGTGTAGTAATATGAGAAGCTATGTATTGATGTGTTGTTGATGTATTGAGTGAAACTGAAGAGGATCCTATCAAGTATAGAGGTACTACATGCAAATCATTTTATTGTTGTTTTCCTAACAGTTGCAGCAGTCGAACCCCCCTAACCAGGTAGGTCCTAACAAGCCTAAAATTGTAAATCTCCTAACAAGGTAGCTCATTAACTTGAGTCTAAATCCTCTTGCGAGGTTGCTCCTAACAAAGAAAAGCTTTTAATAGGGCTGAGGTAAATCCCTTAACCAGGTGACTCCTAACAGGGTCTTCTCCTAACTGAGCATGTTTGTATGACCTTAACTGGTCAAAGATTTCTATTTTGTAGATAGTGAATCTTGTGGGTATTAACTCCCGTCGTGGTTTTTCCCTTTTGATTTTCCACGTATAAATATTTGTGTTATGTGGAGCTTGATATATTGGGTGTTAGCTTATGTGGTGATATTTCTTTTGTTTATTAAGCTTTAAGTTATTTAAAGTGGTGATCATATTTGTGTTATTGTTTTTGCTTGCATTGATTCACCCCCCCCTTTTAGTGCCTTATAATTTTATCAATTACAATTATATATCAATCCAAAGGATCTAGTCAACCCAAAAGGGATCAACACTCGAAGAACAAGACCTAACGTGTAAAATAAACAAGGTCAACCTCCGCCAAGAGATTCCTTCAGAAAATCCAAAGGATGAAACGTAGATAATAGGAAAACGTCGGTCACACGCCAAGGAACATAAAAATCAATGCCCAAGGATCTGAAATCTTCGAAAGGGGTTCCGGTAGATCACCAAAATAGGTCCAGGCAACTGGTAACAAGAACTGTCGACCAGTAATAGGAAACTGTCAAGGAAACCGATAGCAATATCTTGCCAGAAAATTATCCAAATGTGATTCGGTCAGTAAATAAGAAAGATGATCAAGTCTTCAAGTAGAATCCAACTCCACAGGATCTAGTGAGCCAAAATTGGGACACACATAAATAAACGCTGAAACTGCAAACACCCCGCAAAATAGAAAGAACATGTTTTTGTTTGATCCAAGATTGCTATGAACCAGGGATGCTCATGCATCAAAAACTCATTCATAACAAATGTTTGTCATCGTATTGATTTATATCTCATTATATTTCACTGAGTGGGTGCTCAGTGTAGGGGTTGGTGCTCCTTGAGTTGGTGCTCTGAATAGAATAGGGGTTGGTGCTACTTTGGGTAGGCGCCCATAAATTGCTAGGGGTTGGTGCCCTAAACATTGCAAAACTATTTTTTCATTGTGAGGCTAGATTGGAGCAGTAGATCTCTAGCAAAATTTATCACCGAAGTTTTTCCCACATTGGGGTTTCCTTGTATATCCAATGTTATGTGATGTGCTCTTGTGTGTAGTTGCTTGTTACTATTTCTATTATCCTCTGGTTGAAAACATTATTTGAAATTGTTTGAAATCACTGATTCACCCCCCCCACTCTCAGTGACATCTTGTGTTCTACAATTGGTATCGGAGCATTAGGTTCAATGTTTGTCAAAGCTTTCTCTATCTTGGGTAGATTCTGGTTTATGAACACAATGGCAAGGAATGAATCCTCCTCCTCCAAATCTCCCATGTTTGATGGAACCAACTATGCCTTCTGAAGCAAAAAGAATGGAAACCTGTCTATCCTCCCTAGGTTTTGATGTTTGGATGTCTGTGAACAATGGGTATATTGTCCCTAATGCTACTCCTACAGATCCAGATGCTAAGAAGGAGTATGAACACAATGTCAAGGCCAAGCATGCTATTCTGAGTAGACTATCTGATAATGAGTTTGTTAAGGTTATGCACTACTCATCCTCTAAGGAAACTTGGTGATAAGTTGAAAAGATTGTTTGAAGGAGATGTCAAGGTCAAGGAGGCTAAACTGCAAACACTAAGAGGTCATCTTGAAGGCTTGAAGATGAAATATGAAGAGAACATTATTGATTATCTTCAAAAAATTAATGAAATAGTGAAATACTATTAGAGGACTTGGAGAGGATATAGTTGATGAATTGATTGTCAAAAAGTTACTTAGATCACTCACATATAAATAATATACAAAGGTCTCTATAATAGAAGAAGCCAAAGATCTAAAAACCTTTTCAATGGATGAGTTATTTGGGTCCCTAACCGCTTATGAGATGAGAACAACTAGTGAAGGAACTTCAAAGAAAGAGGTTGTTTCAACTCCATCAAAAAGGGTAAGGAAGAAATTACTCATGGAGAATCTAGTGAAGACTTGGACACAATGGTAGAAAACTTTGTAAGGAATCTTAAAAGAGGATCCATTAAGTACAAAGGAAAATTACCTCTCAATTGTTTCAATTGTGGTAAAATAGGACACTTTTCTTCAAAATGTTCCTATAGTGAGAATGTTGGAGAGGAGCAACAAAGCACCAGTAGACCTTCCGGTAAGGATAAAAAGAAGAAATCCTATCGACAAGATAGAAGAAGCAACTGAAAGTAGAACAACCTGTATTGATTTTGAAGATGATGCCACAGATGAAGAAAGTGCCTCAGAAAATGACTACTGTGAGGATGAAAGAGAAACCAATCTCTTTATGGCACTAGATGAATTGATTCATGAAGATAATGAATATGAAGATATTGAAGTTGAATTGGACTTGCAAGGTGAGCTCATAAGTGCTCTTGAGGAGTTGAGTAAAACAAAAAGGGAACTCAAAAAGGTTAAGTGTGTTGTGGCAGAAGAACAAGATCGTTTGAAGAAATCACTTGAGGAGATCAAGAAAACAATTTACGATCTAAAACTCAAATTGGAAGAAGCTAGAAGGATATGTGGAGTTACATCCTCTGATTTGATAAAGAAGGAGAAGGAGCATCATAATTTGGAAGAAGAAATTGCAAGGCTCGAAAAGGAGCTTGAAAAGAGCAAGGATGAGTTGAAGATGAGGAGAAAGTATGAGGGAAGCATTGAAGCCTTGGACAAGATGTTGAGTAATCAGAAGCACTCAAAAGATACCGGAGGTTTAGGATTTGAAGAGGTATAGAGTTCAAATAGAAAAGACGCATCCGGCAAGGAAATACAGTTTGCCTCTTCAAGTGAAAGTAAGGAAAAACAAACCTTTACTGTCAATAAAGCTATCTAGAAAAAGACCTATGCTGAAGCCACAAGAAATCAGCCTGTGAACCAGAATGCTCACTCTTTGTATCAGAATGCAGATCCTAAAGGCAAGCCCAAGGTTGATAATGAAGGGTTCACTAGAGCCTATGACATGAGAAGAAGACACCCGGTGAGACAAAGGTTTACAAGTCCAAAGCAACAAGATTGGTATGTACCAAAATTCCATGGTTACTGTTACTGTGTAATAAGTTTGGTCATATAATTGTTGATTGTAGTTTGTTGTGAAAGCCCCCTACTAGTTTGAAAGTAGAAACTAGTTTCCTACACTTCAGGAGATAAATGTCACTTGTTATCAATGTAATGGTTTTGGTCATAGGAGTTATGAATGTAGGAGAAGTCACCTGGTATCCTACAATAGGTTTTAAAGTTCATCTTTCAATATTAATGTGAAGTGCTATCATTGTCAAAATGTTGGCCACATTGCAAAGCGCCGCAAACTCAAAACTTCTAAGCAAAAGAAGTCAGTACCATTTTAGAGACTAGAAGCAAAACCAAAGAAGAAAAGTGCAACTGACAAGAAGAAGGAAGCCAACCCAGTTTGGATTAAGAAGGATAAGAATAAAGCAGAATCGGGTCTAATTGTATAGACCATCCTACATGCAGAAAGAAGAAATTAATGGGTTGTAGACAATGGATGTTCTAATCACATGACTAGAGAGAAAAATAAGCTCATCAAGTTTGATGATTGGAATGGAGGTTTGGTGAGGTTCGAAGACAACTCTTGCATCAAGATAAAAGGAAAAGGTACTTTTAACATAGATGGAAAATTAAAAGCACATGATGTATACTATGTGGAAGGACTAAAGCATAATTTTCTGCGTGTGAGTCAGATGTGTGATAAAGGACACAAATTCACATTTAACTTTACCGGTTGTTAGATAAGGAAGGATAGTACCAAACCGATTCTTGCAGAAGGTAAAAGGACATATGGAAATGTGTACAATCTGAAGGATTTCTTTGAGTCCCAATGCTTGATGGGACAAGTAGATGAGAGCTAGTTGTGGCATAGAAGATTAAGCCATATAAACTTTGATAATCTAGTTAAGGTGAGAAAGAAAGGCTATGCGAGACATATACCACCAATTATCAAATTGGCCGGTACTTTTTGTGATGAATGTCTAAGAGGTAAGAATACTAAGGTAACCTTCAAGACCAAAGAACATAATACCTCAAGGCCCTTAGAACTTGTGCATACAGATCTATGTGGTCCAACTAGAACAAGAGTTTTAGCCGGTGAGAGATACTTCATGTTGTTCATTGATGATTTTTCAAGAATGACATGGGTCACTTTCCTACATGACAAATCAAAAGCATATGAGAGATTCAAAATATTTCAGAAGATGGTTGAGAGGGAAAGTGGATGGAATTTGACGTGTCTGAGATCAGACCGGGGTGGTGAGTTCACATCAAATGAGTTTGTAGACTACTATGAGAGACATGGAATCAAAAGATAGTATTCAGCCCCAAGAACACCACAACAAAATGGTGTTGTAGAAAGAAAAAATTGGACTGTCAAAGAGATGGCAAGAATGATGTTGAATGAAGCAAACATATCAGATATGTACTAGAAGGAAGTAGTTCATACTACTGTATATACACTAAACTGAGTTCAATTGAGAGAAAATAGTAGAATGACACCTTATGAACTGTGGTATGACCGGAAACCATCAATTAAATATTTCAAAGTTTTTGGAAGTAAATGCTTCATCAAGAGAGATGAAGATACTTTAGGTGGTTTTTATTCTAGGAGAGATGAAGGTATTTTCTTGGGTTACTCTACTCACAACAAGGCCTACAAATGCTACAATAAAATATTGAAAAGAGTCATTGAAAGTGTGCATGTAAGAGTTTATGAAAATTTGCATAAAGGAAAACAAGCACAAGTAAACCGGTATGATGATTCATGTGATGAAGATGAAGTTCAGTCAAAAAATCAACTAAGAGAAGCACCCAACAAGATCCCTAACATATATGTGCAGAACAATCACCCGGAAGAGCAGATTATAGGAAATAAAAGTGACACTGTACAAACAAGAAGAAGACTTTCTCAGAACAATGAACAAGTGAATTTTTGCCTCATGACTGAAATGGAGCCCAAGACATTCAATGAGGCCAGCAAAAGTGAGAAATAGATGGATGCAATGGAAGAAGAGTTGCAATAGATTGAAAACAACAAAACTTGGGAATTAGTTCCTAGACCGGCAGATAAAAATGTCATAGGTACTAAATGGATCTACCGGAACAAGATGAATGACGAAGGTAATATTGTTAGGCATAAAGCAAGGTTAGTGTGAAAAGGGTTATCTCAAGTAGAAGGAATTGATTTTGAAGAAGCATTTGCACCAGTTGCAAGACTTGAGGCTATTAGAATGTTCTTAGCATTCTCTGCCTTCAAAGGATACAAAGTATATCAAATGGATGTTAAGTCTTCTTTCTTGAATGGAAATTTGGAAGAAGAACTCTACATAAAATAACCGAAAGGTTTTCTATTGCATGATGAAACTTTTGTATGCCGATTGAAGAAAGCATTGTATGATTTAAAGAAGGCTCCAAGAGCATGGTATTCAAGGTTGGATAAGTATCTTAAGGAGCAAGGTTTCAGAAAGGGAAGTGCATATAGTAATATGCACATAAAAGCAGATGGAAATCACTTGATTAATGTTGTTGTATATGTGGATGATATAATATTGGAGGCAACAAGGATATCTTGTGTAAAGAGTTTGCCAATCAGATGCAATCAGAGTTTGAGATGTCAATGCTTGGAGAGTTGTCATATTTTGTTGGTTTGCAAATTTCACAGCAAGATAAAGGAATATTTATCTCTCAAACCAAGTATGTCAAATATATGTTGAAGAAGTTTCAAATGGAAGACAACGAACCAGTAAGTACCCCCATGGTGACTGGATGCAAGTTGAGCAAGGTTGATGAGTCACCAAAAGTGGATCAGACCCTGTATAGATCCATGATTGGTAGTCTGTTATACCTTACTGCCTCAAGACCGAATATAGTGTTGGCACTATTGTATGTTGGCAAGATTTCAAGATGCATCTAAACAGTCACATGAGAATGCAGTTAGAAGAATTTTCAGGTACCTACAAGGAACACTTAATTATGGTTTATGGTATCCAAAGCAAGGATATTTCACTTTACGAGCCTACTTTGATGTTGATTGGGCAGGCTACATTGATGACTGGAAAATCACAAGCGATGGTGCATTCTTTTTAGGTGACTGGTTAGTTTCATGGCACATCAAGTAGCAGGATTCAGTCTCCTTATCTACTATTGAGGCAAAATATATTATTGCTGCTACATGTTGTTCTCAAGTGTTATAGATGAAGCAGACCCTCAAGGAAATTCAAATAGAAACATCTGACCCTATTTCAATCTAATGTGATAACTCAAGTGCAATCAACATTTCAAATAATCCAGTTATGCACTCAAGGACAAAGCACATTTCCATCAAACCCCACTTTCTCAGAGATAAGGTTGCAGAGAAACAAGTGAAGGTAGAATATTTCCTACAAGTGAAAAAGTTGTTGATATCTTGACAAAACCTCTACCAATAAACACATTTGAATATCTAAGACACAATTTAGGAGTTTTCTCACCAGCTTTATTCACTTAAATGTGTATGGAGATCTGTGGTTCAGGGGGAGTTCATTGCCATACATTTTTTACTCTTGGACCATATATTGGACATAGGGGGATATCAGATGTTTGTATGGCAGTACCAGCTAGTTTGGAGCTTTGGAAAGTTGTCTATTCACTTTGTTTATCTACCAAAGTTTCCATTAGCTTGACCAATAGGTTAACTTCACGGGAGGAAAACTTGATCATCAATCCTCATTTGTGAGTTTTATAGTTGTCTATTCAATTTGTCTATCTACAAAAGTCGCAACTGACCTACCAGTAATTGGTCTATGCACCCTTTGTCATTGTTGTCAAAGGGGGAGAAATAACACAATTGGAGATAGTGCATATTGATGAATACTAAGAGGAGGGTGAATTAGTATGCCAAAAATTACTGTACTTAAAAACATTACTAGACTACCAGTAAACCAGTAAAATAGTTTAGCAAACAAACCGGTTAGCACACATGCAAACCAAATAGCAAATAATGCATTCACCCACAGAAGCACAAACACCATAACACAAGAGATTTTGACATGGAAACCCAAAGGGGAAAAACCACAGTGAGATGAAACTCACAAGTAACTATCTGCAGAATAGGAACTAGACTGGTTAAGGTCATACAATGTTCTTTACCAGAACAGATCCTGTTAGGAATCTCAATCTCTGTTAGGAGATAAGTCGGGTTAAAGACTACCTTGCTAGAGGATTTTAGATCCACAGATGTGAACCACCTTGTTAGAGGATTTACAAAAGGCTTTTGGGCCTACCTAGTTAAGGGCTACAGACTTGTCAAAGATGTGAGTAATCAACAAGTGAGTGATCTAGCAAATAGCACAGATTGCTTGCTTAGATCCTTGATAGCTCGTTCCTAATGCATTCTAGCATTACTTCAGTCTTCAGTAACCCTCACTCTGTTATAGCTCACAGACTTGATCTTCTCAATTAAGATCGCACTTACAAAAACTCATCAACCACCTTAAACCCTAGCAACAACCTAAAACCCTAGACATGATGTCCTTATAAAGGAATCTAATTTCATGTCGGTCCAATAGGATTAAAATACAATTTCCTAGGTTCAATGCATCTAGACATATTTGGTAACACGACAGAAAAAGCACTGCCAAAGTGTTGGCACCACCAAACAATCGGTGGATGGTAACTCATCACAAAATTTTGGTTGGTAACTCATCACAAAGTATTACTGGTTCATACAGAATATCGGTTTAAGCAAAATACCGGTTGTCGGTTTGACAAAATGAAGACTGGGAAATATGAGTTGTGCCACTTCATTCCTTCGTACCGCTTGAGATCCTCGAACCGCTTGGGGTCTTCATACCTATTCAGATTGGTAATCACTTTCTGCAAAACACCGATAGTCTGAAGACTATAATACATCATACCGGTTGCAACAAATACCAGTTGAGCTTTAACTTATACATACAAAAAGTGATCTCAAATCAAGTGTGTGTCCATCAATGACAATCACAGCATCAATCATAAAAAATGCCAACAATCTCCCCCTTTGGCATTGATGGAAACACTTAGGAAAAATTTTGACTTCTAAGTGTTTTTCAACAAAATCATGCCATAAGCAAAATTACTCCCCCTAAGCATATACACTATCCCTTTTGCAAACAATACAATGTATAACTATTTGCTTACAGAGATAGACATGAAGATATACAAAGCATACATCAAAATTTTAAATACCAGAATACTTCTCCCCCTTTGCCAACAATGACAAAAACACTACAGACGAACCCCTGTTCCATTAGTAGTAAAATAATAAATGTTTATGACAATAATGAGTAAAATTTGTCAAAAACTAATTTAAAGTCCTGCAAAAATTGCTTCATAGATAAGGACCATGACTCAAGTAGGGAGGTAGCTACCTCTTTTTCTGTCTACATTTGGGAGACTTGTTCTTCCATGGCATCTATCGTACTCATTTCTTGAATGATCGTTAGGGCATCAAGATTTAGATAGCATTTCTGGAGAATTTGCAATCTTGGCAAAAGGACCAGTTGAAGTTCCTGCAAGTTCCTTGTCCAGTTGCTTATTTCTGCCTCAATTTGTGCAGACTAGAGTTGAAGCCTGTGAATGGTTTGTCTATATGTGGAGAAGGAATCATATGGCATCTTGAAGGAGCTAATAAATGACTGCATATCTGATTGTAGTTTGTTCTTCTAGGTGAGCACATCATCACAGAATAGATGAGGTTGACATATTTTGCTGAGAATTAGATTGCCTTCATCCATTGCATCTTTGATGTCCTTCTGTGCCTTCTAAAGTTCTAACCGAAGCTCATTCAACTTCTTTACCAGGGCAATGTTCAGAGTCTTTTGATGTTCTTTCTTGGCATTTGCCTCTGCAACCTCTTCTAGGCTCTGCACCTGATCATAGATTACTGCACATAGGAGCTTCAATTGTGCCAATGAGGAATTAGTACTGGGGAGGTTTGTACCGAGTATCAAACCAGTAAGAGTGTCCACCACAGCTTGGATCACATCTTGCTCCTTCTTCCTCCTTATCACTTCTAGGCGTTCTTGAGCAACCTTAATGCTTTGTAGCAACTCCATTTTGTTTGCAGACTGGAGGTCAATAGGACTGGTGAGGTCATCCAGTTTGGCTTGACTACCGATCTCCTTTGGAGTCTCCATCTGAGTGCTTTTTGCCGCTTCTTCTTTCTCTTCTTCCTTCTTTTTCTTCTCCACTTCTTTTCGCTTATCCTCTTCCTTTTCCTCCTCTGTTTTCTTCTTCTCCACTTCCTTTCTCTTCTCCTCTTCCTTATCCTCTTCTTCTTTCTTATTCTTCTCATCTTCTTGTTTCTTTTTCTCTTCTTCCTCTATTCTCTTTTCCACCTCTTTCTTTTTCTTCTCATCCTCTTTTCTCTTTTCCTCCTCTTTCCTTTTCTCCTCATCCTCTTCCTTTTTCTTCTCCTCTACTTGCTTCTTTTCTTCCTCTTTTCTCTTTTCCTCCTCTTTCTTTTTCTTCTCATCCTCTTTTCTCTTTCCCTCCTCTTTCCTTTTCTCCTCATCCTCTTCCTTTTTCTTCTCCTCTACTTGCTTCTTTGCTTCCTCTTTTCTGTCCTCTACTTCCTTTTGCTTCTCTTTCTATTTTGCCTACTTCTCCTGTCATGTTCCTTCTGATGGTGTACCCTGAGTAACATCCTCTACATCCAGAGCATTGACATCAATAGTGTCTATTGGTTCAGTAACTAGGTTTTCTTCATTATCATATACTTCATCTGGTTTTGTTATTGTCGGTTCTTGCTCAGCCTTCTTGATGTCTTGAAGCACTTTATGAGTATGTACAATAGTTGTCATATGAAGATGAGTGTCCTTTTCAACATCATCAATTCTCCCTTCTAATAACTAGAGTCTTCTCCTTCTAGTGAAGAAGAGTCCTTTATTTTGGTTAATGACTTCAAATAGCTCAGAATTGGACAGATTAGGAAAGTGTTGGAAAAATACTTTCTCCCTTATTTCCTGTTCCTTCTCTATGGAAATGTGCCATTTATTGTCTAAAGACTTATACAAAGAATCTGGTGTCTCAGATCTAATTTCTGAAGGCAACCGGTCATTAGCACACAAATACTTAATGATTTCCTATTCAACTTCTTCCTTTTCTTCATCATTGAAATCATCAAAATGATCAACTAAATCATTCAATAACTTTCTCCTAATATTTTTAATAGTTCTTTGACAATGTGTCAAAGGTTTGTAAGAAGAGATGTCAATATTTACCGGTGTCAATGTTGCCAGTTCATTCTTTATCTTTTTCTTCGCTTGCCTAGTCTTTCTGGGCTTTTCTTCAGAGACAGTGTCCTCTGAGTTTGGTGTATTGCATTTTGTCTTCCTCTTCCTCTTGAAGACTTTGGTAGGTGTCGCTTCCGGTTTTTTCTTTGCTGGTGACTGCTTGGTCACTTTGGGACTGGTTGCAATAACCAGTGCCGATTCTGAAGGCACTACCTTTCCTTTCTTTATTGAGGGTTCTTCAACAGGTGTAACCCTTTCTAAATAAGTTCTGGTTCTCTTTGCCTTAGGATCAAGGGGCGAGGCAAGTAGGGTAGAAGCATACCCGTCCAGCATATCATACATTACCTCATCGCCCATAGGCTCCACTTCTTCTCATCTAGGCTCAACCGCCTCCATTATACACAGATCAATTTTGATGGTGAAGCATATATCCTCCTCATACTTCTTGACTATATCACCAGATATCCTTATACTTTGGCTCATCTTGCACCTGAACTCATCAAAGTATTTGTTCACTACTTTCGGATAGCTGGTTCCAACTGCTTGTAGACTTTCCTTGATTTGTTTTGTCACCGGTTGATCGGCAGACCACTGAATGTCTCCTACTCCTGGAAAGTAGCCTTGGAAGTAAAAGAACAAACCAACTAGTAGTTGTCTGAACTTGAATCTCGGTGCATTGTCCTGTTTGATCGAGTTAAGATTCAACATAAGTTGTCTTTGCATACAAGTGCACAGATCAAATGATGCATCTTCCTTGATCATCCTGTAAGCGACATTTACCATTGCAGTAGAGACAAAATTAATTCTGCTTGTAGAGAATGTCTGGTAACCTATCACCATGCAGGCATACTTGACTAGATCATCCTTGATTGAGTTGACGGTCATACCACGTGAGTCGCTCACTGAACCAGTGAGCTTAGACATTTCAATCTTGTTGACCTTCCTTAGGGCTGGCACTTCCCCTGTATTGCAAAAACAAGTGACGGCATGAATCTCTTCTGGTGTGATATCATGTGTCTGCTCTAGGTACATCTTATCACCATGTACCCTTCTTAGAATAATGCAAATGTGATCATCCAAAAATTCTTCAAGAAAGTAAACTGCATTTTGAATTTTCTTCTTTTCCAAAATGCTAAATTCCAGTTTAATCTTCTTATCCTTTCCACAGAATAAGCTCAGCTGGGAATGGATTACAAGAGACCCTAGGTCTTTAGTTTTGCAGTCCATGTAATCAGAAATCCCTTCTTCTACTATAACACCAGCCGGTACTTGAGACAGGACATTGTATTTCGACTTTCGCTTAATGAAGTCAATAGAATTAACAGTTGCACTAGAGCTATCATGAGAAGTGGAAGCCATGATAAACGAAGAACTATGAAAAATACCTTCACAGATTGAAATTTAGGGCTTCGCAATTTGGACTTCACTTAACACTCCTTCGGTTGCAAAGATATCGCTTTGCGTCCAACAGATGTTTGCTTCAAATTCTTCTTCGGGAATTTGATAAATTCTTTGATTCGCAGTGTAAATCGCTTTCCTTCGCTTTGCACTTGAAAAAATTCTTCGCTCAAAAAATGATAAGTGAGAAATGATTTCAAAATTCCTTTTAAACAAGTTCTCCACCTACCATAATAAATGCTCTAATATTAGGTTGTAAACCCTAATTTGCCTTTTACCATTTCTAGTCTTCTTGCAACTGACAGGTATCTCATACTGGTTAAGGTCTTTTATCGGTGTAAACTGGTGGTTCAAAGTATTTCGCCGTTTGTTCCCCCTAAGCTTTTCTGATGCTTAGTTTGTTGGTTCTGTGATTTGCACACTAGGTGCAGAAACTGGTTCTTCTTGCAACACCGTTGGTTTCTTTTTCCAGGTTTTGTTCATATCCGCTTGAACAGTTTCAATATCAATCTTTCCTTATGGAGTGACTGGTATGTCATCCGATATGTTCTTTCTACTTTTGCAGAATCTTGTTGAATGACCCGGTTTGTTGCAATGATATCAAACCATTCTAGGTGCTCTCCAAGGTCCATTATCCATGTTTCCATTCTTCCTTCTGCATGTTGCAGCAGTGTGACCATGACCATGGCAAATCCAACAATTTTCTCTCCATCCGGTTGCCACTTGATAGCCACCGCTATGCGACTGATGATTATAGGTATTAAACCAGTTGGGATTCCGATTCACAAAAGGTTCCGGACCAACTCCTTGAGTCCTCTGAGGATATATTCTAGTGTTGTTCATAAAAGACCTGCATTCAGATGCTCTATGCCCAAACTTGTTGCATGCATAACAATTACCATTGAACTTATTGGATCTAGGTACATTGTTTATAAAGTAAGGAAATTTATTGTAGGCTTTGCTCCTACACACATTGGCAGTATGTCCTTCTTTAAGACAGTTAAAGCAAACAAGTTTAAACTTTTGCTTACCTTTATCTTTGAATGTCGGTTGCTTCTTCGATGCTTCAGCATTTGCACCAGAGGTCTCACCTACCTCATGATCAGAGAAACCAAGTCCATTGGTATTCTTTACCGGTTTGGCTGATTCAAGCTTATGTTCTAGCTTGATAGTACTCTTGTTGAACTTAGCAAGTATTTCATTTGACTTGGAGAGTTCTTTGGAAATAGAAGCATTGGATTCCTTCAAGGTTGCATTCTTAGAGATAGCCATGTTTAGTTCACCTTGTACTTCTTCTTTTTCCATTTTGCTCTCATGAAGGTGAGCGGTAAGTGCACTGATCTCTTGCTTCAACTTGGAGATCTCATGATCTTTGTCCTTAACCAGATCTTCAGTTTTCCTCCGGTTCTCAAGCTCTTGACACATTCGGATAGTCAGTCCTTCCAACTCCTTTCTTAGGTTGGAATTGGATTCATTCAACTTTTCTACTTCTTGAATTAGGGCTTCAATGTCCACTTCATCAGAAGAACTATTTTCAGATAGCTCCATCATTTTTTCAACATGTTCTCTCCTTTTTGCCTGAGAGGCCTTATAATTGACCATAAGATCATCATAAACTTGCTCAAACTGAGTGAGTCGATGAGTAAGTTCCCTCACAGTGTATTCTCCCATATCTCTTTCCAAGTGGTTAGACATATAGAAAGGTTGGCTCTGATACCAATTGATGAATACTAAGAGGGGGGGGTGAATTAGTATGCCAAAAATTACTGTACTTAAACACTTTACTAGACTACTAGTAAACCGGTAAAATAGTTTAGCAAACAAACCGGTTAGCACACATGCAAACCAAATAGAAAATAATGCATTCACCCATAGAAGCACAAACACCATAACACAAGAGATTTTGATGTGGAAACCCAAATGGGAAAAACCACGGTGAGATGAAACTCACAAGTAACTATCTGCAGAATAGGAACCAAACCGGTTAAAGTCATACAATGTTCTTTACCAGAACAGATCTTGTTAGGAATCTCAATCTCTATTAGGAGATAAGTCCGGTTAAAGACTACCTTGCTAGAGGATTTTAGATCCACATATGTGAACCACCTTGTTAGAGGATTTACAAAAGGCTTTTGGGCCTACCCAGTTAAGGGCTACAGACTTGTCGAAGATGTGAGTAATCAACAAGTGAGTGATCTAGCAAATAGCACAGATTGCTTGGTTAGATCCTTGATAACTCATTCCTAATGCATTCCAGTAGTACTTCAATCTTCAGTAGCCCTCACTCTATTACAGCTCACAGACTTGATCTTCTCAATTAAGATCGCACTTACAAAAACTCATCAACCACCTTAAACCCTAGCAACAACCTAAAACCCTAGACATGATGTCCTTATAAAGGAATCTGATTTCATGTCGGTCCAATAGGATTACAATACAATTTCCTAGGTTCAATGCATCTAGACATATTTGGTAACACAACATAAAAAGCACCGCCAGAGTGTCAACACCGCCAAACAATCAGTGGATGGTAACTCATCACAAAATGTCGGTTGGTAACTCATCACAGAGTATTACTGGTTCATACAGAATACCGGTTTAAGCAAAATATCGGTTGTCAGTTTGACAAAATGAAGACTGGGAAATATGAGTTGTGTCGCTTCATTCCTTTGTACCACTTGAGATCCTCGAACTGCTTGGGGTCTTCATACCGCTTCAGATCGGTAATCACTTTCTGCAAAACACCAATAGTCTGAAGACTATAATACATCATACCGGTTGGAACAAATACTGGTTGAGCTTTAACTTATACATACAAAAAGTGATCTCAAATCAAGTGTCTGTCCATCAATGACAATCATAGCATCAATCATAAAAAATGCCAACACATGTTATGAGTCTGGGTTGTGGAGGTTAACCTGATAATATGTGTGTTGACATCAATGCTAAAGGGGGGATTGTTGGCATTGTATTGTCATTGATGTCAATCGGTAAGTATGTCAACTGGTATGCAAGATTTTGTTACCGACATTAATGATTGTTGGCATGTTGATGTCAACTGGTGTGGGATGTCAACTGGTAAGCAAGAAAACCCAGTAAGTATGGTCCAAGATAGCATGTTCTAACTGACAAAATAGAGAAGTGCATGATATGCAGGTTAACCAGTTAGTGTATACCGATAGCATGTTCGATCGATGACTAAGTTTCTACCGACACAATAAAGTGAGTTGGATGTTGACAGAAATGTCACATGGACTCCAGGTGGTGAACATGCAGTGGTCACTGAATGGTGCATCGACAAGGTAGTTGTCGACTAGGTCGGTATTAAATGTCGATTGTAAAAAACACAAATGAATTGTAGAGGATTGTGGCTCAAAGAAGATCAAAGGGAAGATATTTTATTCTTTGACATTATGATCAAAGCAAGATATATGATTGTCTTGTTGATCTAGAGAAGGAAACTGCTAGATCATTTTTTATGATCGATAAAAGCAAGATCGATGAATAGAGTCCAGTTTGCTAAATATAGTAAGCGTTTATAGGAAGAATAAAAAGAGGACAAAGCTTTTTACTGAACTGTTTCAGGTTGTTGATTCAAGAAGATGAGATCCGATTTGATACAGATCGAGGTCGATGAAGGAAACCCTAAGCATTTGAAGTTTGAGTTTTGTTTTGGCGAGAAAGCAAGTATATAAATATATAGATCAAAAACTTAAGCATGTTGATAGAGGATGCGAGGCAAGAGTTGATCAGTCTGAGTGTTTTAGAAAAATATTGAAGCGACTGAGTGTTAGAGAATAACTGGTAAGATAGGTGCAACTGGCAAGGGTTGAGGTTACCAGTAAACTGTTACAGAGTATAACAATGTTAAACTGGCAGTGTCTAAACCGGTAAGATAGCAACAAAGAGTGAAGGAGAGAAGACTGAGTTTCAGAGAAGATCCGACAAGGTAGAAACTAAGTTGTAGAGGATTTAGATAGTAGAAAAAGAGGACCAGTAGAGAAGAAGTAGTGTGATAGAAAGGAGTTTAACTGGCAGAGAAAATTTTGTGTTGGGGTTACAAAATTCATTTGTAACAAGTGTTTATCATTGTATTGATTTATATATCATTGTATTTCACTAAGTGGGTGCTCGATGCAGGGGTTGGTGCTTAAAATAGAATAGGGGTTGGTTCTCCTTTGGGTAGGTGCCCATAAATTGGTAGGGGTTGGTGCTCCTTGGATTGGTTCCCTAAACATTGTAAAAACAATTATTTCATTATGAGGCTAGATTGGAGCAGTAGATCTCCAACAACATTAGTTTTTCAGTTCTATATTTTAGCAAAATTCCTTTTATTTGTAGAATTTCATAAGTTTGCCTTAATAATTGTGTTTGTTCATGACATATTTGATAGGAGTATTTTTGTGTTTCATCTAAAACCTTGAACCTTTTGTCTCCTTAGTGTGCATGAATCATTGCTTTATACAGAAATCACAGGTCTTAGTTTGTGTTATAGATTTTAGTAAATTTGTGTTGTAAAGTAAATTTTTCATCCAAGTTTATTAATTACTTAACCTTTCTAAGAAATGTTCATGTGATTAGTAAGTTAATTATCTTGTGTACAAAAAAAATTGATAGATTTTTGTAAGTCATGACAGTTTTGGTGCAACACCTCCTAGAATAGTTTCAATTTTCAGCTTAATCCAATCACTCTTTACTCTTTTTCATACCCATCATTAGTTTTAGGAGGTAATTCCAAGGGAGTCGGCCCATAACCTAAAGATTCGTTTCACTTTCTGAGTTTACCCACAACTCAGGTTTTGTTTCCATGTTGCACATGATTGCATAAGCGCTGGTACTAATTTGTTTTGTAGAAGCGGGTGCATCCTCTGTGACAATTTTTTTTGGCATGCCCGATGGGACTCGTTGAGCTATTTTAGCTAATATGAATAACATTTTTTTGTTGTTTTGGTACTTACAACACTTTTTCCAGCCTTTTGATGTGAATTATCAAGTACTTGGTGACTCTAAAGATTTGGGAAATCAGATTAGTTTTATTATAGCTTATGAGACATACAAGATCAAAATATGATCCTGCAAAACATGTACAATTGACAACTGTCAACAAGAGAGTTAAAGCACTTCAAAACACTAATAGTTCTACCAGTCAAGTAAATTCTAAGAATTTGATAGATATAGAGGAAGTTGTAGCTTTTTCAAACCCCCTTTTTGCATAACAATCTGAAGGATTAGAATCTTCAAGTGGTCAATCACCAGTTTCAATAGTGTAACCAGCACCACCAGTGCAACTAGTACCACCTGTTTAGCCAATTTGACTGGTTCAAATGCCCCACAATCCACCAAGGAACTAGCCATTCATGGCATTTAATCAAGGTAATCCTCTAGTTTTGGCTAATTACCATGATATTTGAGCTATTGTTGTGAAAAACCTGCCAAATGTTTTTTGGCATTTAATCATTTGGTCAACCAGTAATGTAATGTGTGTTTACTTGATGCAACCAGTATATGTTTGTTGTGCATAGAGATTAGATTTATGTATGGTGACTATTTTGTATGTTGTCATTGATGGAAACTATGTTTCTTTAAGCCATCTAAGTCCTACAGTTCAACTGGCTAAACTTAACTGGTAAAGCAGATACAATTTCATCAAAACCAATAATGAGGACTTCAACCAGTAAATGACAGATAATGTTACATTTCGACAACCGATACATGAAAATCATGAATATTGAGATGATGCGGTTTTGCAGTAGCATTGAAGATTATCAAATGAAGTTATGATAGTGACTGCACGTGCTGAATGGATCAGGTGAACAAGATTTGTTTGACAGAATAGATTAGTGGATGGAGACTTAACCGATAGTGATGAAAATCATTCAGATCAGTAAAACAACACAAAATTGGATTTGTTATGTAGGTGGGTGACATAACTAATGCGTACAATGCAAGATTGTCTAGATGCATTGAACCTAGGGAATTGTAATAAGGTTCTATCCGATCTTACGATAATTTTAATTATGTGATGAGGTATGAAATGATATATATATATATATATATATATATATATATATATATATATATATATATATATATATATGCATGAGCTTATTAGTGTGATATGTGATGAGCGAATTTTGTATTTTTTATATGGCAAAGATCAGAGGAGTTGAGAGATGAAGTATTTGTGATGTTGTAATTAACTGAAGTGGATCTTATCAGACACAGAAGGTGTTATACTAATATCATTTGTACTTGTTGTCTTTTTAACAGTTGCAGCAAGAAAATCATCTTACAAGGTCACTCCTAAAAGGGTGCAGTCAGATCCTAACAGTTATGATCATTAAATCCTCTAACCAGGTGACACATTAACTTTTTTTTGCAAATCCCAGTAACTTGGGTAGCTCTTAATAGGGCTGGTCCTCACAGGCCTTTTTGTAAAGCTCTTAACAAGGCTTAGACACTTCTAACAGAGTGTGCCCCCTAATCGGGTGTTGTAGACCTTAACCGATCAGATCTTTATACTGCAGACAGTGGATCTTGTGGGTACTAACTCCCACCATGGTTTTTCCCATTTGGGTTTTCCACATATAAACTCATGTCATGTGGTTTATGCTTTGTGTGGTGATTGTATACTTGGTGTTATTTCTTGCATGTCTATTGAGTTTTAAGTTGGTGAAATTGATATTCATTTTTGTATTGTTTTTACTATCACTAATTCACCCCCCCTCTCAGTGCCTTATAAGTTAATCAATTGGTATCAGAGCCTAACTTCCTTAAAGCTTAACCACTTGGAAGGGACCTCTTGTCCTAAGGCAAATATGGGTGAAGGAATGAGCTATAAAGAGATGGCTAGAGAACTTGTTGAAACCAAGGCTAAGCTAGAAACCCTAAGAGGCAAGTATAAGACATCACTAGCTAAAAGGAAGGAACTGACCAAACAATTGTTGGAGATCTCTAACAACAAATCTTTAGATGAGGTGAACATTGATGCACTGGTTGAAGAAGTGGAGAAGTTGAATGGTGAGAAGACTAACCTGAGAAGAGAACCTAAGAAGAGAGTTGGAAGCACTTACAATCTGGATGAGTGAGGAACTTGAAGCTAGAAGAAAGGCTAAGGATCAAATCCAAGATAAAGAGCATGAAATCTTTAAGATCAAGTAGGAGAATGCAACTTTGTATGAAAATTAGCATGAGGAGAAAGAATAAAAAGAAGCATTACAGTCAAATTTTGAAATGGCAATGTCTCTTATAAAGACCCTCATGAAAAGAAATGAAGATCTTACAAAGGATCTTGTTGAGGCCAATGATAAATTCAATAAGAGCTCCTCTATGCTGGATGAACAGATCCAATCTTAGAGGATGAAAGGTGATACATTTGGGTTAGGATACAATACATTTGAGAAGGGTGAACCTTCTGGTACCAAGAGCAACTTGCATGAAGGTAAAACTGCTCCTAAGGCTCAGAAGCCTACCGATAAGAAAGCTTACAAACCTGTTTGTTGTAACTATCATAAACTAGGACATACTATTAATGTTTGTAGAAGCAAATCTGGTGCTAATATTGGTTATAGACCTAATACTAGATATGTGCCTAGGATATTTGAAGGTTATTGTTATACATGCAACATGTATGGGCATAGATCAGTTGAATGCAGATATGGGGCAAACAATCCAGCATCTCACATGAATCCAAGACCTATTGGTGATTGGAGGAGGAATTTCACTGACCGGAGGAACACAAATTGGCAAAGACGCTATGTTAACCAGTCTAGTCCTTATGAGATAGAAAAGAGAGTCAATGTGACTTGTTCAATCTGCAGCAACTTTGGACATGTGGCTATGAACTGCAGAAGAAGAATGAGGAGAGGCAATGTAGGACCTTGGAGAGAATCTAGAATGGCATTCTATCATTGCAACAAACTGGGACACATTGCCAAGTTTTGCAGAACATAGAAGAACCAACCGGTGAATCATCTTGCAGATCAGAAAGGAAAGTAGAAGGTTGATATTGAAGAAACCAAAGCTGAGATGAATAAGACCTGGAAGAAAAAGAGTGATGAAAAACCATCTGAGGAATCATATTCTTCACCTAATGTGGAGAATCTATCACCGACAAACTAAGTTGTTTTTACAACTTGGGGTGAGCTTATTGTCAAATATTGAGTTGAACCCCTGGATGATGTACTATAAGTTAAATCTGCATATTTTGATGCATTTTGATGTTTTGATGTGTTTATGGATCATAACCGATAAATATCATTAAGTCTTTGTAACTGGTAATATGCTTAAGTATGTTTTAAGGCATTTTAGGGTTTTATTGGTAAATGCATTTATTGCAGTAGTTAAAGTATAAATAAATATAACTTTTTGAATTTCATTTGTCACTTTGCATCTTGAGAACTCTTGGCGAAGTGAGCAGAGCTAAGATAATTTTGTGCATGCAGCATTCAGATCATTTACCAACATCCAAGGTGATTGAAGTAAAGTTTGATTCGGTGATCAAGTATTGAAAGTTTTTTACGGTTGAAAACCCTAGTACCGAAGCAGAAGAGGTATTTATCTTATAAATTCTACTCTTTGCTTCAAAGTTTTGCATATTGAAGTATGGATATCCCGCATCTTGTTTATATGACCAAGAGGGAAAGACCTGAATACAAATGACATCCATACAAATCGGAGGAAACTGACCCTATCAGTGCCCTATTCGGTGTACCAAATGGTGTTTTGCATGTAGAGGATGTAAGATCCTTTTATCACTACAAACTTGAAGACTTCGTAGTTATAGTTATTTATGAGCAATACAGATCTTTGTGTAATGAACAAGGAAGATTGAAAGAACAGTTCAGAAGCATAGCCGATAAAGGTTTTCATCATGCAATCAATTTCATTGATGATTTTGATGATGAGTTGGTGAGATTTGTTTTGAGTTGTATTCATGATCAGTTCTCGTGGTTGGACAAACCTCACAAAATCACTAAGGAAGCAATCCATGTTATAACCGGCTTCCGCTCAACCGGTGAAGTGCCATTGCTTAGGTCTATACCTAAGAATGATGTTGTAGAGTTAACTAGATCTAGATGGGATAAAAGAGCCATGATCATGAATGATATTAATGATCCTCTTGTTAAATTTGTATCTATGGTGATTAACTATATAATCTTCTATTCAAGCAAAATGAACAACATACAGACAACAACTATTCACACTGCCTACTAGATGATTAAGGAGGATGTTGATTATGATCTCTGTGAAGCAATGAGAAGCTAATTAATGACAAATTTGGAAGCTTTCAGGAAGGACAAGAAACTGAAATTTAAATTTGGTCAATTAATTATGGGCTTATTCTTCTATTTTCAAATCTCTTTCCCCGGTATAGGTGATATTTAATGGATATTTGGTACTCCAGCACTATTGCAAATAAAGAACAGTATTCGGATGATCAAAGACAAGTTTGATGATATCATTTGGGGATATTTCAAGAAATTTCAAAAGCAAATGCATGCAAGAGAGAGAATTCCAGCTGAAGTTGTAAACAAATATGAGGATTCCATCCGTTTCATCGTTGACACAGATACATGCCTAATGGAAGTTGTTATGTATCATGGTTGACATAGATACATGCCTGATGGAAGATATATGATGATTTTACACTCATTGCCTATGTTGACCATTTATTAGGCCAACCGATAGATGATACTACTGAGAGGTTTGGAACCTACAAGGAGAAACTAATGAAAGTGCATTCTGAATTATAGAAACTGGTAATTGCAAAGAAAGTAAGAAAAGAGGTACAAGCCTTTGCTAAGCAAATCAAATTCACAAGAGAATAGATAGCTACAACAAGAGCCAAATATGAGGCTCAACAAGGTGGAACTTCCAGTGTACCAACCGGTAAGACCAGAGCAGCCAAAGAAGATGAGAAGAAGAAAGAAAAAGAAACTAAGGTGAAGCCTATTGAATCTCAAAGAGGGAAACCATCTAAAATACAATTCTGAAGGAAAGGTAAAACTGTTGAACCTCCTATTGTGCCTGACCAAATCAGAAAAAGAAAGAAGGAGAAAGCTCACAAACCAGTGACAAATATTAAGGAAATAGAATCAGAAGAAGATAAGAGAGTGCTAAGGGCAAGTGCTAAGAAGCAGAAAACTACTCAAAAAGGTAAAGCAGCTACAAAAATATTGACACTTGAAGATTCTTTCACTAGAATGATTAGAACTATTAAGGAGTATGGTATTTACAAAGGTTTAAACGTATTGTTTACTCATTTGTCTAAAAGTCAACGAAGAGAGATTGAAGATGCAATCATCTTTAGTTTGAACAAGTTTAGTAGAGCCCTCGTTGAATTACAAGGGCAAATTCCAGATTCCTTATATAATTTGATTGATGCTAGGTGGCAAGGGGCAATTAGCCTAGATAAAGAATTTATTGATTATACACTTAAACACTTGCAACTGGAAGCAAGTGAAGATGAAATTGAATAGATAAAGGTAAATGCAAAAGCTTTGTTCAGATCAAAGAAGAGATTAACAAGAATGCTTGTTGGAGAGACTGAATCAGTTCAAAAGGAAACTAAGAGTTTGGTAAAAAAGGTTTTAGGTCTCATTCCCAATGAAGAAGAGGAGAAAAATGAAGTAATTGAGGATATTACTCCTGATATGCCAAAGTCAGAAGAACTTCCTGAAGGTGTAAAGATCACAAACTTTGAACCAGACAACAATTATATGCAAGATGATCCTATTAATAACAAATGATGATACCAGTGATGCAGATAATGTTGCTAACACTGTTGATAATGTAGATGTTTTTGAATTTGATGTACATATGTTTGATACTCAGCAGGAATAGGTTGAGAACAAATGAGAAAAGAAAGAAGCAGACAAAATCTCAATTGAGCAATCGGTGAATGCACAGTCAATAGAAACTCAAACTGCACCAATCAACGTAAGTGCAGATGCAAATGTAAATGTTGCTAATAAGGATAATCAGAAGGACTGAGATGATAAGGAAAAGTAAGCACTGGTGAATGAAAAAACTGTTGAAAATATACAACCGGTCAAAGACACCACTAAGGAAGAGGAGACAGAAAAAGATAAGAAGGCAGAGAAGAAAACAAAGAAGGTAGAGGAGGCACCAACTACTGAACAAAGTGTGGAAATGAAACCACCACCAGTAAAGGAACATAATGTTGAAAGTCAACTGCCACCAATCACTACAACAACACAAAAGGAAAAAATAGAGACAGGGAAAGAGAAACCAGAGAAAAAGGATGAAGAGAAGAAAACAAAGGAGAAGAAGAAAACCTTGATCGATGATGATGATGATGATGACGACTCCATGAGTATTAAAGGTCCTATAGATATGGACAATCTGATTTCCTCTAAGTTAATGGATATTTCTCCTGCCATGCAATCCTGAGCACAAAAGAAGAGGTTGAAAGAGCATAAACGAGATGCAGAGACTATAAGGACTGTTGTTGATATTTTGTCAAGTCTCCTACCGAAGACTAATACAAAACATTTGGCTACCCCTATTGCAAATCTTTTGACAGTTAGTTGTTGATGCCCGTGAACAACTTAAATCACTTGAAGAGGTAGCTCATGCTTTAGCTGAAAAATATTACAACAAGAGAAGAGGAGAACAATTGATTTTAGAAATTGACAAGGTAAGGTTGCTTTAACAATAAACAAAGATCTTTTAAAAATTGGAATAGAAACCAGAGGTAAAATTTTGGCCACTATATCTAAAGTGTCATTATTATATTTAGACTTAAAGAAAAAGAGATAAGATGCAGAGAAGAAACTAGAAAGGAAAAGTGAAGCATACATACCGATATAGGACTCCGTTTCAACTTTTGGTAAATCAGTTTATGCCTTACAACACATATTAGAAATTTATGATTTTGAACAGGTGAAGCGGATAAGATCCTTGAAGGAGCTGAAGAATCAGTTAATTATGGAAGTTGAAATTTTATAGAGAGCATACAAGGAGTCTGAAGCAATTTTGGCTACCCCGGAGATGAGCATTGTTGATCCTATGGAAGAATTTTCTATACAAATTTTGACACATGTTGAAATCACTGAGACACTATTAGAAACTTGGGACAATGATCTAAAATAGTTGAAGTTTCATTTTAGTGATGTTCTCTTAAGAATTGCATTGAAAAGACCTTAAAAATATTATCTCTATATATACATGCAGTTTTTTATGACAAATTTTGATGTAATGTATATATTTTACTTCTTTATTTGGCATTGTTGTCAAAGGGGAAGTAGAATTAGCTTAAGTGAGTCAAAATTTTGTATGCACTATTAAGGGGGAGTAATGATTTCATTTTTGTAATGGCATGCAATTGCTAAGGGGGAGTGTATGTCATAAAGTCAATTTTTGTTTTGCACAATTGGTTGACAAAATTTTCCTAAGTGAAGCCATCAATGCCAAAGGGGGAGATTGTTGGCATTTGATCATTTGGTCAACCGGTAATGTAATGTGTGTTTGCTTGATGCAACTGGTATATGTTTGTTGTGCATGGAGATTAGATTTATGTATGACGACTATTTTGTATGTTGTCATTGATGGCAACTATGTTTCTTTAAGTAATCTAAGTCCTATAGTTCAACTGGCTAAACTTAACCAGTAAAGCAGAGATAGTTTCATCAAAACCGGTAATTAGGACTTCAACCGATAAATGACAGGCAGTGTTACATTTCGACAATCAGTACATGAAAATCATGAAGATTGAGATGAGGCGGTTTTGCAGCAGAATTGAAGATTATCAAATGAAGTTATGTTAGTGACCGCATGTGTTGAATCGATCAGGTGAATGAGATTTGTTTGAAAAAAATAGATTAGTGGATGGAGACTTAAACGATAGTGATGAAAATCACTCAAATCGGTAAAACAACACATAATTGGATTTTTTATGTCGGTGGCTGACATAACTAATGCGTAAAATGCAAGATTTTCTAGATGCATTGAACCTGGGGAATTGTAATTAGGTTATAGTCGACCTTACGATAATTTTAATTGTGTGATGAGGTATGAAAGGATATATATACATGAGCTTGTTAGTGTGATATGTGATGAGCAAATTTTGTATTTCTAATAGAGCAAAGATCAGAGGAGTTGAGAGTTTTGTGATGTTGTAAAGTTCTTAAGTGGATCTTATCAGACACAGAAGGTGTTATACTGAGATCATTTGTACTTGTTGTCTTCCTAACAGTTGCAACAAGAACATCATCTTACAAGGTCATTCATAACAGGGTGTAGTCAGATCCTAACAAATCTGATCATTAAATCCTCTAACCAGGTGACACATTAATTTGTGTTTGCAAAGCTCTTAACCGGGCTTTAACACTTCTAACAAGGTGTGCCACTAATCGGGTGTTGTAGACCTTAACCGGTAAAATCTCTATACTAAAAATGGTGGATCTTGTGGGTACTAACTCCCACCATGGTTTTTCCCATTTGGGTTTTCCATGTATAAACTATTGTGGTGATTGCATACTTGGTGTTATTTCTTGCATGTCTATTGAGTTTTAAGTTGGTGAAATTGATATTTAGTTTTGTATTGTTTTTACTATCACTGATTCACCCACCCCCCTCTCAGTGCCTTATAAGTTCATCAATTTTACTGGAGAAGATCAAGTAACGACAATTGAACACATAAGAGATATTGATACCTTTTGTGGATTTCATCAAATCACACATGAGGATGTAGCAATTAGGCTATTGGAAGAAAGTTTTAAAAGGAAAGCATTGGAATAGTTTTGATCACTGCCAATAGCATAAATTAATTTACGGGGTCAATTGAGAGCTGCTTTGAATCAACACTTTGAAGACAAATCAAATAATTTTTCTCTGATTGAGCAACTTACTACGATCAAGAGAGCACCTTATTGGCATATGACTGATTTCAATAGGTGCTTCTACAAGACATTGAATCACTTTTCTCAAGTGGTAAGGCCTACAAATGACCATGCTTTTATTTATTATTTAAAGGCCTTAAATAGTGATATATATGTAATGATTTAGTCAATGGGAGGGTATTCTTTTCCAAATGCCTATGATATAGTTGTTAGGGCTGAGAATAATTTGATTCAAGTTGGGAAGATAGCCCCAAGGCCCTTAATGCCCTTTTTTCTGAAGATACAACCTTATGTTTCGAATGTACTTCCTACCATAGTTGTTATCCTATCTTTCCCAAATCAGCAAAACCAATAAATTTCATCTTTTATTCCTACCCAAGTCCCAAATAATGATCTTCAGGAGTTAAAAGGGATGTTGAATAATTTTAATGAGAATAATCAGCAGATGCAAAATACTTTGCAGGGTTTTGGTAATAAAGTGGTCAATATTGAAAACAAAGTAGGGCAGAATTCTAAACCCTATCACCCTCCTTACCAGCAAAATCACAGAATAGGCAACCTTATCAGAACAAGAATTATAATAATAGGACTAATTATCCCTGTAATCCAAATACTGCCTCAAATTCTAGAGAGATTGTTCCAGTTCAAAACAATATGGTTCAGGATGTTGATTGGTGTTTTCCATGTCATCAACCACATAATCAGTTCACATGCCCTCAGGCAGCTTAGTGTAAGGCTTTAATGCTTCAGAATACTTATGGGAATCAACCTCAACCTCAAGATGAAATGAACCAAGAAAATCGGCAAGGTGAGCCTGATATTGCATTAGTTAATGGAAAACTAATGATTTTTGTGGCATAAATGGTACGCAAGGTCAAATCCAATCATCTACATCAATTGCAGCAAACACTAGATCAAAAAAGAGAGCACTAGATGTTGGACAACAAGTTATTCCTTCTACATAGTCTCCCGATAAGACTAAACAACCTACTGATAAAGGGAAACAACCTATTACTATAGGACAACAAGTTGGTACAACGATTCCAATGGCCCCAAATGTTCAAATTATGCCTAGAGGACAAAATCAGCTTCATCAAACACAAATTCTTAAGGTTCAGAACATCCCAAGAGTGCAGCAAAAGGTTAGTACAGTTGTATTTAATATAGTTGATCAGATGAAGAAAGCACATGTCAATATCACTATGTTTGATGCATTGAAGATACCTAGTCAAAATGATTTATTGCAAGAGGCTATAGCTAAAGTTACAATATCTAATGTTGATTTAGATCAGCCTAATGTAGCCCTTGCTAATGATGATAAAAAGGTTCAAGTAGTCAAAGAAGTGAAGCCACCACCTTTTTATGTTACCTTAGTAATTGGATATCATTTATTGCATAACTGCATGATAGATTCAGGAGCTAGTAGCTCAATTATGCCTAAGCAGTTACCTGATCAACTAGGGTTAACTGTTGAACCTTTGTCAAAAGGTGTTGTTCAGTTAGATGGGTCATCTATTAAGTCAAGCGATGTGATTAAGGACCTGCCACTAATATTGCATGTTTGTCCAAGTTTCTCAGTTCCTTGAGATATTTATGTGATAGACTTACCAGCTTATTTTGGAATATGCTTATCTAGAGATTTTACAGCCAAATTAAGTGGCTATCTATCATCAGACTGGTCTCATATGTTTTGCAGAACCGGATATGGTACCAAGGTAACCATTAAATCTATGTCATTAGAAAAATATCATTTATAACCACATGTTCCAAGTCCCATAAATGCAAATTTAGTTATCCAAGAGGAAGAGGAGCCAATTTTGGTTAAAGAGCCCAATACACCCATTGATGATATATCAGATATCAATTTAGACAAGTGGGCAATTGAAAATCATGAGATTGATCCTCTCAGCCACATAGAACAATTTGAGCTAGGATTTTATATGATTCACGAGCATGATGCAATTATACCAAATTTGATTAAAAAGGAAAAAAAACCAGAACAACGAGATAATTAGCTTTGGAAACTATATTTTGATGGTTCAAGGAGTAAAATGAGTGCAGATGGAGGGGCTATGCTAATTTCACCAGAGGGAGAAAGGTATTATTTAGCTTTCAGATTAACAAATATTTATGTTGAGTATGAAGCTCTAATTCATGGCCTAGAATGGGCTAGAAAGGAAGGTATAAAATGCTTGCAAGTATATGGTGATTCTGAATTAGTAACAAATCAGATTAGAAATCTACATGTGACAAAGAATGATGTGTTTAAAATGTATAAGCATGGAGCATGGGATGATTGAAGATTTTGATTCTTTCAATTTATTTTCAATTCCAAGGAACCAGAACAAACATGTTGGTACGTTAGCTTCTTTAGGAGCTCAATATGATGTTCTTGCTGATTTAGAAAATGTACAAGTACAACATTATGTAAAAGTGGTAGTAAGACCATCTGTACCAAACAATATAACAAATTGGCAAGTGTTTGACAACGATGAACGGATCATCAATTTCTTAATGCAGGAAGGAAAATTTCCTACTAGTAATCAGAAAAAATGGCAGCAATGGTATGATGATCAGATAGTGCAACTAAAAACAAATAATGTGCCAAAGGGTCTAGTCACCCTAGAATCAATTTTTAGTTCTGATGATCATGCTAGAAGAGATAAAAACAACATTATAATCAAGAAAGATCATTTTGAACAAATTCAAATCTATGATAATAAGTTGCTCAAGCTTGGAAAGTTATGTAATAGCTCAAAACAGCAAGCTTTCATTTCACTTTGTCAAGAATTAAATGACATTTTTTCTTGAGAATATAGAGACTTGAAGAGTTTTAACCCTACACTTGTTCAACATACTATTGAGTTACAGCTAAATGCAAAGCCAATCAGGCAGAAACAAAGACCCTTGAATCCCAAGCTTGAACACTTGATGAAGGTTGAATTGAACAAGCAAATTGAAGGTAATATTATTTACCCTATTAAGCATACTTCATGGGTTTCCAATTTAGTACCAGTTAGAAAGAAAAATGGTAAGACAAAGTTATGTGTTGATTTTCATGATCTGAACATTGCTTCACTTAAAGACCATTACCCACTTCCCTCCATGGAGCGGATTTTGCAAGTTGTTTCTAGTTCTGAAAGGTTTTATTTACTAGATGGATATTCAAGTTACAATAAAATTATAGTAAAGGAAGATGATCAACATAAAACTACATTTACAACTAAGTGAGGTACAATGGCGTACAAAAAAAATGCCATTTGGACTATCTAATGTAGGAGCCACTTTTCAAAGAGCAATGGATATGGCTCTCAAAGGGCTTATAAACAAATTTGTGCTTGTATATCTATATGATATTACTATTTTCTCAAGAAATACTAATCAACATTTTGATCATTTAAGACAGATTTTTGAAAGATGTTGGGAGTTTGGAGTCTCTTTAAATCCAAAAAAGAGTATTTTTTTTGTTTATGAAGGTAAGCTTTTGGGGTACATAGTGTCAAAGGAAGGTATTTAAATAGACCCAGAAAGAATTGCAGCTATTTTGGCATTGCCACTTCCAACACATAAAAAGGGTTTGCAAAGTTTTATAGGGAGAATTACCTTTGTTAGGAGATTTATACCTAACATTGCAACATTACTGCAGCCACTAACACCAATGCTTAAAAAGATTGTTATTTTCAAATGGATTAAGGAAGGTACCAAAAGTTTTGAAGATATCAAAGATGCACTTGCATCAGCCCCAACACTGATTAATCCAAATTATGAAAAGATTTCATACTATATGCTTTTGGAGGTGTTGATATTATCTCAACTATGCTTTTGGAGGTGTTGATATTATCTCAGCTATGCTTTTGTCAGCAAAATGAAGAAGTAAAAGAGCAACCAATTGCATTTTACAGCCATATATTACAGGATTATGAGGTAAGATATATATTTGTAGAAAAGCATGTGCTTGCAGTTATTATGAGCCTCAAAAAATTTAGGCATATGTTGTCTAATAATAAAATTCATCTGCAAGTAGCACATCCTACAGCTAAAGAATTTTTGCTTAAAGATAAAATGATAAGAGGGTAGGATGGATAACCAGGGTTATAGAATATGATGTTGATATTAAAGTAACAAAACTGGTTAGAGGCAAAGGTCTGTCTGAACAGATGTCTGAAGATGTAGAAAACAACCATCAATCAGAAGAACAAGTTGTCTTTATACTCACAAATGAAGAAGAGGATGTTGCCTCAGATGAAGAAACAGATGCAGCAGTTCATGCCACAGCTTCTGAGCCTGATTGGATTCAAAAAATGATATGTTATCTACTTACTTGTGACTGCCCTTAAGGATTAGACAAGTCCAAAAGGAGATATTATAGATTACAAGAAATTTCTTATGTTATTATAGATAATGTGCTTTATAAAAGGGATTTTCATGGAGTTCTACTTAGATACATATAGCCATATTAGATTGATAGGATTCTAGAAGAATTTCATAATGGACCTACAGTATGTCATTCTGCAGCAAGAGCAAGAGCTCTGAAAATCATGAGAGTTGGTTACTACTGGCCAGATTTATTCAAAGATACACAAAGGTGGGTCAAAAAATGTGAAAAATGCTCACTTTTTTGTAGGAAAACAAAGACTTGCAACTTTGCCACTTCAGCCAATACAAATAGAACAACCATTTGTTAAATGGAGATTAGATTTTATTGGGCCTATTAATCCACTTTCAAATGCAGGACATAAGTGGATCCTTATGGCAACATATTACTTTACAAAATGGACTGAAGCAAACGCACTTAAAGAGGCAAATAAAAATTCAGTTTTGAATTTTTATCAAGATCTAGTATCCAAGTTTGGTACCCCTGACACAATTATATCATATAACACCTTAGCCTTTTATTGGTTTAAAAGTATCAGATTGGTCTATAAAGAATAATGTTTTTTCTAAGTGTTTCATCAAATTATTACCCTCGGGGTAACGGATAGGCTGAATCAACCAGAGAGTTTTTTAGTGGTGAATCTTCGCCAATTGGTGAATTCTGTGATTTAATTTTTCTTGAAATGGCGAATAGTTTGGGGCAGCATAGTGGTCAAATCTCCCAAAATTTTGGGGTTAATGGTCCACTATATTCTAGCTTCACCATTGACCACATACTATTCCACGTGGATGCCCATAATATTCGCCTGGAATCACTCGGACGTGGGTATTAGATCACCTATGTTATTCGCCAAAAATAGTTAAACAACCCTGTACCCAGGACCTATTTCGCCAATGGTAAATAAAATATTCATTGCACGCATCGATCCATTTTTCCTATTGTTAAATTTCACGTTAAGAATAATGAGGCCCAATTCGCCAATATCAATTAAAACTCTAAGTATTCGAGGACCCATTTTGCCCCGCTTAAATCAAGATGCGTTTTGAAATGCCTACGGAATTCACCAAAAAATGCAATCATGGATTGATATAAATATAACTAAAAGTTTGAAACACTCTTTCTTACAATTTGTTCGTGTTTGATTAGTAAATTTGGGAGCTCTCAATTCACATTCCGCAATTTGAGTTGGAATGTCGAAGTTGATTGTAGGGCGGAGGGCCAAAGTTACAATCCTGCAACATAGGCCCAGGCATTCCTGATTCCTAATTTAGAGAATTGAGAAGGCATAAAGGTGAGTAATCATTTCTTCATACTTGATAGTATTAGTTTTAATTTGTAGTGAGAGGTCAAGATGTCAGACATGGGTGAGACTCCTCAAGGTGGTGAAGGGATTGAGATGTCAGACAAGGGTGAGACTGAGACTCCTCGGGGTGGTGAAGGGATTGGGATGTCAGACAAGGGTAAGACTCCTTAGGGTGGTGAAACTAAAGGGATTTGAAGGCCATCAAAATGCCCAAAACTTAGAGATACTACCATAATGTCTTACTTTGGAATTGGCAAAGTTTCTGGTCCATCAACTTCTACAGTTGCAGAAGCCATTCATAGTAGCTCACCACCACCACAAGGTGGGATTTTCATTGAGTTAAATGCATCAAATGAGGATTAAAATAGTGGCATGACAGAAGATGTTCTAAGGAATACACACAATGAGATAATTCACTTGGATGAAAATGTTAGTACTAAAGATGATGTTGGTAGGAAGAAAAGAAAAAGGAAAGTAAAAATGGGGTGGGAGTGGGAAATGACAAGGAGTTTTAAGATTGATTAGGTATCAAAGTACCCATTCATTAAACCAGTCCCAAACAATGATGAACAACCAACAGAATGCAGGTGTAATATTTGTAGTTGAAAACTAAAAGAGAGAAGAAGATGCAACTAAATATTGACACCATAGAAAAGCAAATTGGTAAGGTTTATGAAAAACAAATCATAGATGCAAAGGAAACACCAGTAGTAAGATGGAAATCAAAGGAAGAATGTCTTCATGTTAAGTATGTCACGAAATATGAAGAGCCTAACCACAAAATGACATTGATTGGTAATAGTGGAAATATAATCAAGGTTGGGCTTGAACATGCAGTGAAAGATGCAAACTTGGCAAAGATTGTTCAGATGAGTGTTATTTTTCCTATTTTGTCGAGAGGGCATCCTATGAAAGATTTCCCAGAATATAGTAATTTGTTATCTTTTTTTAATGTTCCTCACTATCCTATGTCACATTGGTCAATAAACGCTGGATGGGAAATGGCAAACTGTCTCGCTGAGGTGGAAAAGAAAAATTCACAGGAGAGTGTAAAAGAGTGAAAATTCATTTCATTATCTATAGATGAAGTTATTGCGGTAGATAACACTGCTTGGGTCTATATGCATGTGTATACCGTAAAAGAACACGTCCAGCGATCTCATCTACTTTGTGTTCATAAAATGAGGGGCAATTCAACAGTAGAAAATTTATATTTGGAAGTTAAGAAAGCTTTGAATGAAATTGCTGGTATGGATGACTTGACAATTGCCAAGAAGTTGGTGTGCATTGGAGTTGATGGAGCTGCAGTAACTCAAGGTCAAAGGACCGATCTTTGTGCAAGATTACAAACTAGTATTTCACCATACATGCTTGGCATTCATTGGATGGCCCATTGAATGAATTTAGAATATATAATTGTAAGCAATTTCCCTACAGTGTCAAAAGTTGAAGATCTGGTTCACGAGATCCACTCATACTTCTGCCGAAGTCCTAAACGTTTTGTAGAATTTTAGATTTTTGCTGAGGGAGTAACAACAGGAAACAAGCTTCTCAGGTATATTGAGACCAGATGGATCTCCTTGCATGGACCAACGGAACGAGTTCTAATAGAATATCAATCCTTGATCGGACTAATGTATGAGAAACACCTCACAGTAGACAAAGCTCCTGATCTCCTACATAAGTTAAGTGTTGTAGAGATTGTTAACTTTAGCTAGTCTTCTCCCCATGTTGGATTCGATGAAAAAACTTGTTAAGAAATCCCAAGATAGAACTATGTATATCAATGAGTATAGCACTCTACGTAAAATGACATGCTTGGCCCTGGATGGTCTATATTCAGATCTAACAAAGCGAAGCCCAATTTTTTTAGGTGGCAAATAATTAAAGATTTGAATCATGCTGATTTTTTTTTATATTTGAATGGAAAAAATGAGTTATGTGTCTTTGTAAAAGGAATTTAGATACCAATGCACCAATCTAAGACGGGCAAGCGAGGCAGAGCACTACTAGTTAAAAAGGAAGATTTTGATAGGATTGTTAAATCTGCTACTGATAATTTGAAGTCTATTTCATACGAACTTTCAACTGAGATTCGTGAAAGATTCCCTTGAGAATAAATACTTGAATCCATGGGTTGTGTGTATCCTCAATTTTGGCATTCATTTGGAGATAATTCAAATGATGCAAAGGTGTTTCATAAAAAGCTAGAGGAATTGACATTGACATTTTCAAAAGATGCATAATGCAATGCACAACCAATAAAAGGAATTTTAAATTTGGATCATCTTAAAAAACAATGTAAACATTTTGTATTGTGTATGAAACAACAATTGGAAAACTTCGAGAATCCATTTGAACCTGGATCAATCACAAGGCTTTGGAAAAGGATAGATTAGAGTGAAGTATTGCATAATGCAATACTAGAATATTTCAAACTTGACAATTTATGTCAAACAATGATATTGGGGTTGGTGGAAGATGAGAGAGTTTTCACTGCATTAGGGCTTTTGAAATTAAAGATTAGAAATAAATTAGACAAAAATTTGGAAACTTGCTTGAGGTTGTTTGTAACTTAGTATAATATTAGAGATTTTCCATATGATAGGACACCGACAATCTAGAATTCCATGTGTGAAAAATGAGGGTTGCACAACACTTTAAAAGCTGATGGTGCTACTGCTAGTGTTGAGACAAATGATGGATCTTAGACTCAGAGTCAACATGAAGACAAAGAAATTTTTGAATACCTGACTCAAAATGAAGATGAACCTATTAGTACTAGTAAGGTTCAGGATTTTGAGTCCATTTGGGATATAGAAGCCTCAAACTGAGTCATTGAAGTGAATTAGCAGTCAGTTTATAGATATTTATACTACAGTTCTTGAGTCATATTACAATTTACAATACTATAGTTGTCATTGATGATTTTTTATATTGTATTCCTTGAATTTGTCAATCAGAATAGATACTTATTTCATATTTTTAATTGTGAATTTGAATTATTAGTAAACAATTAGAGTTTAGTTTCTGAATTATTAGTAAATTGGTTCCACATTATGTAACATGTTGAACATGAAATGTAACAATATGTGTCACAAGATCCATAAAATTATTTATATTGCATAATTGTTAGAACCTTTCTACTATTCTACATTAAATGCTTAACATGATGCTAGAACAATATTTTCCATTTTTCCAAAATGCCAACTCCTGTTGGGACTGCAATTTTTTTGGCTAAGTCATGTCGAGCTTCGATTCATTTCATAGATTTATCCTCTGGTTTTATGAAAGTATCTTTTAACGATTTCTGGTCAAGTTCATGGCGATTAGGGTTTTGTGTTTGTTTTTTGCCTTAGTTGGCTAGTAAACTAAAGTCGTCATGCATTGAAAATCTAAGTTGTCCTCTCTTTATTTGTCCATGTCAACGTCAAGTGTGGTCAAATGGTTGGTCAGACCTATTTAATGTTTCATCTCTAACTCGCAGATCAATTTCATGTTTAACAATTTAAGTGGCGAGTTAGCGAGTGTTGGTTTGGCTTTAAATCGCGAGGTCTCTAGCTTTTTGGGTGTTAGCATTTTATGTTAGCGAGTTGGAGATTGTTAATGAAATTGCTTTGGTCGCAAGGTCTCAAGTTGGTCTAATGTCATACATAATAGCTATGAGAGTTAGCGAGTAAGTCATTTCATATAGTTGTCGTCGACTCTCATGTTTGTTTAATGCTAGCATCTTTAGGTCATGAGCTAACGGCTTGATAGTTTGTGGTTAAGTTTATGGTTATCGCCAACTCATGAGGTTAAATGTCTTCAGACGTGATCAAATCACGAGCTAGCGAGTGAAGTACTAGCGACAAAAAATTTGCCTTGTCACCAACTCATGAGGTCAATAATTGCTAAGTGATGTCAGATTGAGAAATGGAGATGTTGTGCCACTGCCACGTGTCTCATCTTTTTTTAATGGACATGTTTTGCCACTTCTCACGCCTATTTATGAAGGTAACATAAAACATTAGAGAGTGAGTGACTATCAATTTTTGTTGGTACTCGATGGGTCATTGCGGTTAAGAGATAAATAGTTTGAGATTTTATGGTTATCGCTAGCTCGCAGGTCCTTTGTCATCAAGTCAGTTTAAGTCATGAGCTTGTGAGTACTGGGAGATTTTAGTTTCCACTACCTCACAAGATGTTTTGCACTTGACCATTTTATGTTGCAAGATTGTGATTGGGTGTGATTTTATATTATGGTAAGGTCGTGAGGTATTTGTGGCAAGTCATTTTAATTTGCGATCATGCGATGTGGTTGGTATCGCAGTTTAGTTGGTTTGGTCGCTTACTCGCAGGTTTTGAAGTTATTTAGCATTTTATGTTGCGATCCAGTGATAGCTAAGTTTTGGTCTAATTTTGTGGTCATTGGATGCTCGTGGGTTTGTAAGTCTTAAGTCAAAAAGTGTTGCGAGAATGGGATGGCGGTTTAAGTGTCTTGTTTTCGCAGGCTCGCAAGGGTTTAAGTCGAGTTAAGTTTTGAGTTGCGAGCTTGTGATGAAATAAGTTGTTTTGTTAGATTTGCAGTGGTCGTCAGCTCGCAGGTAAAGAAAGAATATTCCAAATGTTGCGACTGAAGGGCTTGATGAAGATAAACGACTGTCGCTCACTCGCGAGATTATGTGAGGATTTGTAAAAGGGGTTGCGAGCTTGCAATTAAGAGGATTTGGTAGCATTGTCTCTAACTCGCTGGTTACTTTCCAAATTGTTATAACAGGTTGTGAGTGTGCGATTAAAGATGGGGAATGTCTTGGTCGCTATCTCACGAAGGAGATTGAAGGAAGTGCAGTTCATCATGTGAGATTACGAGTTGTTGCCACGTGCTTGAGTGACACTTCAAAAATTAACTGAGATAGAAAAGAGAAAAAGGGGTGCTAAGCATCAGGGATTGACACGTGGACTTGTTTGTTGGGTTTTGTAAAATTTTTGAATGACAATCAAATAGAAGGGCATGAATTCAAATTTCGCACCAGTACTTCAGCTTTGAGTTAATGCCACAGTAGCTAGTTCATGCAAGTGTGCCAATTAATGAGAGAACTGATGGTGCCCAAATACCATAAATTGCATGATTGAGCCAAGATTTTGTATAATTGCATTCTATCTTTGAGATAATCTAGTGAATTGAGCTCTACAACAATGTTGGAGAATTCAGAGTGTTGGGTGTGGGAAAATTTTAGAAAATTGGTTAAGTTTTTCTCCTGCAACTAAAATGAGCAAGGCGACGACAAGTGGAGGTTCCAAGCCCAAGGCCACTGAGGAAAAGAAGGATAAGAAATACAAAGAAGAATTTGTAGATTTGTTGCCAAGGACTTCCATTGCTTTGAATACAAATGAAATGGCATGAAAAGATTTATGGAACCAATGCAAAAACCCAACCACGCTTTATATGTCTAGTACTACTCTGTTTCATTATTTCTGGAATAATAGGGTTAAGGGTGTGCCGATGTCAAACCCTTGGGATTTCAATATGGCAAAGTTAATTGTGCTAGATGTGTATGTTGATATGGATTTGATCAAAGAGTTGGCCAAATGCTATTGCCCAATATCTAGGGTAATCAGAAGAAAGAACCAATCTGCCCTAGTTTCAATTAACAGAGGTAGCTTCATTGAAGCTTTCCAGATTACTGGTGTTGCATGTACAGATACAGATTTGGAGTGAATTGCAAAAGATTATGACAAATACAAAGGTGTTACCAAGAAGCATGTAATGCCTAAATACATGCCTAGGGTGGATGGGAAACCAGTTAGAATTCTAGATAGTATCAAGCCACCATTTGACATCACACCTTTCCACTATTATATGCATTATACAATCTATGGATTATGTAGAGTATTGGGTTTTTATGGAGAGTCAACAGTGTCCATTGAATTACTGATGATGGCTATGGGTATTCAACACCCAGATGTTAAAAAAGATTATGATTATGTGGGCTATGTGGCTGAACACATTCATAATGCTCTAGTTGAAATTCAGAGTGGTGCACCCAGCCCTACATTTAAGCATTATTCATTACTGATGCATTTAATCTTGTTCTATAATGTTGGGTTCATGGATAAAGAATTGGAGTTGTTCAAAGACTAATTTGGTGTCTTAATGCCAATACAAAGATGGACCCAAATTTGGGACAGTAGTTCTCCCCATTCTTCTTTCTTTTACTTTAAAAATCGGATTGTTTTGCCAATTATAGAAATGCTAGGAATAAATAGGGAAAGATTGTCAATCAATGTTAGGAGAGTTTTTAGACCTTACCAGTATGTTTGAAACTGGTCTATTTCACATAACTAGGGGGACTTTTTATTTTTTGATAACTTTACTGTGATCAGAGTTTATGGGTGTCCTCAGCCTCTCTATATTTTACCAAAATTTATTCCAGTTAGGATTGCTTTTATGGAGTTTATTTGGCAATTGACCCTAGTTGAAAAAGAATTCCTTGAGAAATACATGAAGGATTATTTTCTTCCTAGGCTTTCGGTTATGTCTGATTTTACCATTGGTAGGAAATCCTTGGATGAAGTAAACAATTTCCTTAAACAATATAGGTTGGTTAATGACGTATCTGTTGGCAATATTGCATTATAACAGACAATGAAATATTGTTGGAGGATATTGAGAAGGTTGTTGATGATTATGGATATAACTGATTAAAGATGTTTTACTGTCTTGATATTATTATTTTGTCATTGATGTCAAGAAATTGATTTTCTAATTCAGTATGATGTTGCCATATCTTGAGAAGTATGATATGAAGATTATAAAGATGTTGGTAAAAGACACAGGAAAGAATATGATGAATAAGGGGATGAATAAGGTATTTAATGGGCAACTACTATCGAGTCAGACAATGATGAGATCATGATGTTTTAGATTGTTTTAACATCATACATATGTTGCAAATTGTAAAGGTTAATACTATACTATGTTATCAAGCAAAGAACCTAGTCGGTAAACCCTAAGGTTATCGCTATCGGTTATGAAGGCGGAATGTCTACCGAGTGAAGTTTAGTATTCACCGAGTTGTTACCGAGTTGTAACTGAGCTATAACAGAATGCATTAAATGTTTACATGCAATATTTAATGAAGGAAGCTGATGAGCTGGAGCAGATTAAATGATTGGTAAGTCGTGGAAGAAGTTTGTTAACGAATCTAAGGCAATGAAAAGTCGGCATGAAGATCTACAACTCAGATTGAACCGCAATACCCTGGCACAAGTTCCAAGACTATTATGCAAGTTCCAAGGTGGGGTAAAACATTTTCAGATCGAAAGATGCATTGAACCTGGACAAGATTGAAGATCTGATGACTATGATTAATCACATGGGAATGTGATCAAGGAGATTAAGCGGTTATCTAATTGTTTATAAATAGGAAACTGTTGATAAACAATGTATGCAGGCAAGTGTATGCACAAGGATGCTACATAGTGATTACCAAGCATAGAAGCTTGAAGACCTATTAGAATAACAGTGTATAGAAGCCCAACAGATAGACAAGATTAGTTCTATGTCTAGATTATATTGAACAAATAGGAATCTACTTTAGCATTTTAGATGTGAAGTTGCAGATAGATTTTATTACTATTATTTTGTGAAAGTGACAGAAAATCTCTCAACCGAGTGGACTTAACAGTCTTATATGTAAACCCTCTAGCAAGGTGACATTCTGATTGAGTGTTTGAAATCCTTTAACAAGGTCACTTCTAAACAAGTGAAGATCCTAACAGATCTGAGGGAAATCCCTTAACTGGGTCACATCTAGCAATGTGTTTGTAATCTTTAACAGGATTTGCTTTTAACCGAGCATACTCTAGAAGAGTATATTTCTTAGTGGGTCTAAAATCCCACAGTGGTTTTTCCCTATTTGGGTTTCCACGTTAAATCTGGTGTTATGAGGTTTATTGTTATGAGGTTTATATTGTTCATATGCTTTTGAGTTTGCATGTTTAACAGTTTTGGTTATATTACCGAAATATATGTTATCGAGGTTGAATCTGATGTTTTTATGGATGATTAAATTTGTATGATTCACCCCCCCCCCCCCCTCTCATCTTGTTGGCTATTGGATTTGTACTTATATTAAGTATCAGAATTATCCGTGTCTAGATTCTGTGATTTTGAACAATTTATTAGACGTGCATTGCCAAAAATGACACCTTGGGCCATGATAAAAGACCATGAACCATTGGATGATGAAGATGTGGTTACAAATTTACTGAGAAAAGAGGAAGTACAAGAAAGGAGAAGAAAATGGAAAAAAATGATGAGAGTTGAAGCATAATTGAAGGATGCTGACCCTAGTTTCTCAAATTTTTGCCCTGATAACCCATACCTAGAGAGGATTAACAAAATACTAAGTTTATATGAAACTTTGATGGAACAAAGGCCTCAAATTCCAGAAGTGGTTGCTCAGCAGCAAGACCCCCAAGATGGAAAATCTTCACATGGCAAGAGGCCACTTATTATGTCTGTTGATGATGTAGAGAGTGGGGATGAAGTTCAATCTGCCCGAGTGCCACCTGCAAAGAAACAAAAAACCAAAGAGGTGGGTGCAATTGTGAGGAGAGATCCTGCTAGAGCAATTGTTACAGAACAAGGACACTACTTTCATCAAATAAGGACACATCTCAGAGAAGCAGGGCAAAATGAAGAACATGGAGAAACAAACAAAGCCCCTTCTCAAGGCTTTGATGAGCATGTGATGTTGTCAACCGAGTTCACGAAAGATGATGACTTTATTACATTAGATGAATTTAAAAAATTTCTGAGAAGGTTGAAACAAAATCAATTAAGACAAAATTTGATCATAGAGGAAGGAAATGTAGAAAAGAATGACGAGATTGTCAAGGTACTATAGGAATATGATCCTGATAGGGAGCAAATAACTATGGATCAGGCAAGACAATTGGTTAAGAGTACTGGTATGATTGTGATGCCTGACTGGGATATCCAGTATATTTTTAATATTGATCATATTAGGAAGCAAGAGGACCCATAGTTTAAAACTGAATTTGAAATTGGAGATATAATAAGAGGATCAAAAATTAATCCTAAGTCAAAGACACTTGTTGCTTGGTCTTTGGCCCCTTCCACTCAAAATCCCCACCTTGTAAATATCCAAGTAGAAAAGAAAGTTGACAAAATGATCTGGAATTTGCAAAACACAAGTGACACAGAGATTGCCTCATTTTTTACTCAAGTTTCTTTCCTAAATTTATCAAAAACAGAGGATTTGTCAAGAAGATACACATAAACATATAACCAATTGATTGCATTAGCTAAAAAAATATGAAGAGACACTGATGAAGAAGGTCACTTTGGAGGAAGAGTTAGTGGAGTTGAAAGAAAAAATTGCAAATGAGCCCTTTCCAATACAAATTACAGAACAAGTACAGGAAATACCAGCTGACGTGACAACAAAAATGGAGGAATACACAGAGAAAATTGAAAAGCTTGAAAAGGAACAAAATGTCAAGGCTATCTTTGTTGTGTCAGAAATTATGAAACAAGAGATTAATGTATTGAAAGGAAAATTGATGGTAGTGCATGAATTGCACATTTCTTTGAAAGAGGCAACTAAAAATCCTCTGAGGATGTCCCTTTTCTTGGACCTTTGTTCAATGTTTGGTCGGGAATAAGCAGATTAATGGATAACATGGATACTGAAATGTTGTATAATGATGAGTTCCCTCCCAAAATTAGTGACACTAAAGACATGGTGGAGGTAATCAATGCACCTTATGCATTTTTCATAGGGGAGGATGTGCTTATAAATAACAAAATTGCAAACATTTGGGGAAGGTTATAGTACATTGGTGCCTTCAATTTATGATAGTAATGGAGAATTGAAATCAGTTTCTAATTGTACCAGTGAATTTGATTTGATTCTAGAGGGAGAAGAAATAATCAAGCATATAGATGATCGGGTTGATGTTGATTTCCTTAATGGTATGCTTGATTCGTTGTTCAAGGTTGAGGTTGACCATACAAAGTTTATTGTTGAGGCCAGGGTAGTTACAGATGCTAGATGGACAAAGTTTGTTGCAAAGTTGGAAGAGGTAAAGGCATTCAATTTCCCAACAGACAAAGAGGTGGACAGGTGGCAAGCCATGCTAAAGAAAAAGAAGACATGTCAGGTTGTTACCCAAGATTCGTCAAAGTATTCCTAAGCTTGTTGCATCCTCATCTTATAAAGGATTCCAAGATTAATTTGAGAGGGCTGACCACTTTTGTTTTTGATCGATAGAGAGGGATGGCCACTTTTTTTGATGTTGAAAACTCTGATAAGAGATCAAGAATTTGATAAGTGCATAGTTGAATCACATTTTGAATCTACTTTCCGATATCAATATGAATATAATATCATTTGTAGTTTGAAATCTTCACATAATTATCTTTGTATTGAATTTAAATTTTTACTATGAATTGAATGGTCAAGGGTTTTTCAATTTACATGTCTGCAAGAAAGATTATGGAATTGTTCTAGGATTTCTTTCAAGGAAAGAATTAAAGTTCTTGAGGCAGTTTCAATGAAATCAATTTTTTTAATACAAATCTGATGATTATATCATTTGTATGAATTTGGGTTGTGTATGTAATGGCATATTCATTCATGTTTATCCGCAAATGAATCTTCTTGAAGTTTATTATCAGGTTGTCTTTGAATTGTAAGTGACTCTATGCCCTAGGATAAGGCACTGGTCTATTGTCTTGATGTTGTCTTGATTCATTGTGGGTGAATATGTTTTCTTGTTTTTCTTTGATTATGAAAGTGATTTTTTTGAGATCTGATTTTATGATTGCATTCTTTTTATATTAGATTTGATTAGATTTTGGATCTACCCTCATTTGTGTTTCATTATTACATGATACATCTTGTTCAGGGTTCATTCAATTTACTTGTCCATGAGCATCATACTGATCATACCTCTCTTATGGCTTGTGATAGTGATGATCATGCACCTAGTAAGGCTTTACCTTATGTCATTGACAACCTCTCTAAATAAGGCTTTACCTTATGTCATGAACTGATTTAGAATTCTTCAATTAGCTTTTCATTCCATGTATGTAATGTTAGTGTGATAGTTTATCTCATGCTCCACTTTAGGTTGTAGATCAATGAATGATTTAATTCACCCATAGAATTAATTTAATGCTTTGAAAATTATTTTTATTTGCCAATTTTTATATTTTTATGTTTTTTGAAAAAAGGTTGAAATCGCCAATATTTTTTTTTATGGTTTCAAAATAGGTTGAAATCGCCAATTTTTTTTTTTTTTTATGGTTTGAAAATAGGTTGAAATCGCCAATATATTTTTTTTATGGTTTGAAAATAGGTTGAAATCGCCAATGCAATTATTTTTTTGGTTTTAAAAACATTACAATTCGCCAAGATTTTTCACAAACTTTGAGCGATCACGAATGATTCACCAATGGAGATTATTATTTTTTCTCTGTAAATAGCAAAATTTCGCTAGTAAAACTAATTTTTTCCTCGGCAATTATACACCTTTCGCTAGGTTTTTACACCTTGTCTGAGGGGGGTTTCTTAAAGTTTTCCCTAGAATCAACCAATAAAAATTTGATTAAGATCATTAAAAAGTCTATTTAGAATAATCAGAGAACATGGCATGAAGAGATGAAGTTATCCCTATGGGCTGATAGAATGACACCAAATAGAGCTACAGGTTTTTCACCTTATGTTCTAGTTTATGGCAAAGAGGCCAAATTACCAATATCAGTAGAGTTTCCAACTCTAAGTTACATAAAAGAACTTGAAATGCTCGAGGAGCATCTAATGGAAATTAGGTTGGCTCAATTGATGGAGTTGGAAGAAACCAGAAATGAAGCCTTCAGAAAGCTTGAAATTCATCATTCTCAGATTAACAAAATATTTGATAAAAAGGTAGTAGCAAGGACCTTCAATGAAGGTGATTTAGTTTTCAAATGGGATGAACTTAAGTGCAGCCCTGGTAGGCATACCAAGTTTGATGTCATGTGGGATGGCCCATATATAATCACTAAGAAGAGACAACATAATGCATTTCAGCTTTCAAATCTAGATAGAGAAGTACTATCAATCCCAGTTAATGGGATCCACCTCAAACCTTATTTTTGAGGATTGGTTTTCAGCTAATAAGTGCTTTTTCACATTTCCTATTTTTAATAAGTGCATTTACTGCACATCTTTCAGTTTTATTTTAGCTAGTTTCTTTCAATAAGCAGTTGTCTGCACAGCTTGCAGGCTCTTTTAGAGAGCCTTGTTTTGTTTTAGTTTTGTTTCTTCTGTTGTTTTCTATTTCAGTTTGAGTTTCAAATAGCTACATTTCAGAAGGAGGGCAAGACTTCACACCCAATGGATACAACTAAAGGCAGTTGGTCTGAGTTGATATGTTTAGCAAGCAAACACCCTTGAGAGATCGCCAAAATGTCATCTAAATTTTGAATCATCAAAATTTGATTGGCCAATGATCATCCTTACACATCAAATGAAAGAAAGGTACACACAAAAAAAAATTATACTTCATCATTTATCAGATTTGAATATACAAATGAAGAATTCTTTTCAGATGCAATGCATTTCAATAATGTACTTTTAAAATTGCATATGAGAGAAGATTTTTTCATTTACATAAATGTGCAAGGACCCACACAAGTCGTTGTTAGGCCCAATATGGAAAGCTAATGTACTGAGAGGGGAGGGGTGAATCAGTACTCCAAAACTTTTCTTCAATAATAACTTTACTGTTATGCATAAACCAAATAGTGCAAAAACATAATATAAAGCTAAAACAAATAGATAACAATCATACATGATTCACTCCATAACACATATATTTTGGTTACGCAGAAACTCTTGGTTAGAGAGAAAAACTGCGATGGGGATGGCACCCACAACTTCACTACTCCAATAATAAAGAGTGCTCGGTTAGAGCTACATGTTTAGCTATTTCTGATAGCTTACCCTGTTAGAAGTAACAAGATCTGTTAGATCTACCTTGCTAAAGGATTTCACAACACTTATCTAAATGCTGCACCTGGTTAGAGGCTTTACAATTTATAGACTTGATTAGAGTCTTTTACCCTGTTAAAGGTTTCTCTTACAACTTCACAATATTACAATAAAATCATTACAAATATCTGCAACTTTACATCTGGAATGTTATAGCAGATTCTATGTGCTCAGAATAAGATTACCTTGCTTATAGCATACCTCGGTAACCCATATAGTAACTCGGTAAACCCTTCTATTTACTCTATTCTTTGACTGTTCTCTGAAAACCTTCTCGGTGACCTTCGGTGTCTCTGTAACAGCCTTCTTACACTCATGCACACACCTCTTTAACTCTTAACTCATGTTGTATAAATAGATCTCTTATGATGGTGATCCTTTCATTGCTTCGATCTTACAAACACGATTTATTGAATGAATAACCATGCAAATTATTTCATTGGTTAGATGACCTTGAAATCATACACAATCTTTAAGTGCAATTTCCAATGTGATAACGGTTAGATGTGCCTCGATCTTGTAACACATTTTCATATGCATGTCCAGGTTCAATGAATCTGGTAACACGTTTCACTCGGTGTATATCAAATCTGTGTGTCATCTTTGCTGCTCAGTAGACATGTAAAGATACTCGGTAGACAACTCGGTGTATACTGCGTTTTGTGACTGCTTTCTTCTATAACCGACTAGACTGTGCATACCGACTGAATATTTTGGTAATAGATAACCGACTAGAGTATATAGTATAAATTTGACATAAACTAATGGCAATTTGATAAGTAGTAACAATCTCCCCTTTTGACATTAGTTGAGATGTTTGACAAAAACTACTTTCAAAGTTATAACTCAAAAATCTATATACTTGCAAAATTTGACTATACTGACAATATATACAATAGTCAATAATATAATATATTAGATATACTCCCCTTATCGATATACTGTACAAAACTCTGATTTTGCATGCTTGGTGATCTGTTTTGTGTGCTTTGCTTAGTGTTTTGTTTATTGCTCGATGTGCTCCCCCTGTATACTATCCTCCGAATACTATACCATTCCCTCAATATTGTATCACTCCGTATTATTCCCCCAAGACTATATCATATTACTCCCCCTTTTTGAAAAACATCAAAAACTTAATTACCATTCGGGGGTGGTAACTGATAAAAAATGGATTTGTACTTGGTCCGGGCATTGGTGAGAGCGACAGAGAGTGCATCCTTTACACTGTCCATTAAATAATTCTGTGCTTGAATATCAACCAATAGTGATATTAAGCCATCTAGAGTGCTTCCCTCTTGAGTAGTAGATAAGTATGTGGATCGGTTGATCTGTTCTTGGACCGATGAAAGATGTGGAAGGAATAATGTTTGAAGGGTCATTATGTCCATCCTGATCTTGTGTTCTTCATTTCTTAAGTCCAATTGTTGAGCCATGAGCTATTGTAACCTTGTATAAAAATTCTGAACTGAATTTGGCTCTGTGGTCAACTTATTTGAGAGATCGGTGATCTCTTTCTCAATTGCCTCTATTTTATTCTTAATGTCTTTAATGAATAAAGAAAATGTGCAGAGTTTCTGAAATAAATAAAGAATGTGCTTGAGTTGAGGAGTCAACTCAGTAATAAATTTGACAAGTTTAACTTTGCCAATAGCTATAGCTTTTTGTACCTCTTCTATCATTTTTGCAGTGAGCTCTTTGTCTTTCAGCTTGCTCAAATACTCCAATGCATCTACTCCAAATGTCTCTATCTTTGTGAGGAGTTCATCCAGTTGAATGTGGATGGCTACATCAGTTGATACTATAGCTTCAGGTAGCATATCTATTAGGAGTTCTTTTACCTTCTGAAGTACTTTATTTTTCTTTTGAATGGCCATTTGCTTTTCTTGTTCGGCCTTTGCTTTGCACAGTTCACTGAAATCAATGAGTGCTTGCCCTTTCAATTTTGATATGTCTATATTGGGCAACACTATTGGTTTTGACAAATCAACTTTAAAACTATGCTTTTTCATTTTCTTTTCTTTACCTTTCACCGATGGAACTAAGACAAGGGCTTGTGAGGCTTGATGACCCTCGGTAGGTTGCTCAGTAGAGGCAACACTTTGATTGGTTCCTTTAGCCTCTGTAGAGTCCTTCGGTGTCTCGGTACTTGGTGTCTCAGTTGCAACAGTCTCAGTGTTAGAAGGTGCTTGAGAGGTCTGTTCTTGAGTAGTACCTTCTCCTGCTGTAGACTTGTGACCTTCAGTGCCTTGATCTGTATCCTGAGGAGTTTCAGTTGAGATAGGTTGCTTCATCGGTGGATAAGGTTGAACTTGTTCCAAGACTGATTCACTAGATACAAGTTTTGCATATGTAGTGCCTTCTATCATTTCCTATTTCAGTGCCTCTGAATCCATGACATCTTCATCTATTTGAATGGTGTCAGCAGGGTCTTGTTTGGTAGCATCAGGACCTTGCTTGGTGACATCAGGATCGTGCTCGATGACATTAATGATTTCAACTGTAGCTTGCTCATAGGCATCCTTGATTTTGAAGATTTCCTGCCTCTTTGCTTTTGTCTCATTTTCCACTTCAATATATAGCCCATTCATCAGTTTTAAGGCTCTCTATTTGACAAGAAACTTTGAATTGTAGGTTGTCAGATGTTCCTTTATTTTAGCTATTGACATGTTAGGAAATTAATGAACCAGACTTCTCTCTCTGATTTGTTTCTCTGAGTCCATTGCATACTTCCACCTATTATCAATATGCAGATACAGTTCATTTGGAAGTGACTTAGCTAGTTCCAATGGAGCTAACCGGAACTTTAGAAGTGTGCAGATGACAGCTTCTTCAATTTGTCTCTTTTCATCATTATTCCTGGTTTCATACTTGACATATCTAAATCCTCCAAATCCACCATATTCTTTCAGATTAGCACAGAAGTTTTCAACACTATGTATATTTACCTTCTTGCTCTTGACAATCTGGAATTTGCTTGCATCCTCTGATTCGGTATCACTAGACTCTTTTGCCAAAATGAGTCTCCGAGTAGATTTCTTGTATGTCTTTGTTACCTTGGGAGCAGTAACACCTTTTGTTTTCTTACTCTGAGGCTACAGATGCTCTTGTGTTAGGTCACTTTACTAGAGGTGGAGTCGATGAGGCCTTTGATGTGTCCTGTTTCTTTCTCTTCAATACTTTTCCCTTAGGCAATTCGATGCTCGGTGTTATAGCTGCCTCTTGGGCTTCAGATTCCTCTTCGGTAATGGCAATGGTGCCTTTGACAGGTGTAGAGGAAGAGTCTTCTCCAAATTTCTCTGACAATGCCTTGATCATTTTTGTTGCCTTTCTTGTAGCTTTGGGTACTACAATGTTCATCTTTACTTTTTCCTTTACTTCCTCATAGGTACCATACCTCAGCTCGGTAGCATGTCTAGGCAATGTAAGAAATGCATCAATTTGTTGTTTTGTGATGTCAAAATCAATCTCGTAACCCATTGGTAACAAAGATTGAGTCCTTGGTTCCACAGCATTCGCATAACAGTAATCGGTGTCAACTTCAAAACATATATCATTTTTGTATTTCTCTACTAGCTGGGGTGGAATCCTATATCTGTTATGCATTTTCTCTTGAAATTTATTGAAGTAATCATCCATAATATCATTGAAATTGTCTCCTAACTTCTTAATGAAGTCATTAATCTGATGGGTGATTGGTCGGTGTAATTCCCAAACAACTTTACCGACTGATGGAAAGAATTTTTCAAAATAGAAAAACATGCATACCAGTAATGATCCAAACTTTAGAGTATTAGCCGAGTTTTTCTTCTTCGACTTCCTGATGGTGTTTAGATTTTCAAATAGGTTCTTCAGCAACACCTCACATAGGTCAATTTTCATTCCCTTTTTCACAATTTTGTATGCTAGGTCTAATGCTGCATAGGGAACATTGTTTTCCCTTGCCGATTGGAAGAAATAGTAACCCATTACTCTAATGGCAAATTTTAATTCTTCATCTGTGACATTGTTTAGTTTCAATCCTCTATAATCAAATTCTACTCCGGTTAAACTGATCAATTCCTTCTGTGATATTATCTTCTGGGCTCGGGCATGATCATAGATAGGGTAACCGGTAATCAGATGAATGATTTCCTTAGTAATCTTAAATGGTTGCTCTTCTAGCCACATGAAATCATCGTGAACTCTGCTCAGAACAAACTTGACCCACTGGGGTTTGAACACTCAGGGATAGGTTAGGGCTTCAGTTAATCCCTTGATCTTGATGTGCTCATACTTGTTGTTCAATTTACCATCGGTACACAGCTCATCATAGGTGTCTTTTATTTCAACATGACCGAGTTCTTCAACACGACATTTGGTGAAGAATCTTACATCCTCGACTAGTAACACTCTGTCCTGGATGAGTGAAAAGGCGGTTTTGTCATCTGGTTCAGAAGCGACTTTGGGAGTCAAAGAGTATTTTAGTGAGGGCTTTTCTACATTCTTGACAACTATGGGATCTTGGATCTTGGGTGCCATTGTGGATTTCAGATAAAAACTAGCAAAGAGTCCTTGAATTTGCTTTGTAGGAGGTTTGATCGCCTTAGATTCGCTTGCTCTGCTTTCTCAAAAACTTGGTAAGTGAAAATGACTGCAAAAATGCTTTTAAGTACACAAAATACCTTATCAGGCTTCGTGTGGGTTAGGTCAAAAACATTAAATGCACTCGGTTCCTCTTCAACCGATTTACTCACCTTTTTCCATTTTGATAGAGTAACCAAACTTCCTTCATTCACCGACTAGACAGGTTTCTTGTATTCACCGACTTGACAGACTTCCTGTAAAGTGCTTCAAAAGACTATGATAGAATTTCAAACTTACTAATACATCTTAATTATGCAAATTTTGAATTAAGTACATAATAGAATAGGAATTGTTAAGATTTTAACCTTCAGAGAATGCAATCCCTTCATACCTTTACTGATTAATTTGGAATAGGTGCACCTAACTCAGTAGGTAAGGTGCTTTCTTCATTTGACATAATTTCCTTCCTTTTCCAAATCATCTTTAATTTTTCTTTTATTACTTCGGTGTCTTTTCTAGGTTGATCTCTTCAATCTCTAGCTAAGTGTCCAAATTTATGACAATGAAAACATGCCATACCAGGATTTCTCAATGATCTTCGGTTGTACATCCCAAACCTTATTAAACAGTTGGCACTTATATGTCCATATCTTCCACAAAATTCACACCATATCCTTGTATTGTAATCCCATGGTACTGCAGAATACTGTCTGTAAGGATCTGTGTGAATTCGATAACCTCTAGCATTTGCTCGGTGTGCATACCACATATAGTTCTTTTGCTTAAGCCAACACTTCTCGATACTATGTCCATATCTATTGCAGTTTTTACAAAACCCTTTGAATTTTTCCTTCTGATAATTGTTAACAGACTTTGTCCTACATTGATTAGATGTGTGACCATATTTATTGCAATTGTAACAATAACCATTGGACTTAGTGACATTCAGTTGCTTACCTTTTCTGATTTGGCATATGTTGGCAGTGTGACCTTGATTTCCATAGTAGTTGCAAATAGGCTTCTTTCTTTTGATGTTATTCTTGTTTCCAGCTTGCTTTGATGATTCTCCTCTCTCAGTAGTATGAATTCCTTTCTCGGTAGAGACTTTTCCTTTGTAACGGAGTCCTCCATCTTTGTTGGGTCGTCTTGTATTCAGTTGCTCGTCCAACATCTTTGATGCTTCATAAATCTTCTTCAGTTTTTCTTTGGATTTCTTCTTTGTTTCAAGTTCATCGGTTAACTTTGATACTTCAAGTTTCAATGCTTGATTCTCATCATTCTTCAAAATTGATTCATGATGTGCATAACCTAGTTGATCTGATAGGTTTTGTTGAATTCCAGTTAACCTTGTGATTTCAACATTCTTATTAGATATTAAGACTTCAAGTTGTTGTTTCTCTCTCTATAGATCTCTTGCTTTATCCTCAGCTATCCTCAATGCATCAAGATTTTCAGTCATCTGTGTGCTGAAATGTTCATGTTCTCTTTTCATTGCTTTTAGTTGATCGACTAGTGCTTTGTTCTTTTCTTTCAATACTCCAATCATTTCTTCAGTTTCTTCAGATATACTGTTCTCAGATGATGTCTCAATTTGTTCCACTAACTCTTGAGAGTCCTGCAAATCATCAGATAATCTTCTTCTCACTTTCAGAGATTTTTGCATTTGCCTTTGCATGTCTGCAAACACTTGATTAGCATGATCCAACTCTTCATGCAGATACACAATCCTCCGAGATTGTTTATAGCCTTCCATTAATAAGATCTTTCTCTTTAGGTAGTTAAACCCTTTTCCAAGATTCAATCTTTGATACCAATTGTTAGGCCCAATATGGAAAGCTAATGTACTGAGAGGGGGGGGGTGAATTAGTACTCTAAAACTTTTCTTCAATAATAACTTTACTGTTATGCATAAACTGAATAGTGCAAAAACATAATATAAAGATAAAACAAATAGATAACAATCATACATGATTCACTCCATAACACATATATTTTGGTTACGCAAAAACTCTTGGTTAGAGAGAAAAACTGCGGTGGGGATGACACCCACAACTTCACTACTGCAATAATAAAGAGTGCTCGGTTAGAGCTACATGTTTAGCTATTTCTGATAGCTTACCCTGTTAGGAGTAACAAGATCTGTTAGATCTACCTTGCTAAAGGATTTCACAACACTTCATCTAAATGTTGCACCTGGTTAGAGGCTTTACAATTTATAGACTTGATTAGAGTCTTTTACAACTTCACAATATTACAATAAAATCATTACAAATATCTGCAACTTTACATCTGGAATGTTATAGCAGATTCTATGTGCTCAAAATAAGATTACCTTGCTTATAGCATACCTCGGTAACCCATATAGTAACTCGGTAAACCCTTCTGTTTACTCTATTCTTTGACTGTTCTCTGAAAACCTTCTTGGTGACCTTCTATGTCTCTGTAACAGTCTTCTTACACTCATGTACACACCTCTTTAACTCTTAATTCATGTTGTATAAATAGATCTCTTATGACGGTGATCCTTTCATTGCTTCGATCTTACAAACACGATTTATTGAATGAATAACCATGCAAATTATTTCATTGGTTAGATGACCTCAAAATCATACACAATCTTTAAGTGCAATTTCCAATGTGATAACGGTTAGATGTGCCTCGATCTTGTAACACGTTTTCATATGCATGTCCAGGTTCAATGAATCTGGTAACATGTTTCACTCGATGTATATCAACTCGGTGTGTCATCTTTGCTGCTCATAAGACATGTAAAGATACTCGGTAGACAGCTCGGTGTATACTGCGTTTTGTGACTGCTTTCTTCTGTAACCGACTAGACTATGCATACCGATTGAATATTTCGGTAATAGATAACCGACTAGAGTATATAGTATAACTTTGACATAAAACTAATGGCAATTTGATAAGTAGTAACAGTCGTGGGTATGACTCAGAAAAAACAATAGGTAGAATGATATATAAATGTATAAATAGAAAAGAGAGAAAGAGGGATCTGCCATTGCCTTTCAATGACGAATCGTTGGTTTGATTAAATTGCATCATTGTTTCTTCATGCTCCTACCACTCCTAGAGTGCCTACAAGAGGTGAAGGATATATGTGTTAGAGCTTGGGATCTCAAATTCTCTAACAAATCTACACATACAAATGTATATCAGACTACAGATGAAAAGAATCAGAACATAACAACAAGAGAATCAATTATCAGAGTGTCAAATCATCAGAAGCTTCATGAGCTTCTTGTTTTTCTAACTTGTTTGTTCACTGTGCAGGTATAAGACAAGTTTCCATTTTATAAATATCAAGTATGTGGGTTAAAATGGGCTCTCATAAGGGTTGAGCTTAGCATACTAGCCATCACTCACAAGGTGACGTTAATCAACTACCAAACATGAAGCATATATGTATCCATGGTCCCATATATTGGCATTCAATGATGGTTTAAACTATCATCCAATGAGAACACATACAACAATGAATAAAACTCTCTTCCATGATCAACAGGTGACTAAAGCCATCATATAGGTGAAGACAAGCAAACAGTGCTCTGATACATAAAATCATGGAGGATCTAAAGATGTGAAGTATAAAGATCAAACAAAACATCATGATAATAATGATAGGGTCAATAATGTATTTGCCTTCTTTGTAAAGCATTCACGCACAATCTAAATTCCCCATAGTAGAGGAAGGATGTCATTCAGACCCTAAGAGATAGTGGCAAACCCTTGAATGGACAATAAAGAGATATCACTAAGAAAATAAGTTTATAGTCAAACTTCATATTACTACTATCAGTACAATGTTCAAAAGAAAGACCTTACAGTGATTAGATTAAAAATGACTCAAGGATGATGCATTGAGAAAGTTTCAGACTTATGGCTCAATCACCAATTATAAAGATCATATCAAAGAGCATTCCAATCAAATCATCACAGTCAAGAATACAACCTTCACAATAGTAGTTCGCAAAAGGCAAACATTTTTTATGTGTAATCAAAGCAGTTCTTGACTATTACAGATACATTACTATTCAAAAGGTTGTGACATTAATACAAGTCTAAGACATTATCATAAAACCACAAAATTACTCATGAGGTCATGATTCACTGTCAACAAATAAACACATGGTGCAGCAAATTCAACATCAAAGAGATCCCTAAACAGTGAATATTATGGGTCATAATACATATAAGCAACCTGAGCACAAATGACAATGAGATAAATAGTTCAGTCAAGGATATCTACAAATACATTTTTAGTCATTAAAATAAAGATACATCTCAAAAGAATGGTGATCTGACCAAACAATATATGCAATCCCATATTTGACTCTCAGAGCAGCCATGATAATGACAATGAATTTGCAGTCCTATATGTTGTAGAGGTGTAATATATAGTCTAATGATCACTAGCTACAACTCGCAACCATCACAGTGAAGAGAAGATCCATACAACAATCAAGAAAAGATAGTTTTGTCTTAGAAACCTTTTGGAAACATTCACTGTTAAGGAGAAGATGAGGGTCCTTATGAACCATAAGGGCCAATTCTTTAATGGTTAACAAGATACGGATTGAAATAGTATTAATGAGCAACCCTCAGTAGTAGAATACAATGGTTTAAATGTATAAATATCTGCCTAAAAGGGCACTTCACAGTGATCTTTGAAGGCAGTCAACGAAGAGTATAAAGCAACCATAAAGAGTAAAGGCTATCACCATTTTCAGTCAAGACTTAGATTAGACAATTTTCACCATGCAAAGACCAGTTACAACTAGTCCATTAAGGTGTTCAATGCAAAATACAGAGAAAGTTCAATTATGAATGCATTGAGAGTATTTTTGAAAAAAAGAGCCAAAAGCCAGATTCTTGTAGTTGAGTCACATGAGGTCATATCAGTTAACATTGGATAAAAATGTTAGGACAGTCTTTTATGACCAACCTCCAAAACACGATCTTTAAGACCTACAATCAATATATGAACAACTACAGTCCATTAAGGATAGTGACATCGTGAAGTTCATAGGTCATTACCACTGTAAGAGAAACAATACATAAAAAGAATAATGCAGTTTGAAGCACAATATCCAAGCAACCAAAATAATAGTCCAAACATCAAAGGTTGCGCACACCAAAGACAAAGACCAAAGTACAATGGACATAAACAATGACATCAAAATAGCCCCAGGGCATTCATGAAGAAAGTCATAAAATTAGTCATTGAAGGTTGTAGTATTCATCATAGCGAAGACAGTGAATAGTTTGAAAGAACAAGTTCAGTCATAAAGCTAGTAATGATAGCCTAATAATCTTAAGGACAATGGATGGAAAATGAGAATATATAGTTGATAGACTAAGGCATGAATCTTTGTCAAGATGAGGATCTTGGTGCACATGGCCATGCCCACAACCATCCAGTGACAATGATTCTTAAACAAAGATGAACAACAAAAGACAATAGAGAGATTTGAATAGTGTCATGCACAAGAATAGCAACCACCCTGATAGTGAATACACAGAGATTCATGAAAGGATACATCCACAAAGAGCAGTAAGGAAATCTATTTCTCAGTGGTAAAAAAGATGAACCAAAAGGAGGAACCAGAAGTATATATGCAAATACAATGATTATGAGTAACCTTTTATTTCAGTCACAGTGCTCAAACTTCATCTAAAAGGGTCACTATTACAACATATGATTAAAATAAAGATAGCTAAAGGAATATTCATATACTCATACAGTACACCATGAAAAACAATGTTACAGTATCTAAGAATCAGAGATATATCTAGCACATGGATCTAGAAGATAGCCCTTGCAGGGAATAATGGCATGCCATATCAGAATATCAAAGATGTGTTGACAATTTTCTACACGAAACAAAGCCTCTTTACATCCAAAGACAATGCTAATACACACAAGGATCATTCATAGTAAGGTTTTGAGGTAGCAACATTTATAGAATATTACTTTTAAAAGAGCAGTGCAATCATGAAAACCTCAAGACATAATACCCATAAGGCAAATACATTATGGAGCCACCATCACAGTGCATTTAGATAAAACAGTAAATAAAAGAATTTATGAAAGCTCCAAAACCCTAAGTGATAGATAAATCTTTATAACAAGTCGTCAAATACAGTGAAGAACTTCTTCCATTAAGGCACAAAATCTTCAAAACAGGATGTAAAAGAACACCGAGATTGAAACCTCAGAACTATTAGACAGTTCAGATAACCAGAAGATAATTGAGAGGTGGGGTGAATCAGTTGTCACAGATTACAGGAACATTTAGAAATTAAAACTATAATATTGGAACCCAAAACATTCATACCAAAATAGCAGATAAACCAATTAAGCATAAACAATAATCACAAAATAAAAGCCATCCACACAACACCAAGATTTATACGTGGAAATTATGGCAAAGGGAAAAACCACGGTGGGAAGCCTACCCACAGTTAGATAATACTTCTGCAGTAAGTATGTGAATTATAATGAAGGGGCATGCACTTGCAAGAAGGCCAAAATCCTAGAGCACACTGCTCAATCACAATAGGAGCCTCACTGACTACTTATAAATCCATACTACAATCCGGAGAAGTGTTGAACTACCAAATATAGCATCTCCTATGCCTAAGTACAATTCTGGTTAATCTCAATACTGGAGGACTAAATCCTCTTACATAAACCCAATTCGATCTCCAATGATCAACCAACTCCTTTGCCTGAATGATATTACATTATTCACACATTACATTCCTTGACCATGACCTCTCATATTAACCATGATGATCTACAATGAGATCTTACATCTATATATACAAACCCTCGACCATAAACAATCAGGTTGGCCGCCAGACAATAAACTGATTACATAATTACAACCATGTTGGCCTTAGACAAAACAAATAATAACAACACATAAGACATCCCAGAAATATAACAATAGGTCCTATCCACACGTTACATTAATGTCAGCCCATAACCTAGATCAATCAGGACGAAGTATAGGTCCACACGCTTAGGCAATGATCCCCAACTGCTAAGTCTTGAATATGATTACCAACAACATCCTGAAACTCCATCAGAAGCTACACCAACACCACTTATGCAATGCATCAAAGATATCCACCAAAAGCTCTACCGGTGAAACCCTTGTTGGAACCAGAAACCAATCTTCTAAGAAAACATAATAGCATCCAATCACCAAACCAAAATCAACTGACCAAATATGAGTATAAGTATCATGAACAAGCCAATTCTATCATCAGATTATACCAGAGCCTGTCGGATCATGCCAAATCAAAGTCAACCAGAAACCACTCAACCTACCGAAACCAGAAGGGTGTCGGTAAAGCATCCAAATAAATAGTGTTGACATCAGTGACAAAGCATCAATGCAACACATAATCAATTCCACCAAATGGTTAATAATCTCCCCCTTTGGCATTGATGGCAACACTAGATGTGAGAAAACATCTAAGTACCAAGAAATACCAAACAAGTCTCCCCTTGTGGAAGACAACCAACAATCCCCTGCATATAGCTCTGAATATCAATATCTCTCCCTTTGACATTTTTACTTTTTCACATCACCATCTCTCCCCCTTTGACATCAAAGCTAGAAATCTAATAGAAATATCAAAGCAAAAACATAAGCCTCCAAATCTCAAAGTCGAGTACTCCCCCTAAGCAGTAGCATCCCACATCAATGCTAGAATGAATAGTATCTCTGATAATGCACGTCGGATTGATGCCAAACCGCATCAATCAAGTCTTTACTAGAGGGGCAAAAACGCCCAATCTATCTCTTAGGTACTCAAATGATTCCTTGGATAAAGGTTTAGTGAAAATATTTGCAATCTGTTCTTTAGTGTTCACATAAACCAGTTTAACTTCATTTGCTTCCACCTTCTCTTTCAAAAATTTATACTTGATAGATATGTGCTTTGTCTTAGAATGAAATACTGGATTCTTTGATATATCAATAGCAACAGAGTTATCACAGTGAATAACTACCGGTGCATCACAATCCACCTTTATATCCTTCAACATTTGCTTCATCCATAAAACTTGTGTATAGTTAGTAGCAGCAACAACATACCCAGCTTTAGCAGTAGATAAAGAAGTACATGACTATTTCTTGTTGATCCATGAAACCAACTTCTTTCCAAGAAAAAAAGCTCCACCGGAAGTACTTTTTTGGTCATCAATATCTCCAGCCCAATCATCATTTGTATAAGCACATAAAGTAAAGTTATCATTCTTAGGGTACCACAAGCCATATTCTGATGTACCTTGCAAGTATCTAAAAGTCCTTTTCACCGCCATCTCATGATTTTCTCTAGGATCACTCTGAAATCTTGAAACAATACAAACAACATTCATAATGCCAGGCCTAGTCTGAGTCAAATAAAGTAGACCTCCAATCATAGATTTGTATCTTGTAGGGTTTACTAATGTAGAAACATCTTTTCTTGTCAATTTCTCACTTGTAACCATAGGTGTACTTACCGGTTTAGAATCTCCCATAACAAATTTCTTCAACAATTCCTTAGCATATTTATTTTGACAGATAAAAATACCTTTGTCAATCTGAGTAATCTGCAAACCTACGAAATTTTTTATCTCACCAATCATAGACATCTCAAATTCTTTCTCCGTATTCTTAGAAAATTCTATACATAATTTATCTTCACTTCTAAAAATAATGTCATCAACAAATACTTCAACAATCAGTATATCATCATCAGTGATTTAATAATATAAATTACTATCAGCACTGCCCTTAGTAAAACCAAGCTTCAAAAGATATTTATCCAACCTTGCATACCAAGCTCTAGGTGCTTGTTTCAATCCATATAAAGCCTTCCTTAACCTGCAAACCATATCAGTATCATCTGATAGCGAAAAACCACCAGGTTTCTCAATATAAACTTCCTCATCAAGATCCCCATTCAAAATTGCACATTTAACATCCATATGATAAACCTTGTAGTTTTTATAAGCAACGTAGGCAATAAATAATCTTACAGCTTCAATCCTAGCTACTGGTGCAAAGGTCTCTCCATAATCATTTCCTTCATTCTGACAATATCCTTTACAAACCAATCTAGCCTTAATCCTTATAACTTTACCATCCTCATTCAATTTATTCCTAAAAACCCATTTAGTTCCAATGACCTTTTTTATTTCTAGGTCGGGGAACCAAAGTCTATGTGTTATTTTTCTCAATCTAATCTAATTCTTCTTCCATAGCTTTTAACCAAAATTCATCTTTACATGCCTCAATTATTGATACCGATTCAACTTGTGAAATTAAACATACCTCACTAGTTGCCAGTCTTCTTCTTGTCATCACTCCATTTCTCTTATCCCCAATGATTTGATCTTCGGAATGATTCAATCTCACATACCTAGGATTCTTCTGACTCTCTATTCCTCTTTCCTTTTCTTTAGTTACTATAGAATTATTTGATGTTGTCGGAGTAATTGGTTCAACTCTTTGTTCCGGTAAAGGTTCTACCGGTTCAGATATAATCATTTCCACTGTCGGTTCCTTCTCATAAATTCTGATTTGACTTTTTCTCAACTCATTTACTTTAAAATTAGCACTCTCCATAATTCTCTGTAATCTCTAATTATAACATCTATATGCTTTGCTTTCATTAGAATAACCAAGAAATATGCCTTCATCACATCTAGGATCAAATTTCCCAATAGTATCATCTCTCTTGATATAACATTTATTACCAAAAATTCTGAAGTACTTAACTGTAGGTGTATTGCCAAACCATAATTCATAAGGTGTCTTACCGGTTTCTCCTTTGATATGTACTCTTTTGAATGTATAAACCATTGTACTCACTACTTCTCTCCAGTAGATATGAGGTAGATTAGCTTCCATCATCATTTTTCTAGCATCATCTAAGATATTTTTGGTTTTCCTTTTAACAAATCCATTCTGTTGAGGTGTCCGGGGAGCAGAAAATTTTCTTTAACCTCACCCTACATAGTATCACACTTGGATTCCTTCCTAACCTTTCAATACCTACCGGTATGCTTGACTATTAAGACTATAACAATTCACTGATTACTATGTCTCTACCGGTTAGAACCTCTCACCGATTCATCTTGCTAACACATGCTCTAACTCTCTACGAAAGAAATATTAGGCAAAACATCCTCTCTTTTTTTTCAGGCTCTCTTTTCTCTCACAACTCACATCCAGCATCAATCAATCTCAGTCTTGAATTTACATATTTATGTATGAGGGTTCTCGCCAAAAGCAACATACAAATGGTGGCGGGTTAGGGTTTTCCTTCACCAACTCAATCAGTATCAAATCTAATCTGATCTACTTTTCTGGAATGGTGATCTGCATCACATCAAATAGCACTGCCATCTCTTCACCTTTCAAAGTGCATTTTCTATATTTTTGGATGTCTGCAACATGCTTTTTGGCATTGCTCTGTCAAATGCCTTTAATGGCTTGGTTGTTTCCTTCAACCAATGAATACAAGGATCAAATCATCCTGCAAGGTTAGATCAATCACCTTGCCACTTTTTCTTCCTCGAACTGCAACATCCTGCCATCATCCCATGATTTATGGGTTCTTCATTAATGTCAACCTGCTTGTCAGACTACTACATCGATGAACACTTCACTGACCTCTGCGTGCTCATTGCCTGGTGTCCACCTGTTATCCTTGTCAACATCCACCTATTCTCATACTACAAAGTCAGTTTGACATCCTTCACCAACCAAGGCATACTACCAGTTCAACTCACTTTACCGGTATAACCTATCCTCACCGATAGACCTTCACACTAGTTGATCTCTTCTTTATCGGTGGATCAACTTGGCCTTCCATCAAACATGTTGGTCAATCCACTAAGTCCATTTACCGATTGCATTATACTTCTATCTGTCTATCGGTGATCACATCCCTCTGTTCTTCTTTGCTTCTTTGCTTGCTTGTTGGTGGTCTTGCTTTACTGGTAGATGTTGCACTTCATGTGTACCGGTAACTTACCTTTTCTATCTACTTACACACTCTATCCTTCATACCAATTGACATCATTACTCACTTAACCCATACCAGTCACCACTACATACTTACTGGTGACCATTCCATAATGGTTTATATCAATGACAACATAATGCCAACAAAACCAAGAATGTATCTGCCACTTGGCAATTACACATTTGCACACACACAATCGGTCCTTGGCATTTGTATTTGCATTTACATTACATGTCTTAAATAGGTTAAAGTACACCAAAAAACAAAGCAAAGACTCTTGCACGGGGTGAAATACACTTGAAACTAGACACCACTTGCACACACGCACGAGGATGGGTGGAACTAGCTAAAAACAACTAGACTATTCTTACTCTCCTCCCCACATGGATCACCTAGATAAAAACATCCAGGGGTGAGTAGTCCATGATATCTCTCATTATTCTTCTCATGGATCACCTAGATAAACAAATCTAGCATGTATTAATGCTATCTCTTCTTCTTCTCATGAACTCATAGTTTTTCTATTGATAGTTCATGGATAATGCTTTCTTTACTCTTTTATGTGATCACTTGTGTTCGTGAGATGGCATTTTCAAGAATGATATTAGTTGTTGAGACATTTTGATATCGAGGTCTCTTCGGCTAATTGACTTGTGGTATTGTTTTTGGTCTTTAGGTTTTTGGTCTTGTGTGCATTTGTGTCTTTGCCTTTCATTTTGTCTTTTTGTTTTGTTTTGTGTGCCCTTGCATATGTTTGAGTGAGTTAAGATCCTAATATTGGGGGGCTTAGTTCCTCAAAATTAATGATATCTTATACTCCTTGTGATTTTTCTTTGCATTCCTCATCTTCCTCTCTCTTCTTCTACTTTATTGTGAGTATTTGTGTAATCTCATACTCTCACTAAAGTGGGGGCTAAATGTAGTATCCTAAAATTGCACCCCTTGTAATTTTGACCGTATTTTGGGCCCTCACCTTATTGGTCTCATCCCCATGCATGATTGGGACTTATTTATGCCTCTTTTATGCAACCAAACTTCATTTTTCACTTTGCACCTTGCATGGACACCTTGATCCTTCCCCAAAATAGGGTAGGACCAAGGTGTGGTGTCGTGGTCCCCACCAAGACTAGGGCATGACACCTTGGGGTCCTCTAAAGGGGACCTATCTTGGCCCCTCTCCCTTGGACCTATCTCAAATGTGAGTGGGAAATTATCCCCCATGTCGGACTATGTCAAAAAATTAAACAATATACGACAAGAAAGTATATAAGGAGGTCTTCCCCTCTCGTTTGGCATAAAATACAATCATAAGAGATAGCATGACAAAGTGGAGAAAGCAAGGAGACCACATTCAAGCATTAATAATTCAAGCATTCTTTATTCCTGAAGGCTGCATACTTTTAATTTATTCATTGGAGAAACATTACATGATTCATTTGCAAGCATGTGTGTGTGTCAGGGTTTTGTCATGTTCATGCCATTTCATCCAACATATGTGATTACATCTAAGAAGCAAAGCATCATCATCATTTATTGCAGATCTGAAGGTATACCTTTCAATCATTTATTTCAAGCATTTGCAGTATTTCATTCAAGGTTGATTCCAAACTGGAGTTTGACATAGGCAAACCCCTATTCCCAATCCCTTTCTTCTTGTTGTTGTGTGTAGGAAGCAAGTGCACAGTTGTACTTTTGGGATTAAGCTTTATTCACAGAGACCAAAAAACCTTTTTCGACATGCAAAAAGTTTAGAGGACCGATAGGAGGGCACCCCTGTCTAGACACACGGTCCTTGCAACTTTTGCCTGATTTCGTAGAGCAGCTCCGAATCATCTCAAACTTCTTAGATCCAGGTGCACGACTAAATCCCGAATACGTAGCTTGCTATTTTCACATACTTTGTCTTAATTTCCATCACTTTACTTATTCAACTTACAAAAGAGGGTCAAACACATTCCAAACATCAATCAATCTACTTAGTAATTAGTCCTTGTATCCTTTGGGATTGGATCTAGTAGATTCATCCCCCTCTTTTGAATGTAAAGCTCCCCCAACTTAAAATCGAGCTTAGTAAATTCCCTCTTCTTTCAAGTGGTGAATTGGCTAAGCCTCCAATTTTCCACTTTACAAAATGTTAAGATAAACACTAAGTTTTTTAATTTTTTTGGAATTTTGGATGATAATGCAAATAAGAAAATGACAAAAATTGATACCTTGGGCAACAATAGAACTAAAGTGTACCTATTTTGATTTTTGGATTTTTTCAAGATAGTTGGATTAGAATGCAAGGACTATGCAAACCTATGTGCTCGATTCCTATGAAACTTAGAAGCACAAGGAATCGAGCACATAGGTTTGTGAAGGCAAGTGGAGAGGATACACACATAATAATTTGGTTCCACCCAAACAGATGTGCAAGTGCACCTGACAATCACAAAATGGTTAATTCCTTGTAAGAAAATTAAGTGTTTTCTAACTATCAAATACTCAAGAATACAAAAATAAAAACATGAAACCTTGCAACACATATATTAGTAATTTTAGATTATTTGTCTTGGAGCCATGAGTGTCGCACACTAAAAATCAAATATTAGTAACACAAAAGCTCTCGTTATGAAACAAAACAAAAAAGGAAAATCGTAATTGGAAAATTAAGTTGAATTTTCTTCTTTTTTTTAATGAAAAATTTCTAAAAATAGGAATTGCCTACAAATAGAAATCTACTAAAAATAGAAACCTAATAAAAATGAAAACCCACCAAAAATAGAACTTAAAAAAATGGAAACCTACCAAAAATAGAAACCTACTCTAATGGAAAGTTGCCAAAAATCGAAACCTACAAAAAATAAAAACCTATTAAAAATCGAAACCTACAAAAATAGTGTAAGGTGGGGAATTAGGAAAAATCATCATAAGATCAATAAGCCAACCACAAAGCATAAAATGTCATGAAATATCACCCTAACACAATCAATAGAAGTATGAAAACAAAAAGCTCAAAAGAAATCCAAACCAATGCAAGCACTTCTTCAATTCCCTTCTATTGTTTTTCTTTCTCCTTCAAATGGATGAATGTGGCTCTCAAATTCAAAATGCAAGTGTATTTAACACAATTTGATAGCAAGGTGAAGTGAATTGGACAACATAAGGATAATCAAAATGTGGTTAATTATTGAGAAAAGGGCTCAATTTATGGAGAAAAAGTCTCCAAAATGATGCGAGAAAATCAAGGCAAATGGAAGAGGTAATTTGGTTTCAAAAGGGCATGATTGAGGGACAAATTATGACAAATGCTATATCAAATTCATGACAAATTGCTATACCAAGATATGACAAATTGTTATGCCAACATATTACAAATTGTTATGCCAAGATATGACAAATTGAGAGAAAATTGTGCTTCATGATTTATGACAAATTGGCCACAAAAATAGCTTGTTGATTGAGCAAAAGGTAGAGACAAATTAGTGGAGAAATTGGAGAGAAGATTTGGGAGAGAAAAAGGTGGGAGAAATTAATAAGTTTTCATAATTAAATTATTTATTTGATATGGCTAATTCACCAAATTAGAGAGTTTCTATTTTTGATAGGTTTCCATTTTTAGCAGGTTTCTATTTTTGGCAAGTTTCTATTTTTAGCAAGTTTCCATTTTTGAAATAGGTCAAAACAATGCCATGATGCAATTAATGTGATAAATGAATGATGGTGATCATGATCAAAGAGATAATTGACAAGGAATTGACATTGATTGAATTGATAGTGACAAAGACCGATGACAAATCGATCGAAAATGATAAAGAAGCTTGATTTGATAAATGATGACATAAAAGATTGATGACAAATTGATCGAGATTGACAAAAATTGATGATTGATTGAGCCTGATGACAAATCGATCAAATATTGATAACAATTGATTTGATAAGGATTGATAAAGATTGATTTCATTGATAATGACGATGATTGAAAATGATCGAAAAAGATGCAAAGAGATCCAAATTGACTGAAAATTAATTTAAAGAGAATTGATATTAAAAATGATAATGATTGAAAACAAATCCTAGTTGACACTGATTAGGGTTAAAATGATGTCTAATTGATACAAAAGATTGATCACGACCATAGATTGAGTATTAGGATCGACATTAATAAGACCTAAATCAAATTTGAGAAAATGGAATCGAATAGGAAAATAAAGCAAAATAATGAAACGATGTTAACAAATGATAAAGATCAAATGCGCAACATAGAGGAAGTGTTAGTAAATGCAAAAACCCTAAAAGAAGGTAACACAAACATGTTAAAGTATGACACCACAAGCGTTAACCGTTTTTAGGTGCCTACAAATAGAAAGCTGCTAAAAATGGAAACCTCTAAAAAAATGGAAACTTGCTAAAAATAGAAACTTGCCAAAAATAGAAACCTACAAAAAATGGAAACCTATAAAAAAATGGAAGCCTGTCAAAAATGGAAACTCTCTAATTTGGTGAATTTGGAGCTCTGGAGTTAAGGAGACTAATTCAAGATGGTGAATATTCTAGTGGAGAAACACCTAGGGGAACATGTACGTAGTTTCAAATGATTGGAGGGCGTAGGAGCACAAGTGAGTAGCTCAAATATCCATGTTTCAATTTTGGTTGATGGCACATGTAACTAGGAAATTAGGGGACCTATTCAGGGGATGGGAAGGGACAATTGCATAGGTGCATGCACAACTTGTGCACTTGCATTCTATCTTCTGCGCAGTTGCTTAGGGAAAACTACATAGGTGCTCTAGTTAGGTAATTTGGCAAGTTGGTTAGGTAGATTGCTGATTGGTGGGGACATGGGGAGTCCTAGGGCATGGGTGGAATAAATAAGATAGGTTAGGGTAGAAATGCATACCATATGTGATAGAAAAAGTGAAATGTAGAAGTTAGGAACAAACCCTAGAATTGACAAACTTATGCCCCACTTGGATGTAGATGTGCCAACCATAGCAAACCACTTATGCCAAACTTGTCAATATAATTCCAAGTTGACACAATAGCAAACCACTTTGAGGGGGTGACCTTCAATAATTAGATAATAATAGATGAATTTAATATTTCATTATATGATCTAGTATGGGAGAGAGTTTTTTTCCTTGTTTATAAGGTCTAGCTAGAAAATTGTGAATGCAAAAATAAAGAGATTGAAAAGATAAACTAACAATCAAATAGACACATATTTCGACCACACTCAAGATTAGGACACTAGAAGGAAGAAAACTAGATTAACAAAATAAAATTATTAAAGTGAAAACTCTAGATTTATCCTTCAATATGATAGTCCCCTGATTTGATGTGTGCTTGCTATATGATAGATACTTGATTCTACTCCATGATAATGAATGCAAGATGGATGTGAGATGTTTGATGGATGTGCAAAAAGGTGAATAAACAATTATGCATTGTGAGGGTATGAAAATGAAAGTGGATGATTTTGGAAGGAAAATGGGGGGATTAAATAGGCTTGAATGAGAGATGGAGAGGCATGAGAAGGAGACAAGTGTCCCTGAGAAGGGCATATGTCATGGATGCAAATGACATGTGCCCTTAAGAAAATCAAGTGTCACTGGAGAGAATGACATGTGTCCCCAAGGACACATGCCCATTTGGGAATGAGACACCCAAATAGGAAGGTTCCAATCCAAATATGGGGATATTTCCATGTTTTTAGGAAATTTTGGATATTTTCCCAAATTTTAGGAAATTTTCCCCAAATTCAAAGACATTTCCCAAATTTTAAGAAATTTGGGATATTTTGGAAATGCACACACACATGGTGAGGGCTAAGGGATAAGGTTGACCAAACCCCTTGGTTAACTAGGCAGGTTGGGTTAGAGGAAAGGTTAGATGGGTTGTTAAAGTTAGGAGGCATGTGGAGGAAAAATAGAATTAATTAATTTTAATTAATTCTAAGAGAGGATTTTGGAAGAAAAGGTCAACATGAATTAAATAATCAAATTGTGCATTTGATATATTTAATAGAAGAAAGGGGCAAAACCCAATAATTAATTAATTAAGGGGAGAATTATAGCATAATCAATAAAATGAATTAATTAGAGGGAAGGAACACCAATTAATTAAATAATGCGTAATAATTTAATTAAAAGTGTTTGAGATAACTAAATTCAATTAATTAAGTTAATCAAATTTAGGTGTCTACAGTAGGCTTAACTATGTAGAGACATACCCTTTCATCCTAATTAATATGGATTAGTGTATTAACTAATATTTATGTTAAGATTAAGCATACTACGTAAGTGCTTAACTTATTATACTTAGGAATGCATAATATATACTTTGGAATATATGATATTAGATCCTTAACCTTCTCACCCCCTTCAAAAAATCATTGCCCTCAATTCTTAGAAACCTTACAATCTTTTGTGTGAATTGTTCATCACTCCATGTTGCATCTTCAATTAGAAAATTCTTCCACTTGATTAGGAATTTTGAGGTGGCTTTATTTTGCAATATGATTTTGGAAATTTCATGAAGTTTTTGTATATTTTGTATGAATACTTTTTCCCATAGTATTAGTAATAAATATGTGGTCTATGCACAATAGGAAAAATTGTATTAATATTGTCTAGATTTGGCAACCTTGTAGTAAAATCCATTAATATTTTTGCCAAGTGTTGTATTGGTATACTTAATATTTGTAAGAGCACTTGAGTCTTTATTGTTTCCTTCTATTTTGTTGGTGTATCAAACATTCCATAATAAATTTTTGGACAATCAATTTAATACCTTCCCCAAAGAAATATTTCTTTATATGATGATAGGTATGAACAAATCTTCTATGATATCTTGTTCTCACTATTATTAAAGTTATGACTCCTTGATCCCTTTCTATCACAATTTGAATATATATATATATTTTTTCACTTTTCTCTACCTCTCTTCTTAAGGAGAGATCTTACTACTTTCTCTTAGGTTAGAGAATTTTTTCACATTTTTGCTAGTAGGATTAGTCGGCTTTTTGTCAATTACTCTCATTTTTTAATGTTTGGTGATGTTTTGTTTCTCAATATGAAATTATTATTGCATAACTTTCCTAAGTGTACAAGGTTCCAAAAAACAAACATCATGTTGAATTTGGTCCTTAAGTCCACTAATGTACAATTGTAGCCTTTGGTAAGATGTCACACCTCAAGAGCTCGAAGCATCAATTTCAAATGCTCAACATTATATTTAGCTATAGACCTTAATTGTTTTAATATTTTTAGGTGGGAAAAATAACTTCCAATACATGGTTGTGCATATAAGGTTGCTAATCCTTTACTATATTATTGCCATTTGAACATTTGTCCTTGTTTGTCACTCATCTTCCATTGGTACCATTGGTAACCTGTTTCGATTCTAAATATAGTAAAGCTATTACAACCATGTAATATTTGGTATATGGTGAAGTTTAAATTGTTATTCTATGAGGCTTATCCATGAAACTGCATTTCTACAATAAAAATTATGAATGTTTATTCCTGGTAGGTATGGTTCTTGACCTCAAAAAGGTTCTCTAATCTCTTGATTTGGCTTATTAGGGTTGTACCCACCTTTATGATTTATTTGTACATATATGCAAATCTAAAAAAAAGAAGGCACCTAATTGTAAACCCTAAGAGGTGTAAGATTGGACGACTTCACCAAAAATGTAAAGGAAAATAACCTTGAATCATAAGTCTAACATACATCAATTAATTATATATACAAAACAACATAATCCACTCAAATTAATTAATGTGACAACTATGAGAATGATAATTGAATAATCAATACTCAACTAGAAAATTAGGTGCAATAGGTTATGGTACCTAGCTCAAGACCACGTTGATGAATAAATCTAGTGTAGTATAGAATCTAGTGATCTATATATAAAAAAAGATAATTTGGCTAAGGCTTTATCTAAAAAATTATGTAGGACTATAATTGTTCCATGCTTGAACCCATAGATCTAGGTCACTTTTGCTAGTGTGGATTTAGGTTGCTTCCACAACACATCGATATCTATGGCCAAACAAATTTGATATGATTAAGTTTTCATTTCCATTCTTCAATTCGCCTCAAATTTTGCTCCTTGGTAGTTGCTATGGGCTAGTGATATTAAGAAATACCTTGAGAAGGCTACTAGATCACTAGGGCCAACTTCTCCCGGTCAAAAAGGTTCTCCTATCTCTTGATTTGGCTTATTAGGGTTGTACCCATCTTTTTGATTTATTTGTACATATATGAAAATAGAAAAGAAAAGAAGGTATCTAATCGTAAACCCTAAGAGGTGTAAGATTGGACAAATTCACCAAAAATGTAAAGGATAATAACCTTGAATCATAAGTCTAACATATGTCAATTAATTAAAAACATACAAAACAACATAATCCACCCAAATTAATTAATGTGACAACTATGAGAATGATAATTGAATAATCTATGCTCAACTAGGAAATTAGGTGCAATAGGTTATGGTACTTAGATCAAGGCCACGTTGATAAATAAATCTAGTGTAGTATAGAATCTAATGATCTATATATAAAAATAGATAATTTGGCTAAGCTTTTATCTCAAAAATTATCTAGGACTATAATTGTTCCATGCTTGAACCCATAGCTCTATGTCACTTTTGCTAGTGTGGATTTAGGTTGCTTCCACAACACATATCTATCTATGGCCAAACAAATTTGATATGATTAAGTATGCATTTCCATTCTTCAATTCACCTCAAAGTTTTCTCCTTGGTAGTTGTTATGGGCTAGTAATATTAAGAAATGCCTTGTGTAATGCCCCACCAGGAAACCCCTAAGGGTTTAAGTTAAAAACACTCAAATAGAGTGTAAACATTTTTTTTTTTATAATAATAGTTAAGAGTATTATTGACTAGTTACAACATTAAGATAATTTGGAGTTATCTAAGAACTTTTATAACACAACGGAAGGCTAAACGATCCTAAGGAGTTTCCCAACGCGATTACGTAACCTTACACCTACCTCAACTCGCGTCAATTGATCCAATAAACTAGATATCTTAATTGCGAGATAATGCATAAGACATGATTATATATATGTTCAATGATATGACATCTTAGAATTTTAGGAAGCGTTCATTTATATCGGGTGGATAGGAGGCCATCGTGAGGTTATTTACTCATTGCACTTTAAATCATAATTACATTAAGAGGCCTCCCAAAAGGATCAAAGCGTTTAATATAACGAAGTTCATTCATTGGGTTTAAGGCAACCACCCACAATTGTTATCATCCTTTATAATTAAAAGTATGGCTAATAAGGTGAGATTCATTCATTGAGGATTAAACTACCATTAATAGAGTGAGGTTCCTTCCTTTGAATTCAAGCATAACCAACTAATGAGTCGCAGTTTCTTTATGGAGGATAGAATGCAAGTAGCCATAGAGTTCATTCATTGAAGTTTTAATAATGCTAATAAATGGACTAATTTCATTAAGGTGAAAAGGTATTAGGAACACATGAGTTCATCCTTTAAATTAAAATATAGTTAGCAAGATGATATTCATTATTACAGGATTAAAACATAAGTACATAGTGACGTTCTTCCATTAGGATTAGAATATAACCATCTTATTGGATGCCACTCCTTTTAGTTAAATGAAGTTAATATGAAAATATACATTTACTAAGATTAAGATATAAACAACTATACAAATGCTTCCCATTTTAGTTCAATTTTTGCAATCATAAGAGATTCTTTTATTAGGGTTATAATTATGGATAAATAGTTGAGTTCACTCAATTATCAAGTTAATTTGGTAAGGGTTATTTGTTAAGATTAAGACGTAAATAACTAAACAAATTCATCAAATATAGTGCGATATACTAACATGACGATGCTCATTAACTAAGATAAAAAGGTAAATATCTATATGAGGTTCATCCTTTAAATTTCAATTTAGGATTTATAACATTAATTCTAACTTTGTTTCCCATTCACATTCGTTCAAATTACCAACTTATATCAAGCTAAAACAATGAAGGCATCCTAATGAGATTCTTTCCACCATTATTTCCTTTAATTAACATAAACCAAATTCTTTTCCATAATCATACTTACAATGTTTTATGAACCTGATTACTACATTTATCAGGATGAATAATTTTATGCACTTTGATTAAGCTGCATTTAATTTCCATTAAACACATACAAGATACAACCATACATGATATCTTAAAGTATAAAATAAAAGAGACAAGGCATCGCATAACACGGATATGATCTCGGAGTTCACCCCTAAAGGGCTACATCTCCAGGTCTGCTCAACTGCAAGACCCCTCTGGCATTTAATATAGTTAGGAATACATAATTAATATGTCTTTTACATCTTTGCCACTTAGGCGAACACAACCAATATACAAATGACCACTTTGATCCAAAAATCCTAAATGATTTCCACATAGAGGCGGACCCAACTGAGCCTGCTAAAAGAAAGTACAAGGTCCATTGCCCAACGATACTCTATTTAGAGACCTAAGACTTAAACAGGTGCCCCAATTTCAACAATGACAGGTTCCAAACATATACATCCAGGTTTGCCATCACTTTAACAAAGCAAATACAGAACTTAAACTTACAAACTTTCCAAATCGATACGTTATCAAACTTCCATTCGTTCTACTAGCATATCAAAGAAATAATAACAAAATATACGAAGATAATTTAGATTCATATTCCATACACTCCTATACTTAGTTTTTTTTTCATTTCTAAAATTTCCGGATGATCATAATCATTCAAATCGAAAGACAATACTTATTCCTGAAAAGAAAACTTCTTATTAAAATATATTATCTAATGTTAACAAAAGTGTTTTATTTCAAAGATCTTCAAATAAAGACATTATTTAACCTCATTTCCAAAAATTACTCCCCCATTAGAACTGGGTTCCAAATTTAAATGTTCATTAATATAAATTCACTAATCCAAGATTAATAAATTTTATTTAATCTACAAATTGAAAAAACATATGCAATCTTCATTATTTAATATATATATATATAGTATTTAGCAACTAAAAATCTAAATCTATATGAATAGATTTTTCTACAATAATATTACAAACTCTTTTTTTTTATACCCCCATGGCATCTTCCCCTTTTTTTAAATTTTTTTTATAAACGCTAATATTATAATATATATATATATATTTTTAAAATATATATATAAAAAAAGGAAACATAAAACAATTTTTTATTTATTTATTTTGGGAACCCTACCTACGGGTCCCACCTCCCATACGGGAGTGGGAGGAACCCACACGCAGGTCCCTGCGACTCACAGTGTGGACGCAGGTCCTGCGAAACCACACCATGGTCGCAGGTTCCCTGCGGCCCACAGCGTGGACGCAGGCCCCGCGAGCCACACTGTGGTCGCAGGTCTCCCTGCGGCCCACAGTGTGGACACGGGGTTCCCTGCGGCCCACGTTGTGGACGCAAGTCCCTGCGGGCCACATTGTGGTCGCAGGTAGAACTGCGGGCTGCGGCGGCGCCGCGGGGAGGGGCGGGTTGAGCTTCGACTCCCCCCCCCCGAAACCCCAAATTTTTATTTTCTCTTTTTTTTTTTTTTTGTATATACATTTTTTAATACAGTGTAGTTTCGACTTAAGCAATTTTTTTTTATAAAATCACATAATAAAATAACTAAAATAACATAAAACCTCCATTAACCATTTATCACAGTTACAACCATTCCTATTTTTTTCTTTTTCCAGAATGTTATGGGTTTCAAAAAAAATAGAAGGGATTGGTGAATAACCACCTAATCCAACAATATTTGCAGTCCATTTTTCACACAAAGATCCAACAAAAGCCAAGCTTTACCATTTCTTTTACAATGAAATTTACTCATAGCCAACAATGGAAAATCTGAAAACCAGTATTGCAAGAAAGGTAAATACAAGACATTATGATCAAACTAATGTACATAATCCTACCTCCAAATGCATTCCGGGCATGACTTGAAGGAGAGCTCCACCTGCAACTCCAAACAAAGCTCCATTTTTCTCCCAAAATTCCCCCATCTCCATTTTCCAAAAAAAAAATCCCAAAAAGAGAACCCCCCAAAAATATTTCAAAAACTAGGTTAAATGAGAAACCCCCTTTTTTTGACCTAATTTTCAATTTCGAATTTAGGCATTTTTTTTTTTAAAATAAAAGAAAATCAAAATGGAAATCATTCCTTTCCACTATTCAATACATCTTATTCGCTTTTCTAATTAAAATTAAAATGTTTCTATTTCTTATTCAATTCTAATTTTAATTTCTCCATATTACTTTAGCCAACATTTATATTTTGAACTGTTAACAAGGGTAAGGTATTTAGGTTAATTTAAATTTCCAAAAATCAATCCTTTATACCATATCAACTTTACAAGTAAAAAGAATAATTTCTTTTAAATAATAAAATTTACCCCTTTCTTTTCCAAAATGCGAAAATGATAAATTTATTTCTATTTCCCCATGACTTTAAATCTTTCCTTTCTAAAAACGCATAACTAATTGAATTTCGTTATTTAAAATTAACTATTAAATTAACTCGCTACAACATAATAAAGCGACCCTTTTTAAATAAATGACTAATCTCATGAAGGAACCTATTTATTTTAATTCCTCAACTTTTAATGCATAAATGAACACATCATTTCAATTTAGATGCTTAACCTTGCTACAAATATAAATAAAGCGATCTCTTAAATTAACGATTAATCATATAAAAGAAAACTACCTATTTTAAATTTCCAAATTACAAATGCATACATCCTCACATTAAATTGGATTAAATGCTTAGGATAACAAACTCCACTTACCCTACGCAAGGCAGGCAAATCGAGGAAGTCCACCAAATCACACGACATGCAACCCAATGAAAAGAAAGCCCCACGAACCACACACACAATGCTCACCTGACCATGGCTAAGGCAAGACGAGAGTTTTATGACCCCCAAATCCGAATTCTGAGGATGGAGGAGGTTTACTCAAACCTGCGAATCTCGAAGGAGATGAACCTCACCCTAGGTGGTGTTGTCCCTGCAATCTCCTGCACCCATGAATCACGCAAGCATACATATACATATACATATACATATTCAATGAAGGCGTTAGCTCGAGATTTATCACAAGAGTTAGGAAACAATTACATTTACACAAGAATCGATGCAAAAGCACAATAATAGGTATGCACAATTATTTATATTATCTAAACTACACTTTGCATCACGGTTAACCTACCATTCAAGAATGCCACATAGGAAGTCAACCAAGTTCAAACGGGTTTTACAAGTCCAACTAGGGTAGGGGCATTACACCTTGAGAAGGCTACTAGATCACTAGGTTCAACTTCTCTTAGGTCAAACCCTTAGATAATTTATTTTATAGTTGTGGAAATGGTTGAAGACAACAATCTTCAATCATGAAAATGTGCTAGAATAATGAGAAAATTTAAGTTCTTTTTAGTGCCCTAAATTGAAAGATTCTTACAATGAATTATCCTTACATATGAATGATATGCCCTTGATATTTGATGATAAATGAATGCACATTGCATACGTTTAAATATCACTATATAGCAACAAATCACACAAAATATGTACCAAGTTGGGTCATGGTAGGAATAAAATGAGTACGAGTCAAAAAAATGAATTAAAATTTGACATTTTGTGGGACAGTTCTACAACCATGGATTGATTTCACTCCACAAGATTGACTTAGGATAAGAAAATGGTAGTAGTGGTAAGGGAAAACATTTATATAGGGGTTTCTTTAAATGTAAAAGTTTGGCAATATGTGCAAATATGAGTAAGGTACAATATAATAGATATGAATAAGTGTATATAGATAGGGTAATTAACCCAACTTCACACAATATTATACCATCTATCAATATGTAATTGTATTACGCTATTTGCTCAAAATAAACCCAAAATTAAATAAAATTGATAATTAAATTGAAATTTGATATTTGTATAGGGACAATTATTATTTTTACTATAAACAACTAACAAATTGAAAAAATAATATCACATAAACAATTAGATTTTTAATAAACCATCAATACACCTCTCTCTCTCTCTCTACACACACACACACACACACACATGTCATTAAGAGATATCTTGGTGTTTGGTATTTTTAGATAGATGTATTAAAGATATCTTCATCTACAATTTTAATAGGTTATTCATTCTATATCTTCACATCTTAAGTACATAGCCATATCAAAAGCGTTAAAGGTTTATGAAAATAAAACATTTTAATAAATTGTATTTATTTTATTTCTTAAAATATATAACTTTTTCAATTACTTAAAATAGCTATTTTTTATGATTTTGAAGAAATTAACTAAAAACAAAATACATTTTTTTATTTCATATGTGTATCTATTTTTTTATAAAACGAATTATTAATTTGAACTAACAATTCAATAAAAAATACACATACTATTTTATTTTAATTTAGAATTTGTATTTTGACATGAATGTGCAACATTAACATGAGTAGTAATTGTAATTAAATTAAAAAATTTGATTTAATTGAATACATTCCCTACATTTTCTCACTTGCAAATTTTATTTATTTATTTATCCTATTTTTCCATTCATTACAACATTTATAATTTTATTTACGAATGTGTGATTAGAGGAAGGAAGACAATTTTTTTTTTTTTTTTTTCATATATTTATATTTATTATTAAATAAAATATTAAATTATATTTAATTTAAAAGAAGAAAGGACAATGGATAAAGGGTTGTATCTATTGTAGTTGTGATCAAAAGTTGTGGCTCCCTCAAACATGAGATATAAAAGAGAGAGCATTTCATTGTGGAAAGAACATTAATTAAAGAATAAATAATCAAAAATTAATACTAATTTATCAACAGTCAAAAGGGGTGACTCATTTCTTGCGAAGGGTGGTTGCTCCTTCAAGAAATGGATATAAAGTGCAAACCATTTCTTTGGAAAGAGGAAATCAATGGATTGATCAAGCAATCAATTTGGAAAACATGAAGTCACTTGCAAATAATAAACTCATCAGATTTCCACACTCCATGTTGTTTGTTGTGAGTGATTTCTAGGTCAATTTTTTTGCATCAACAATTTGGATCAAACTTTGTGATCCATCATCAAGATGAAAAATAACACTTGTAGAAGAAAGATACAAATGACTGTCAATTTTTTTTGATAGAGGTTTGTCCACCAATCCGTTTTAGCTACCTTATATAGGAGCACAAGCATTAAGCTAAACCTCTTCAACTAAGAACCAAGGACCGAGGGGTATCCATTCCGCCAAATTTGCTCGAGACACGATCCCAACCTCATCCACTTTTGACGTTGGAGCCTTGCACTCAACAAGACTTGATCCCTAGTGGGCTCATTAAGAACCTTTCAACTTCACCAACAAACCAAGGACCAATTGACGACTATCAAATTTAAAAAGAATACTTGTTGGAAAAAGATATAAATGACTATTAAATAAAAAATAAAAAATAAGAGTTTTTGTAAACACATTCATGTTATTACACTCCATCTCTTACCCAAAATAGAATGTCTCTACAAGAAAGATCAAAAAACAAAATACCAAATAAAAAAACCCAAATGACAAATTTAAATACTAATTGACAGGGATATGCAAATTTCTATATTCCAACTTGTTCCAACAAAAGGGGATCTCAAGAGCCCAGAAAGAATGAATTAGGAGACGACAATGACATCTTGAATTATATTTTCCTTTGCATAAAAATTTCTTTGTCAACCACCAAACTTTTTCACTTGAAAGATCATATTTTTCCCATACCCAATCCATAGATTAAATACATACCTAGTGGACAAGGCCTTTATACTAGGTACTGTGTGTGTGCATGGGGAAAAGTAAAGAAAAGTAAAGATGATGGGAAAACAGTACATCCCAACGTGCAAATAAAAGATATTTGTTGTTTATTTTAATGCGTTAAGAGATTTGTCCCCCATGAATAAGAAAAGTAAGTTGACCTAAACCATTGTATTCTATGTATTCTATTTTGGCTGAAAAGCCAATAAAGAATTGTAAATGATGTCGGTATATTCGAACCCACACCCAACATAAACATTTGATTGAATAATATATATGAGTAGTAAAGCTAAAGTTTGCATAGAGGGGAGGTTGTCACAATGTTGGTAGGCAGGAAATGGGGCCCATGAAAGATTAAAGCATGGGCCGACCATGTATCACATTTTACAAACATGTCCGACCTCTCCTCCCTAGCCCAAATTCCAAATCCTCCTCGAATCTATGGATACTATATGCCCACTTGGGGGGAGTGACTAAATCAATGCTATTTTTTGGATAAACAATACATCAATCACTGCCTTGCCTTGGGAAGATTGTGCTCCCTGCTCATGTCCTCTGGTATATATTAAAGGAAGGTTTATCTTTAAAGTTGGAATCCTCAATAAAGGTCTATGGAGGGAAGACATATTCTTGTGTTAGTGTTTTGATCTATATGGGTTGGAGTTGGGAGAGAATGGTGGCTTTTTGGGAAGTTTTTTTAATGATACCATGGCTTTATAGTTAATTATATAGGGAGAATAATTTTTGAGATAAAATAGAATTATATATTTTTTTGGATAATTGAGAGGTTAGTTTAGTGATTCAGAGTTTAGCTTTTTGGCGAGGTGGGGTCCTTGCAGTCTAATCAATCTCCACTTGCTTTCTAACATTCTAATGGTGGATCATAGAGTGTGATATGAAATATTAATGCAATTTTTTTCACACAATTTAATTGAGAAATAGCTCATTCAATATAATCTCTCGAGGTGACTGATTAAGGCCAAATATGCCAACCACTAGAGTAAGTTGAGGTGGAGAGAATTGATCCCGAGAACCTACATGGGATGAACCTAGAGCTTTTAACCAGCTATACCACCCTTTCAAGCTTTTGTTAATTGATGTAGTTGGTGATATAAGATTTCGAGTGACGGGATGCCTAGTTATGTGATATAGAGATATGTAATAGAAGATTTGTATGATAACGAGGAAAGTATGAAGATTTGGTAGTAAATAATGTTTTTTTGAGTATTAATGGTAGAGGTTATAGATTACAATAAATTGAAGACTTGGACTCAATTGTACTTGCACACTTAAAGGTTGTTAAAAGATGAATGACATAAGATCTTATGTCACTTAAATTGTTTCTCGTAAACATTGTGTGAGCATTTTTTAATCAAACTTTATGATCTATTATTAAAAAGAATAAGCAAAAGATCATGGATCATGAGGTTTGATATGAAATGTTAAAAAATATTCATGTAACTTTACTAGAAGTAATCTAAGTGAAATACGATGGACTATGCAAATATAATGTGAAAAGACCCCATTGTTGAAAAGTCCTAATGGTGTACATAGACCTATTTATATAAATTATAATCAAATTTTAGTGGCTAAAATTTCACGATTTCTCATTAATGTAACCCACTCCCACATTTGAATTCACCAACTCCCTGTATTCATTAAAGACACCGAATCTGTAGTCATTAAAGACACCGAATCTGCCATAAATCCAAGAGAATCCCAAAAAATCTTCCAGTTAAAGTAGATTGGATTATCTTTGATATGTGCCAACTAATAGTACTCTTGTTGTCTAATCATCACCTATTATCTGCATGCAATTATCACATGGATCAACCAATGTTAAAATTGTGTAACCCCAAGTCATACTTAAACTCTAGCTGTTAAATGTGTACCAATTGACCATACAAACGTTGTGTGCCATCACACAATCCATGTTGTTATGTATTGAGCATAACATTCTCATGAATGTTCAATCTTTGTATCATATAATACCACTATACAACCCAAAATTATCATTTTTACACCAAAACTTGCCTACATTCTTTCACTTCACTAGATTTGTAGCTTCCATCATCTTAAATGTCTTAGAATGAAAAAATCATAAGATAAACACATCTTTATAATTTGTTAATGATCTGCTTAAAATTTTATACAATTTAAAAACTTTTAATCTTTCTCAAGCTCTAAACCATTCAGAATAACTCTCTCTAAAAATTTCAAATGGTAAATTGGAAATATTATTGCATGACAATAGAATATAAACTAACATTGAAACGCAAGAAAGAAGAAGGTTGTGCATTCAACTTTTATGGAGAAGCATACATCCCTCACCTAATAATCACCTCAAATGAATTGGAGGTATTATTGCATGACACTAAAGTCAGAAGATTAAGCTAACATTGGGACAAGGGAGAGGAGGAGGTTGTGCATTCAACTCGTATGGGGAAGCATACAATCCTCACCTAATAATCCCCATTTTTTAGGCAAAGTCATGAAAAGAGGAAGCAAGAAATAATCAAGAAATGTGAAATGAATAAACAAACAATTAGTTATTGTTATTTTGTTTGAATAAGTCTCCTTGGGAATGGGGGGTTAAAACGAGGGGGCTGCCGGGAATTGGAGGGCCAACCTAACTGCCTGCCGCGCGGTAGACATGCAGTAATTAGTTTAATTTAAATTTAAGCGTGAAAAACAATTTAAGCCAGTAATGATAAAACCATTGCTGCGTATATACTGGCAAATGATTATGGGTCTGTAGAAACCGGCGATAGGCAGTCGTGCAGCCGCCTTTTGTTCGTAGCAGGTGCCAACGTGGCACTTCTAATTTTATTTTTTACACAATCTCCGGCAGGATAATTGTTTCCCGGCAATCCAACCGCTGTCGCCGGCCTTCAAATTAGGGGGTTAAAAATACCCGACCGCGGTTATGTCTTGACTCTACCCGCAGGTTGGCTAAACCGGTCCTAGCAGCAGAGTAGACAGCAGGAGAGGGCAGGAACGGAATCACATTGGATTTGAGAAAATCGTTTCATGGGTGTGCTGTTTTTGAGGAAATTTGAAGTGGGTATGAGGAATTCTGAGCTGAGTTGATGGATTTGTGAGCCAATTAGCTGGGGTTTTTGAGCTGAAAGTTTGAGCAAGGTGTGACATGAGGGAGCGGTTTGGATAGATCTGTGAGTGGTTTTAGGACAGTGGAATGAAGGAACCAGTGGATTAGTTGCAGCTAAAGTTGGTGGTGGTAATGGCTTATGCTGAAGGCTTTAGGCACTTGTCATGTAGGATTCCTGCTCTGGGTAAGGAGAGTAATAACAGCAGTAGTAATGGTGGTTGTGTAGATAGTAGTTATTCATCTGAGCTTGCTTTAGGACAGATGGCTGGTGGCCCTAGGACTCCACATGGACATCAGAATTCTTCTTCTTCTAATTCATCTTGTTGCACAGGTGAGTGTTGCTTCTTCTGGTGGTGTGCATTGTGTGGTTTTGTGGTATGTTAGGATCTTTGTTGTTGTATCCTCGTTTATAATGCTAGGTTGTGCTGGTGCTACAAGATCTTTGTTGCTGTTGCTATTTGTTCTAGTAGAGGAGGCCTTTGGACACATGGGTTTTCTGCACAATGCATTTGGAAGGCTTCTTTTTGATCTTCTGATGGTTTCTGTGTTGTTTGTTCCTTCAATTTTGTTGCAGATGCCAGCGATGCTCTCTATGAGGAGCTCTGGCATGCCTGTGCTGGCCCCCTTGTTACCGTTCCGAGGATTGGAGAGCGGGTGTTCTACTTCCCTCAGGGTCATATAGAGCAGGTATGTATATTTCTTTTTTATGGTTATTTGGCTGTTCTTCCAAGGAATGACATATATATTGCTCCTAGCTTCAATGTGAATGTAAGCATGATCCCATGAATTGAAAGTCTCCGTGGACTACCAAGGCATATATATAGCTCCTGGCTTCTTGGAGCTTTTGGGTATATGCTAATGGCCCGGAAATCTTCATGGTTTCATGTGTGGCTCTCTTTAGGTGCTGTGCATGTCATGTTTATATTGTTCACAATATGTTTTGCCTCCGGTTCAATCGAACGACATACCATGATGGCTTTCTGTAGCGGTTAAGGTGTTCTCGGCGAATATGTTCTAATAGCTCTCAGTACATTTAGTAGCGTTACCCATCACCAGATCAGTCACACGGCACAACATAATGTCTCTCTCTATTACGAGGTTGCCACTGAAGAATATGTTTACTTTGTTCCCCACACATTTACGGGCGTTTCCCACTATCGGGTTTCAGCATTATCGAATCAGTCACACGACACACTATTACAGCTATTTTACGTACTATGGCATTGTGGAGGTTCTAGCCGAGCCACACAAGCATCATCACTATCTGTTTTTGTGGGTATATTGTGTCAAATCACCTGATACAATTCGGATTCTGTTTGAACTTTGACAAACTGACTATTAATTGCAAAGACCAACAAATCATAACCACTGTGTGCTGCGGCCTTCGTCTAAATTAGCAACACACTTTGTGGAGATCTATCTACCCTTTTAGTAATATACCTCTTGATGATATTTTCTTGTACTGAATGCCTCTTTACCTCCTTCAATTCCTGCTGTGTGCTGATACCTAGACATGAATTGAAGTGAATGTTTATACAAATTCGGTGTTGTATTGCAGGTTGAAGCATCCACGAACCAGGAAGCTGAACAACAGATGCCTTTGTATGACCTGCCTTCCAAAATTCTTTGCCGGGTAATCAATGTGCTGCTGCAGGTAAATTAATATCAATTCTTTTGTGCTTATGTCGGTTGATTGACCTCATTTTGCATTGTTATGGACTATAGTGCATTATTCTTTGAATCTAGAAGAAGCTCATGGTCCATTTCCTAATTGCGTACCTACTTACTTGGCTATGACATTCTTTACAGGCTGAACCAGACACAGATGAAGTGTTTGCTCATATTACTTTGGTTCCCGAGGCAGAGGTATGCTCTTCAATCCTTCTTATGCTTATGCTAAGGCCTGTCTGGCATGTATGGTCTATATGACCTTATATATCAGACCTAAATTCTTGGACATTCATGATATTCTCTGATATAGATTGTTCCATTCACAGCAGGATGAGTGCTCCACTGATATGGATCCTCCTCCTCCACCGCCTCCAAGGCCTTCTGTGCATTCCTTTTGTAAGACTCTTACTGCTTCCGACACAAGTACACATGGAGGTTTTTCTGTTCTCAGGAGACATGCTGATGAATGCCTTCCACCGTTGGTAAGTTTTCCGAGTACACAATTGTTCAAACATTGATATTTAATTTTTACTTTACCTTGGGTGCTGGTTGAAGATAGTATTAACCAGATTATATTCATTCATCTAATGAAAATTTTCTGTTTTTGCTTTTTTATAGGACATGAGTCAACAACCTCCAACTCAAGAATTAGTTGCCAAAGATCTGCATGGAAATGATTGGCGTTTCCGGCACATATTTCGTGGTGGGTGGCTTACCATATTCTCTGTTAGCTTGTATTAAACTAGATTTGAAATTTAGGAAGAAATGTTGAATTTTTCCATCCAAAGTCTTATTCAATTTAGTCCATATTATGAAAAGATGGATGCATTTTTTTCAGCCAAACATATTCTAGCCTTTAGGCTATGCTATTGGTTTGATCAGATAAGCCCCAGTATTTGGATCTGGCTGTGGTTTGTTTTTGGTCTGGTTTTATGGTCCAGTCCATGGGTGAAGGCGGCATGGTTTTGACCCTAGATTTGAACCATCTGTGAACTCCCCTTTAAAAAAAATTCTCGAGTGCTTTTTCCAGTTCTTGATAATCATTAGCAGTCCATTTCTGTTTACCGAAACCAGCTGGTTAAGACATTGCTTCTAGTTTATATGGTGAAATATCAGTTCTGCTTAAGACTGTAAAAGATTCTTCATTAATATCATTGAGTTTTGGAGTGTCTAAATTTAGTGAATTAAGAATATGTGAAAGAGGCTTTAAAGATAATCTTTGCCAAGGAGCCTTTTGTAAACGAACAAATTATTAATAACTAACACATTTTAATTTTGTTTGCTTGCAAAAATAGGTCAGCCAAGGAGGCATTTGCTGACAACCGGGTGGAGTGTCTTTGTTAGCTCCAAAAGGCTTGTAGCAGGAGATGCGTTCATCTTTCTGAGGTTTCTAGGCTTGGCCATTGTCACCTGTATGGAGATTTCTTAAAATGTTATTTTGGTTGCAACCTTATCATTTATGTAGGATGTTTTTGGCTTCAGGGGTGAAAACGGCGAACTGCGTGTAGGGGTCAGGCGTGCCATGCGTCAGCAAAGCAACATTCCATCCTCAGTTATATCCAGTCACAGCATGCATCTTGGTGTCCTTGCTACTGCGTCACACGCAGTTTCAACAAGGACTATGTTTAGTGTCTTCTACAAGCCAAGGTGAGAACTGTCAGGCAGTGTGTGTGAAACTGATGAAATTTCCTACTAGGGTCTTACCACTCACATTATTTTACTTAATTAGCCTTTTTGACAAAAATCAAAGGAATGTGAAAGAAACACCAAGGTAAGCTGGCAAACTGTACAAACTTACAAAGCCTTAATAATTTTATGATGGACATGGCATGCATTTTAGTACTTTACCAAGATATTCAGAAAAAGGTAGCATATGAAACTCGCAGGGTTGCAGTAAGTATTAGGCACCCGAAAGCCTGCCCCTTAGGTTACAAGATAGTTGCATGGTTGTTTCAACAAATTTTTATCATTTTATGGGGTTCCTAAAGCAGTTGCATGTTTCACTGTCACAAAATAGATATATGGGCAGCATTTTTGTTTTCTATTTCCGTTTTATGAGCATTTCTTCTAAGCCATGTTAAAGTGTTATGGACAGCTGCACTCCTCGTTTTCCCTGGAGCTTTTTACATTTTTTACTTGAATCTGTTTATATTGTTTGCCTGGTCTAAATTCTTGTTTCATCTTTTTTGATGTGTGGATCTGTACATTTTATGCAGAACCAGCCCGTCAGAATTCATAATTCCTTATGATCAATACATGGAGGCCATGAACAGTAATTTCTCAGTTGGCATGAGATTCAGGATGAGATTTGAGGGAGAAGAAGCCCCAGAGCAAAGGTTTTCCTATTGAGCACTTTTTACTTTAAAATCTGGTGTAGTTTAGGCAAGACAAGTATTAATAGATGGGTTATGATGTATTAGATAGCGAAGCATTCAATGACCATTCTTTATTGGATTAGGATAAGGTGAAATTTAAAAGATGCCTAGTGCTGTAAGTTTATAAAATAGATATGTGATGTTCATTGTACTATATAGGAGATCAGTAACTAGCACTAGCAGTTTTTTGATGGCTATAAATAGAAGATTAATGCAATTGCATAGTAACAGAAATTTCTTTTCAAAGATGATGTATTCGTTACAGCGTGGTACACCTAATATTTGTTTCTGTTGGACAGATTTACTGGTACCATCATTGGAATAGGTGATTCTGATCCTGTGAGGTGGCCAGGTTCAAAGTGGAGATGCCTCAAGGTATTTATGGAACAGAAGAAAGTATTTCTTTAGTTTTAATTATTATGATATTATCACTATCTAGTCAATACAAATCTGTGCGCAACTTTTTGCTTATATTCACTCTTCCAATTTTGTGAACTTAAGGTGCAATGGGATGAAATATCAGCTATTCCACGACCGGAGAGGGTCTCACCATGGAAAATAGAACCTGCCTTGCCCCCATCAGCTATTAATCCTTTGCCAATAGCTAAAAACAAGAGGCCCCGGCCAAATATATTGCCTTCAAATCCAGATTTGTCAGTTCTTGGTGAGGATTATGTTTATTTATCACACATTAGCAAAGAGTCATCATTAAAGTGACATTGTTGCTTTTTTTTTTTTTTTTTCTCAAAGTTCTTTTTCTTTTGTCTGATTTCTCAGATAAGGCATCAGTTGAATCTACACAGTTGCATAGATTTAATACAAGGGTCTTGCAAGGTCAAGAAGTTATGACCTTGGGAGGATCTTTGGGTGACAGTGACGCGGAGAATGTTCAAAAGGCAGTTGTGTGGGGACCGAAACTAGATGATGTTAAAACAGAAGGTGTAGGCTCCCAAAGAAGATTGGTTTCTGAAAATTGGATACCACTGCAAAGACATGACTCAGCATATGGAGACTCGTTTCCCAGTTTTCAGGGCATTAGTGAAATGCAAGAACTGTGTGGGCCATATCCTAATCGTATTGTGGAAGATCCACAACAAATGAAGCTTTCCAGAAAACCATTTCAGGACCAAGATTGTAAAATTGGAGATTCATCTGGCCCATGGGTGACAAGTTTTCCCAACAACTTACATGAACTGAACGAGTCTAATCGGAAACAATATCTAACCTCAATGGCACCATCTCCCAAACCTAGTGGACATATGAGGTGGAATGGCTTCAATGGGTACCCACATTTCTCAAACTTGGGAATGGAAGCATTGGGAAACTGGAAAATGCATATGATGCCATGCCATTCAGAAGTTTCAGGGGGACATGGTGGTGTGGACAGAAATTTAATGAGGAACATGCAAGCTAATAAACAGGGAACAACAGAGCATCAGCCTGGTTTTGCTTCAATGGAGGCTTCTAAAGATAAGGGAGTTGAAGTCATTTCACGCCCTGCAGACAATAATTGCAAATTATTTGGTTTTCATTTGATTGACAATTTCTCAGGCAGTGAGCCAAATTCATCAAAAAATAGAGTTTCTGTCAACGAGGAAGACCTACAAGTTCATGCTCACACCCCAAAAGATTTTCATTCACAATTCTCAGAAGGTGATCAACAGTTAGAGCCAACAAGGTTGATCAAGTCTGATGCACCTGCTGTAAGCTGTGAGCAAGAAAAATCATCTCGGAGACCATCACAAGAAACACAGTGCAGAGCTCAGAGTAATACTACAAGGAGCTGTACTAAGGTAGTAATCATTTTACATCTGTGTAGGACAAAAAGTAGAATTTTGTAAGTTCTATATATTGTTGGAAAGATTCTGACAGTTCAAAAACATATTTTCATCACAATGAAGGTACATAAGCAGGGTAGTGCTCTTGGGCGAGCTGTGGATCTTACAAAATTTGAAGGATACAAAGAGCTCATCCATGAGCTTGAGGTGATGTTCAATTTTGAAGGACAACTAGAGGATCCAAGCAAAGGCTGGCAGGTTGTCTACACAGATGATGAGGGAGATATGATGCTTGCAGGAGATGATCCATGGCAGTAAGTATCAATGTCCAATGTTCCATCCAATAAGAATAGCTTGTTTGTCAATAGGTGATTCTGTTATAGCCTGGCTATGTTGTAATTATTTTCGATGAATTTTTTTTTTTTTGAAAACAGAGAATTCTGCAGCATTGTGCGCAAGATTTTTATATATACCCGAGAGGAGGTTGAGAAAATGACTCCCCGTGCCCTTAATTTGAAGCTCAGGAGAGAGTGTGAAGAAGAACCGATCACAAGAGAAATCTCTACTCTTGCAGCCACTGATGCTCGACACACTTAGAGCTCATTTAATGAGTCAATTCTGCTATGGGTTGGTTCCAATTAGTTCCTGTCACTGGACTGAACGGGAATTTTTGTACAGCATGTTGTCAAGACTGGCAGAGAATTTGGATGACTTTGTAAGAATGTGCTTTTGTATGCAATATCTAATTTTTGGTGGCTCTGTCCTGATTTTAATTACTTGGGGCGTCATTGATCCATTGAACCTTGTTTTCTAGTTTGACAGTTTTGAAGTAATTCAGTAGCAGACTTTTGTGGGTTAGATTTAGACGTATTAGCAGGTGGAGCTGACTTGGCCCATGATTGCTGATATTCTTCCTAAATTTCCCAAACTGAAATTATAGCTACTATATTTTGGTAGTTCTCTTGAATAGCATAAAGTGGACATTCGTCCAATAGGTATAACCTTCGAATATGTGCCCTATGCAATGGCAAGTTAATCCTTTTAGGACTTTAGCAGCCCAGGTGAGGGTTGATATTCCATGTTAATCAACTTCAAAATCATATACCTAGGGTGTAGTAGCATTCTCTAATTGTAAACAAATGATGGAAATGACTCAGTTTTTCACCCTTTCGAAATATGTGTTCTCTAGGTCTTTTTGGTCTTCCTATACAGGTTTTTCATATTCTTTTGATATATAGGTGTGTCTTTTTTGGCACCTGATTTCTAAGTTGATCAAAGAACTGCTAGGTTTTATGATAATATTGTTTGTATAATTTGAAATGTCATTTGATTAATGTTCAATACCCATCTCTGATTTGTTATGCACTAGTTGATAAAGGTTTAATGTTCTGTAGAGAAATGATTAGCAACTGGAGTACCTTATGAGATATTCGTTGCAATTAGACTAAGATCTTGTTTGAGTTGTAAGATTTCTAAATAGAATTAAGATGACCTTAATCAGAGTTGAGAATGTGTCACTTATGTAATGGATGGTGCCTGGTTTACACAACTAACATTTTTTCAAAGAATGCCTGCCAATTAAATATAGCGAGTGGAATTAAAACCCAGCCGTTCAGTTAGTAGAATGATAAAAATCACAATTTCTATTGACCCGATGGATAGTGGGGGGAATCTTGCAGGCCAAGGTGGGCTCTAACATTCAGTATTATGGAAAAAAAATGACCATACAAAAAAGTTGGTGTATAAAGTTGCATTTTTCAGACATGCAAAGTAGAGTGGTAAAACACTATTGCAATCATATCAATGATTTTTCTTTGACGTATGATCCCCAGCTACCAATAACTAGCAATCCAGCATTTGGTCGAATAACTAGTTATATACGGCTACAATTTATTAAAAATGAGACCACCAAGATTGTTTTTTTCACTCAACCTAATAGAAATACATATAAAACAACTTTACTATAAAATGAGGCTTTTTTTTTAATTCGACCTATAAATATACAATTAAAGCAACCCTACATACTAATGAGGCTTTTTTTTTAATTCGACCTATAAATATCCAATGAAAGCAACCCTACATACTAATGAATCTTTATTCTTGTAATGGTGAAAATTCAATGCCCATACATGTCCTCCTACTGCATGTTTTGTGCTCACTTAGAGTAGTGGCTTGTATGCATTACTAAGTCAACTGGTAGTATATTCTTGCATTAACATCAGCCCATGAAATTATTATAGTCTTATAGTCTTCCTCCATCACCACTTATTTTTTTGATTCGGTTCTAATCCTCTTCACTTGTCACCTTGGTTGAGGTTTGCAGGCATAGACCTCGGTTATTTTTGCTTGTGTAGATGTTGAGCTTTATTATTTTTTCTTGCAGTTGGAAATCTAATGTATGTTTGTTTGAAGTTGCTTGCAATGTTGTTTAAAAACACTCTCCTTCAAGCATAGGTACAATGAATTGAGGTGCATTTGTAATAATTGTTTGTTCTTTGAGAATCTAATCATGTGGATAATGTTTGTTTACTTGTACCAAGTTTAGCCCCATAAGTATGGATTTGAACAAGAATGAGGAACAATTAGTTCGCAATTTTGAGGTATTCTTTAGGATGAGGACTTACTTAACATGTTGGTAATTACATTCTTGGCATCTTCAATAGTATATTTGCCCACATGGATTTGAGCTAGGTATTACATTTTTAAATTTTTTTTTTTTTAGTTTCACATTTGTTATTCTAGTTCCAATTCCTTACCATATTTTTTTTAACGGCTATTCTATTATATGCTCTAGGATATCTATACAAAGGTACTCTTGTTCACAGACATTTTGTGGCAATTTTGACATTCTTACATGGCCTGATGAATTTTTGATATGACTTTTTGATTGTATGATATTTTTCTAATTTTAGTAGTGTTAAGATTCACTTATGTTTGTGCTTTATTGCTATACCCTGACTAGACTTTATCTTTTCATTTTTGAGATCTAGTTTTTACCTAAGCTTGTGCACCCTTATTTTGGCCTCTAGGGTTTTATTTGCTGATTTATCTTTTAGGGTTTTGAGTTATCTGCATGCCAAGGTCTCATTCATAGTTGCACTTTTCATTAAGAAGAACCCTTCATTTGAATCTAAAAATGGCTAGCCTAATCTAGGGGAAAACGATATTTTCGATGGTTTAAGTATGGGTACTATCGTCGTTATCATTGGTAGTTACCTTGAAGTTGAGATAATCTTGCATATGGGCTTTTTAAAGAGCATATTTAAAACTTAACAGCCATAACAATTGTAACATTAACATTTACACGAGAACACAAAATTATATGGAAACCCTTTTGGGAGAAAACCATGGACTCCTCGGATCTATTGTCCAAATTCAACCTCACAAAATGATAAAAAGATCTTATGGCATTTGTAGACACCAACTTGCTAGAGACACCAATCCCCACTTACAAAATTTGTAGGCATTGAGCTATTGAAGACACCAATCCCCACAACTAAGCTCCAACTAAGCAAGAGACACCAACCTTTTTTGCACAAAAAATCATCTTAAAGTAAGTTGCTTTTTAATAGCTCTACTTTAATTCAAATATGCTTTGCTCTACTATAATTCAAATCCACTTTTCTGTGCTTTACATTTATATTACTCGGCTAAGTATTTGAATGATAAAGCATTACACTTGCACACACACTTGACTTCCACACACTCTCACCACATACATATATACATCTCTTTGCATTAGGTTTTTTCTATTTTTGAATGATTTTACATTTTCAGCACTCACTCAATCACACTTTACTTGCAAAATGCTTTTCCTTTATACACCCCTTTTGGGCGCCAACATTCAATGCAATAAGCACATAGGTTGGTCACCCTTTAAAAAAAACTATTATAAGGTTAGCCAAACATGTTTCCAAATTTTGCCTTTGAATTTTTTTTTTGGACTTTAAAGTGCTAGGGCGACCCATCTTGGGATGGAATTCGCCTCTACCACATGCCAAAAACAAGTCATATCTTCAACCACTGACTACCAACAATAAGAAAATATTTAAATACTTCAAGTTTTTTTGCTTGTTGCTCTATTGGGGATTAGGGTTTTCCTTTACTCCATGCTAGAATAAACAATTGTAGCTTAGAGAGAAGTGTTGAACACTAATGGCAGATGGGGAGAAAAGACTTAGCAAAACTTGCAAGCAAAACATATTCATCAAGGGTCGAAGGTTGGCATTTTGTGTTACCACATTCCAAAAATGTCAAACTTGATAATGAAAATGCCTAAGTAGTGGCAGTCGAAGGCCAAATCGGTGGATAGGGGTCGAACATTCACCATATGACAACAATCATGAAATTTAAAGTGTTAAACATGCATACTGAACGTCGATGAGGAGCTAGTCTATTTCGTGGGTCGGGGGTCAACTCTTCCTCATACCATTTGCCAATAGAACTTTGAATACTAAACTCACGAGATACTTTTACCATAATTTCAACAATCTCATTCTCGCTTAAACAAAAATGCATCAATACTCTTTGACATCAATGACATCATATTCAACAAAGACAACGTCAACCTTTGACATCAATATCAATATTTTCAACAATCTCCCTTTTTGTCATTGATGACAACCACTATTTGTGAATCTCCCCCTTTTTGTATCTCTCCTCCGTCTTTGACATCAATGACAAAGGATATTTAGTACTGCACTACCCTTCCTTATTCTGTTCAACTTTTCCTTACTATAACTTTCGTTTTTGACATCAAAAACATCACTCTGATTACTTCTCTCTGACTTTTTCTCTAGCTTTCCTCCTTTTAACAATTCATAGGCTGATCTTTTACTTAGCATAATTATATGAGGCTGATAGATAAAACAATCATTAGCCATCCTTGAACTTTATTTCTCCTTAATGACAAGATAAAGGAGATACCACTCCTGACTTCTACCTGAGATAAAAGTCTCTTTTTGGAAGAGGTTTTGTGAAGATGTCTCTAATATGATCTTTTGTGGCATTGTATTCCAATTTGACCTACTATTCTGCAACATGCTCTCTCAAGAAATGATGCTTGATAAGAATATACTTTGTCCTTGAATACATAATATAATTCTTTGATATTTTTAGTGCATTGGTGTTGTCACAAAATATTGAAATTAAATGATCATACTCTACCTTGATGTCCTTCAATGTTAGCTTCATCCAAATAACCTATGCGAAACATGACATAACTGCTATGTACTTTGCCTCTACTATAAATAGAGAAACTAAAGCATACTTCTTGCTTAGCCAAGACACAAGACTATTTACAAGGAGGAATGCTCCCCCAATTATACTTTTCATATCATCAACACTACTTGCCCTATCTGCATCCATACATGCTGTTAGAGTGAAATCTTCACGTCTAGGACACCACAAACCAAAGTCCATAATCACCTTTAGATATCTACAAATTATCTTGACTATTTTCACATGAGTTTACAACACCAGTGCACTCTGCATTGTGGAAAGGCCTATCTGGCTCCACCCCTATTAGCCACTTGTCCAATTAGTGGGCTTTGCTGCCATTGTTAGCAAATTGGGGTTTTTTTACTTGTTTTTAGTCCGATTGCATATTTTATTTTTTGTCCCTTCTTTGTAGGTGGTCATACCAGTGACCGAAGACTAATCCGCCTAGGGTTCAATCTGACCCCCTATTTTTTTCATTAGGCTCCATATAGGTGATTTTTTCCTTGAAGCATATTTTGGGACTATGGAGTCAAAATTTTGCGTTCCATATGTCGTTGGAAAGATGGTTCCACCAACTTTATAATGGTATAGGTCAATCTACTTGATTTTGTCATTTATCAACATATTTTGTAGCTGGAAGTCAACCCTTATTTTTGGACTCCCGAGCTTATAACTTTTTTGCCACAATCTCCAATTTTTGTCATTCTTGTGGCATGAGAAAGGTATTAAGGAGCTCTATCATTTTGTCTATGCACTTTTTCTAGTTTTAGCACCAAGTACTATCTATTGATTTTTTTTTTTTAAATTTTTTGGGTCATTTTCTTGATAGCTTGGTCATCCTGGCACTTAGAGAAGTACAATTTGTGGGGTGCCTTCATTTTTAGTTTCTTATCATATTTGTAGGTTTCTATATTTATGTGATGGTTCTATCTTTGAATTGTGAAGAATTATAGTTGTCTATAATGGGTTTTTTATTTCATCCTTCTTTGACCATCTTGAAGAGGGGGAACTACAAACAATGGAGAGATGGCATTATCACTCATCTTAGATGGCTTCATTTGTTGCTGCAATTGTATGATATTGTTCCCATACTTGGCACTCCTAGCTAGAGATTTACTTGTAATTGCAAGAGGGATCATGTCTTTGGAGTTATTGTTATGCATGCAAATGTTGACATTTTTGGAGTCTATTGTTGATTTTGAGTGTCTTCATGTTCTTTGGACTAAAGTTTGGGAGTGTATGGTGATCCTAATATCATATATTCCTATATGATCATGTTTCATATTTCAATGTACTTCTTCACCCTTAAGTGACGATACCCTTGATTGTTATACTATTAGGAAATTTGATACCTTTGACTATCTTGAGACTTCAAATGAGGTTGAGCTTGCTTCAGAGGTTCCCGATTCTAGTTCTTCAAAGATAGTTGATCCACCTTCACTTTTATTGACTTCTTATCTAGAGTCATTTGAGACTTCTATCATTCCTAATCGACAATAACATCATTGTCTAAAATATTTAGAGGACATATTCAATATTTGATATTTGTGGTTACAAGATGGATCCTTATCTATTATCTTAGACTTGGTTTGTTATTATTATACTTCAACTTTGGAAGATACATTTCAGGGGTTATACATATACTCTTTCTTTCTCTCCTATGGAGGGGATATCAAGAACTCCATCACTTAGTATTTCACTTGTACATGATTTGATTCTCTTTTTTGAAAGGATTTTTTTCCACAAGGTTTCTCCTTTCTCCGTTTGTGTGAGAATAGTTACATGATTAGTTGTACATGGGTACCTAACATGGCCTAGTTGTCGGGACCCATATTGTATCTTCACATTAGTCTTGCATTATTTGCATCATAATTTTAATCCCTATCTTGCACTTAAGGGAGGAGGAGGGGGGGGGGGGGTGTTTGTGTGAATAAGGTTAGATCCTAACTAGTTCATAGTTAGACCCTATTCACATGTTAAGTTTACTTAAGACCTAGCTTGCATATAAGTTAATTTTCATAAAATTTCTTTATGCAACTTATCATTTAATAATGTTCATAGGATCATGTGAGTTATCCTATCTAGCATTCTAAAAGATATGAATCATGTCACATTATTTGATATTTACTTTAGGCATTAATCATTAAGCATCATGCATCTAATATTTATATCAAGGGTAGTTGTCAAACTACCTTATAACCTTGCCTATATAAGCAAGGATCATCTGTACATTGTATCATTTTTATATATTATTGAGTATTTCAATCTCATGTTCATGCAAAGCACATGTTGCAATATTCTCTTGTGGAAGGCATATTTCTTGGTTGATCCTTTGAAGTGTATGAAACTTCATTATGGGTTCTTGATGTTGAACATACCTTAGGAATGAGAGGGGGGGGGCGAATCAGTTTGAACCAAATACTTTTCACAACTCATAGTCAAATTAATCTTAACCTTACCAACAATAATGAAAGATGAAATAATGAATCACTATGCACAAGAGAACACCAAATTTACGTGGAAAATCCAAATTGGGAAAAACCACGGTAAGATTCAACTCACAATATATGAAATAATTATAATATTATTTTAGGCTTACTGCCAAGGAAGCACACTACTCCCTAAGGGACTTGTAGGTTGAGATACACTATCCCAGGGAAAGATACAAGGGATTTAGAGGTTGAGATGCACTACATCAGTGCAAGATACACAAATTGCAAAGGAGACTCACTATCCCGAAGCAATGTACATGAATATATGAATCAAGAATGAATAGGCCTTCCACAACATAGCCTCTAACAACATCCAAGTGTGAAGTTGTCCTTGAATCTTTGCTCAAGCAGCCAAATCCACATCAATCACCACACACTTCCTTTGTCACAACTTCGCATTGCAAATGATATACTCATGTAAGAATATACATCATATTGATCCAAACACCCATTCACTCCATCAACACCAATTTAATATTTTATATATACCATTTTATTCATTATAAATATCAATTATGTCAACCAAAATAGAGGACAAACATAGATCCTATCGAGTTGGCCACCAAAACATAATTGTGGTGAATATGGTCTAATCCAAGAGATAGAGAGGACCAAAAACATCATATCACTTCTTCCTAAGTAGTTAGACACAATTCACATGCTATCACACATCCTCAAAGGTTGACAACAAAGTAATGTGTAGATACATCGATTAGCACATCACTAGTCAACCCAAAACATATTTTCTAGATGAACAAGTGTAAAACGGATCCCCACACACCAAGTTAGGACCCCAAACCTATGCAACATTATCTTGAAAGCAATCTAAGACATCCAAGGATTCACCACTAGTAGAAGAACCCCTTTTGTCGGCCAAACCGGAGTAGTTACCTTGAACCACAAATTATAGTCACAATGCACCATCAATTAGACCTTTCAACACCATGCAAAGAAAATAAGGACATTCCTTGAACATCCAAAAACATTCTCAAATCCTTCTTTCATCTTTTCATATCAAGATCATGTTGTCACAACACAATTGACACTAAACACTTCATTTCAAAGAGCCTGCCAAACACAAAACACTATTATCACTGCCTGTAGACAACACCAACTTTTAAAAATTGGATTGAGATATAACACAAATGTTATAAACATTTCCTCCAAGTTGCAACACCTGAAATGTCAATGTGGAGAAATACACAACATTTTTTAGACAAATTCTGACAGACAATTAGATAATAAGCCAACTGGAATCACTAACCATATCACTTGCAACACCAAGGACCTAAAATGATAGGAGTGCCACGTCCATAGAGAATAAACATTATATCCAAGTTTGCAAGACCATATCAACAAATACAAAGGAATCTAGAGTATTCTTTTACACACACATCGATACATACTTCTACACCAACTTGCTTTATCAAACTTTCAAGGACCAAAATGTCCCCAAAACATCACCTTTTCACTCAGTACAATATATTCATTCCTTTATCATGCATATAATCCCCATCTTAATATCTCAAGTTATCTAAACCTCATCATGCTATCATTTCCATCAACCACATTGTCAATTGTATCAACATAACATACTTAGAGTAGACATCAAACATCAAGAAGATGGACATCCACATACCATTGGTGACCAATATCCATATATTCTTTACATTAATCTCTTCATATCAGTAATGCAAAACATAATGACAACAACTGACAGCCAACCGACAACAATCTCCTTACACACTGACAAACATGAGCATACAAATCCATGATCACTTCCTTAATAAATTCAACCAATCACCATATCATTAATGAGAACAATAGTCAAGGAAAACATATATTTTGAAACATCAAGTTGACATGAATGACAACACATATTGCCAACACTTGAATATTCCAACATTCTCTTAGTTCTAACTGAAACCAAGTTACAATGCCAAATGTTTCTACAATGTCTAGACTTGATGATGTCACATACAATAGGATACCAATCATTGAATTGTACAATGTCTAATTTACTTTAAGTAATTCATCATCTTTACTCAACTTACAACTTGTAACAATATGTGTGCTCACTAGTGCACAATCTTCCATTCTAAATTTCTTCAAAATCTCTTTGATATAATTGGTTTGTGAAATAAATATACCCTTATTAGTTTGATTTTTTTTTAAATCAAGAAATAATGACAATTCACCAAGCATGGAAATTTCAAACTCCATCCACATATCCTCTACAAATTCTTTGCGCATTTTGTCACTGTTGCCTAAAAAAATGATGTCAACATAGACCACTACAATTAATTGAATTTCACCTTCAGTTTTGATGTATATATTACTATAAAAAATTACTCTTTTGAAGCCTTGTTCTTGTAGGTATTTTTCCAGTCTTGAATACCCAACTCTAGGGACTTTATTTAGCCCATAAAATTCCTTTTTCAATTTGCACACACAATCCTTTTTTTCTGATAACAAGAATCCTTTTGATTGTTCAATGCAACCTCTTCCTCTAAATTTCAATTGAGAAAAATAGACTTGACATCCATTCGATAGACTTTAGAATTATTGAAACAAGAAAATGCCAAAAACATCCTAATAGATTATAATCTTGTAATAGTAGCAAAAGCTTCTTCAAAATCAATACCTTCAAATTGAGCATAACCATTACAAACTAGCCTTGATTTATTTCTTATCACTTGATCTTCTTTATTCAACTTATTCTTAAAAATCACTTGGTACGGTCTCAAAACAAGTTCCCATGGTTCTCATGTTTCAATCTTTTCAATTTGACTCAACTCTTCTTCCATAACATCAATCCAATGCTTATCTTTGCATCCTTTTGCAAATTCATTAGGCTCTATTTTGGATAGTAAGGGGAGGTTTTCATGTTTATATGTCCATTATAGCCTTCTTTTGGTCTATATTCCAACATCTAAATCACTAAGAACTAGATCTTTAGAATGATTCTGCTAGACAAATTTAGATGGTGTCTTTGATACCATATTTGTATCTTTTCATTATACATCTTATTTTTCTCCTCCTTCTTCCCTACAATCTAATTCCTTTGAGTGAGTATCCTCTTGTGATTTCTCCTTTTGAGCCTTACTTCATCCACTTTCACATTCACATTTTCTATGATCTTTGTAATATTTTGTTGTAATATCTATATGCACCTTGCTTTTGGAAAAATAACTAAGGAAGATGCCTTTTAAAAAAATGGAGTCAAAATTTCCTAAGTCTTCATCTTCTCTTCTTATGTAGCACTTGCTTCCAAAAACTTTAAATTATTTGATTGTTGTAGGTATACCCTTCCACAGTTCATAAGGAGTTTTGCTATTATTTACTCTAATACTCCCTTTATTTAGAATGTAATTTTTGTGCAAACAACTTCTCCAGAACAAGTTTGATAGCTTCGATTCATTTAACATAGTTTTTTCTTTCTACAAATCCATTATGCTATGACATCCTTATTGTTGAGTAATGTCTCTTTATACCATGATATTTATAATTTTTTAAAATCTCATTAGAGGCAAACTCACCTCTTCCATCTGACCTCAAGTACTTAATCTTTAAACCAATTTAATTATCAACCAAAGTTTTAAAAACTTGAAATTTCTCAAATTCATAAGATTTTTCTTTTAATAAAGTAAACCATGTCATTCTAGAATAATCATAAATAAGCAACATAACATTCCTTTCACCATGTAGGAAGCCCACAAAGATTTGTATGAAAAAATTTCAACAACCTTGTTGGATACACTTTTATTTTGAAAATTTCTCTTATTTGTTTTCTAAGCTAACATTGCTTGCAAAGAGTGTTTGAGGGTTTAGCAATATTTGGCATATCTCTCACATCTTTCTTGGTGTTTATCTTTACCATATTATCAAAGTTTATATGCCCCATTCTTCTATGTCATAACCAAATTTCATCTATTTGTCCATAAAGTAGTTTCCTCCTTTGATATCACTGAGATTGTAAAAGTTATTTGTCGTTCTACTTGCCTTTGCAACAAGTTTTTTTGTACCTTCCTTCTTGATATCAATTCATTGAGCATGAAATATGAAGTTGTATCTTTGATCAAACATTTGACTAACACTAAGAAGATTATGCTTGACACAATCAAGGTTAGAGGGTCCGAAATGGATAGTCCAACCTTGCAGCCTTAACCTTCCAAAATATATCCATAGCATAAAAGAAGAAACACACAAAGAAGAATCCACACATAGAGACTCAAGACACAATATTTATCTTGGGAAAACCCTCAAAGGGACAAACCCAACCTCATAATTCATCTCCTTATATGTGATCAATAAAAGCACTCAATACATCTGCCACTAAGGCTTTATACATGCTCACCTGCAACCCATAATCACAATAGTCTCATAGACCAATGCTAAAGCACAACATCGCCTCTAGAAACATATCTAGCTCCTTTGGAACTCACCACTACCGTCAACTCTGGTAAAAACTTTGAGCTACCCTTGTGCTTTAGATCTCCTATGTCTCTTTGATGTCTTCTAACAATAAAAAAAATTGCTTATTTATTATCTGTACTCCCTAAGTTGATTTGCATTGGCCACTAGTTGACCCTAAATACCAAACCTTATGTAATGTGTAGTTGGCCTCCCCTCAGTCCTAAATAATCTATGGACCTAAAATAACATCTTATAATTTTCAAGACAAGTCCTATTGGTTCCAATTCACCTCCACATGCTTCCCCTTGTTGGTGCATGTTTCCCTTCTCCAGCACATCATTTTGGAACAATTCTTAGTTGACGAACTTGCCATGTAGCTACTCTGCCTCTTCAAACATCTCGGTCCAAAAATATCCACTCCATAGAATCAAACACAATAAATATAGATGTACTCCACTTCTAAACTACAAATCCCAACTCTCAAATATGGTAGAATGTGGTACTTTGCAACACCCCTCACTATAAATCGATGATACATAACAACCAGGAATTCAAATATTTAGGATGCTCTTGAATTAGACTCCCTTGGTTAATTGAAAAGCGAGCCTCCCACTTGCTCAACTAGGCACATTCAATTGAATCTTAACCTATGGTCTAGATAAATCCTCAACTTTGATGGTCTTATCATGAATCACTACATTGCCTCAATAGTTAGTGGTTTGTATAGGTCCTTTTCAAAAGCTACCTCAAGTTGAGTTTGGTGTTCTTCTCATAAATCATTGCATTGCCTCAATGGCTAGCAGTTTATACAGATCCTCTAGAAGCTGCATCAATGAATATGTAACTCCATGGGTTTGATGATCTACTGACGAAACTTTGCATTGCCTCAAAGGTAGGTAGTTTGCACAACTCCTCTTTGAAAGTTGACTTAAGTTGATTTTGATGATCTGCTCATGAATTGTTGTATTGCTTCAATGGTTGATAGTCTGTATAGGTCCTCTCTAGAAGATTCCTCAAGTTGAAAACTATGATACCACCTTCGGGCCACAATTCGGTGCCAACTATTTTTTTAGCCACTAAACAAGACATTCTCTTAGCATTGGTCTCTCTTCCCTTTTATTTTTTCATTATTATGCTCCATATGTCCTCCCTTGTTGCAAATTGATCTATCCCCTTCCACAATTGAATGATTATGCTTATATAACTTCTAGACCATACCAGTAATCTTTCTCCACTTCAATCCATCAATCCATCCTTAATTCACATGTATCTGATTTGTCTCAGTTCCACTCTTCCACTCCTAGTTCTAGCACTCAGTTTTTGGATGACTCTTCAACCCACATATGCTACAAGGATGGAGATCCCAACACTTTTATTTCCTATATTAACTTCTTTCATAATAGGAACACTGAAAAGACCAATTTCCTTGAATTGATTTTCTACCATTACTTTTATTACTCTTATCGAAATTATATCCAAGACCCTCATACTTTGGTTGCATAATTAGTTTAGCAGGTTCCCAGATTCCTTGACCATTTCTCCCCAATCCTTCGCCTTCATAACCCATCCTCTCCATAATATTTAAACCAATACTCTTTTCAAACCAACTTGTCTTCTCGTCCTCCAGATTAGAAAAGACATCATCTTCAACTTTTCTTTCTTCAACTATATCACACTTATCAGATTCATCCTCAAGTAAATAATTATAATCATTTGTATCACAAGAGATGTCACACATTATTGGCTTTGACCTTAAACATTCATTTTCCTTCAACAAATAGAGATCTTATTCTTTCAACTCTGATATTTCTTTCTTTTGTAAATTATTTCCCTCTATCATTTTTAGCATTTCCTCCAACTCTTCATTCTTTCTTTGGGCCTCCACAAGAAATCCAACTTTTCCTCTATTTCTCCAAAAAAAATTTAAAAAATTTCAAATAGCTCTAACTCTCCTTCTAACTCCTCAATTTTCTTTTTAACATTCCTCAATTCTTTTTCCAGAATACCTTTTTCACATATTAAATACTTATTCTCATTTTTTAATTTCTTCCCAATCTTCCCCATGGAAAGAAATTATAATAATTCCAAATTGAGATGACTTGCCAAGTGAACTCTGGATCCTCTAGAACACCATTACTTCCAAAGGATGTAATGGCCAAATTTGATATAATTTGACACATTCAAGGTTAGAGGGTCTAGAATTGACCATCCAACCTTGTATCCTTAACCTTCTATAATAAATCCATAGCATAAAATAGAAGCAACACACAAAGAAAAATCCATACATGGAGACACAATACACAAGATTTATATTGAAGAAAATCTCAAATGGGAAAACCCAACCTCATCTCCTTATATTTGATCAATAAAGGAACTTAATAAATCTACCACTAGGACTTTATACTTTCTCAACCACAACCTGGAATTATAATAGTCTCATACACCAATTCCAGGGCACAATATCACCTCTAGAAAAATATCTAGCTCCTCTAGAACCCTCCACTACCCTCAGTTCTAGTAAACAACCTTCTACTCTCGTTCTCTAGATCTCATTTGTCTTATTTGATGTCTTCAAACAATCACAAATCTTTCTTGTATACCATTTGTGTTCCCTAAGTCAATCTACATCAGCCATTGGTTGAACCTAAACACCAGACCTTATGTAATGTGTAGTTGGCCTCCCCTTGGTCCTAAATAATCTCCGGACCTAAAATAACATCACACAGTTTTCAAGACAAGCCCTAATGATACCAATTCACCTCCACATGCTTCCCGTTGCTGGCCACATTTCCCTTCTTTGGCGCATCATTCTAGAACAACTCCTAGTTGGCCAACTCACCATGTAGCTACTCTACCACTTCAAACATCCTGATCCCAAAATATCCACTCTAGAAACTCTAGAATAAGACACAGTAGGTATAAACATACTCCCCTTCCAAACCACTAATACCAACTCTCAAATATGGTGGAATGTGGTACTTTGCAACACCCCTCATTGTAACTCAATGCTTTGCAACAACTAGTCATTCAAATCTACTCTCCTATGTTAGTGTTTCAGTCCTTCAACATACAATTTTTAATTTTTTTTGTCTTACTATTGTCAAAGCTAATAGTACCTTTACCAACTATATTTCTTGTAGCATTAACAACAAATTTCATAATGCCACCATCTACATTCTTCAAATTGTGAAACTTTCTCTTATCCCTTGTCATGTGGCTTGAACATCCACTAACAATATAAATTGATTTCCTTCATCTTGGACATGAAAGGTAGTTCACTAAAGCATAAATTATATTTCTACCATTCTTCTTTCTTCTACTTCATCTTATAAACTTTTGCAAGTTCTACCTTTTGCTTAGTAGAGGTGTCCACGTTCTTGTCTTGTCTAGGAGGTTCCACAAAACCACTTCTACAAAAATGTGCTATATGATCAAAGTTGTTGCACTTATAACATTTAACATTGTAATTCATTAAGAAATGAAATGAATTATAGTTCATATTAAAAAATGCTGCATAATTTATGTTCTTGTTCAATGCATTTGTATTTACCCTACATTTTGTTGCCTTATGACCAAAATGATTACAAAAAAGAAGAAGCAAAAAACACATTATAGAACCTAGTCATAGGGGATTCTCTAGGGACAAACAATATTTTGAAACCCTTGTTATGCTTGTTGGTTTCTTGAGACATCTTTATTCTTGCTATCCTCATTATTGATAGATCCCTTAAGTGTATTCTCATATCTTTTTAGGAGGTTCTGGAACCTTTGAATTTTCATTTTCTTCATAGCCAATCCTAGTCTTAAAGAATGATGACCTTTGAGAATTAATAGTATTGTATGCGGGAAAATGTGGTGACAAAAATGAATAAATTAAATCCAAAAGACCCACATACCAATGAGACTCTTGGTGCAAGTATATGAACTAATTCAATTAGTTCAACTTCCCAAGGGGTGTCCCATTGTTCTCTATCTCACAGGATCCCTAAAGTCAATGTTTTGTTCTTAGATCATTGAGCAAAGTGACTAAGGAATGACAACTCCAAGAACAAGTGATGTTTGATTTATATGCATGAATGCATTCTAAGATATATATGATGTTAAAACTATGATGATTAAGATAGTATGAAGATGATGATATGATAAAAGATTAGCAAATTATCCTAGCATGATATACTATCCTAACATGAATATCTTATGATATGAAAAATACTCCTAAATGTTATGATGATATTCTAACAAAGAGAGGCTAAAATGCTTAGTAAATTAAACTATACTATAGATGCTTGAAAGATTGTTGATATGAAAATGAAGAATGAGAGCTTTATTTATAGGTAAAATAGGGCAATGGATGGTCAATATTGAATAATCTTAACAAGGGCTAGGATTGAAAGTTAATCAATCCATGTTTACAATTCTCATTTGTGTAAATAAATATTCATTATGGATATTATTACACTTTACTTAAGTTAACTTAGGATAATGTATCTCTTCGTAGTTTGGATTTGAGACACTTAGGGAAGTGTGCACATAGGGATATAGCTTGTAGGATAAATTCCACCTTTTGTGGTCTTATTTTGTTGTTACATTCCACATTCAGTGGGTCATCCACCTCTTGTGGAATATTATATTATTTCTCCTACCTACCCCTAGTATTTCTTACCTACCCTTGTTTCTCATTGAACCACATGTCATGATTGTGTGCTCGTACATCGATATGGCCTTGCCTATATAAGCAGGCCTATATTCATTGTATTGGTGAATCCAGTTGATCATTTGCATATTGATGAGAATACAGTTTGTTCTTGTCATTCTTTTGTCTCTCTTTTATACTTTTCATTGTGCCCTTGATCTTGGCAAAATCTCATACTCACCAATGAAATGGTGACAATTGTCAACAAAGGGTTGCTTGAGAGGAGATGCAAGAAGGATTAAATGCCTGAGAAGACATGAAGGTTACCCTAGGAAGCAAGGTTTAAGGCTAGGTTAGGGTTATCTAATGGATAAAGTTTTTACCCAAGGGGTAAACTCTTGTGCAAGGATTAATAGGATAACCAAGGTTAAAGCCATGAATGCTTGATGAGACCCTTGGGTTAGCTGAGGGTTAAGTTAGACAAGAAGTCTCTAACCAAAGGTCAAAGATGAGTTAACCATTAATGGTTATGTAAGAGGCTTTAATGATTTGGAAGACTTTTAGAGGTTAACCATTTGAAGACACAAAGCCTTTAATGGTTTTTGAAGACTTTGGAGGCTTTGAGAAGTGTCTTCTCTTTGCTTAGGAATGTGACAATAATTAGGAGATGAATTAGGCCAAATTGGAAGTGATTAGAAGAATCTAGAAGGGGTTTAGGAGGCAAGTGGGAGATGTAGGAAAATGCAAGTGGGGGGAAAAAGATTTTAATTAAAATAAAATTACTTTATTTCAACCAAAATAGATGCAACTTGCATAAATACAAGTGGGGGGATTTTAATAAATAAATTAAATTTATTTATTTGCAAGGATCAATTTAATTAAATGTAAATTTAATTAAAAAGGGAGAAAGGGGAATCAACTAAATAAAATGATTTATTTAATTAAAAGTTAGAAAAGGTTTAGGTGAATTTAATTGAATAAATTGAGTAATTCATTTAATCAAATAGATCAAAATGAAGAAATTAATTAAATAAGATTTTAATTAATAGGGGGAATGGGGTTAAAATAAATATTAAATATTTATTTAAGAAAGTGGTCATATTTATATGTCTACATTTTGCCCCTCTTTGAAGTGACGTGTGTGCACATGTTGATTCAAAGAAAATTTGTTGGATATGCTGCCAAAGTTTGATTGATATGATGTTGTGTGTCGAAATGATGCCCCAGATGTAGATTTGGTGAACGATATTGATGATGCCCCATCGGGAGATGAATCAAGGATTTAATGAAAAAATTGTCAAGTTGATGAGCGTTTTTGAATTAATTGCAATATGAGAATATTGACTACGTTGAATGCACATTATTGATTCATCTCCTGAAAATGATGTTGATAAGGTTAAAAATGAAAAAATGGGAGTAAAATACATGCCCAACTTATTAACCTTTTTTTATTTTACCCTGATAAAAGGTAAAAAGTGACTTTGAAAAATCATTTGCACACTTGTCTCTTTGTGATTGTGAAATTTGGAGCTCTGACAACGATGTCGATTCCATACTCCTCATACTAATTTGAGCACGTTAGGCGACACTAGAGACCCACTGCCTATGGACCACCAGCAAGTGGCCAAAATCCATCTTCGTTTTTTATTAATTTTATTTATTTTGGTCATGTTTTTCAATTTTGGGTTGATTTTTGCTGGTTTAGCGCGCAGGGTAGGTTGTCTAGTACATATAATAGGAAGGTTAACACATAGAAAAAACTAGGTAGGTTTAGCATCTGAGGGTTAAATGGTAGCGAGGTCAGGGGGTAGGTTAGCACGTAGGAGGGTTTTAGCGCATAGGTTATGCATAGAAGCGCAATGGGTAGTTTAGTTAGCGCGTAGGATAACTTAGTGTGTTGGGTAAACAGGGTAGCGCAAATGGTGTGCCAGTTAGTGCATAGGATAGGTTTAGCGCATTGAGTATGTTTTATAGCGCATTTATGGAAAAGGTTAGCGCATTGGTGGCAGCTTAGCGCTTCGGGGTATTGATTTAGCGCGTAGGGTCTAAAGTTGGAAAAAAAGTGTTGTGAATAATGCGTCATGAGTCAAACAGATTAGATAGGTTATGTAGATGTTGATATGGGTCCGTTGATTGCTTTGATATGGTTCATGATCCAATGTGAGTCATGTTTTGTGATGATGCCTGATTCTGATATACTGTTGTATTACAATATGAATCTGTGTTTGATATGGATCTTGTTGCTTTTGATATGAATTGCTTTCGATATGAGTTGCTGAGTTGATTTGAGTCTTGATTTCGATATGGGTTTGATTCTGATTTTGATATGGGTCCTTGATTTTTGATATGAGTCCTGATTTTGCTTTCGATATGGGTCCTTGATTTTTGATATGGGTTCTGATTTTTGATTTCGATATGGGTCCTTGATTTTCAATATGGGTCTTGATTGATTTTCGATATGGGTCTTGATTGATTTTCGATATGGGTCTTGATTTTAATTTTGATATGGGTCTTTGATTTTCGATATGGGTCCTGATTGATTTTTGATATGAGTCTTGATTTTCGACATGGAACTTTGATTTTCAATATGGAACTTGATTTTCGATATGAGTCCTCGATTTTCGATATGAGTCTTGATTGATTTTCGATATGAGTCTTGATTTTCGATATGGAACTTTGATTTTCGATATGGAACTTGATTTTTGATATGAGTCCTTGATTTTCAATATGAGACTTTGATTTTCGATATGGAACTTGATTTTCGATATGGAACTTTGATTGATTTTTGATATGAGTCTTTGATTTTCGATATGAGTATTGATTTTTGATATGGAACTTTGATTTTCGATATGAGTCTTGATTTTCGATATGAGTCTTTGATTTTCGATGAGTCTTTTGATTTTCAATAGGGAACTTGATTTTCGATATGAGTCCTTGATTTTCGGTATGAGTCTTTGATTTTCGATATGGAACTTTGATTGATTTTCGATATGAGTCTTTGATTTTTGATATGAGTCTTTGATTTTCGATCTGAGTCTTGATTTTTGATCAAGAACTTTGATTTTTGATATGGAACTTGATTTTTGATATGAGTCCTTGATTTTTGATATGAGTCTTTGATTTTCGATATGAGTCTTTGATTTTCGACATGAGTCTTGATTTTTGATATACTGATTGATGTGAATATATTTCTGATGTGCTCTTGAAATGCTTCACTTTTTCAAGTTGATTTACTTTGATTGTAGATAGATTGGATGTAATTGAGAACTGATGATGGATACTTGTTGATTTGCAGGCAGAGATTGGCGTGCTCCAGTCTCAAGAGCGATTTTTGAGGCCATGGACACTTATTCCATGTTTATCATAGGCTGATAGAGATGTGATTGAGAGATGTGGGTTATCATCATTATTAGACATGCCCCAATATATCATTAACCGAGGGTTATTGATAGCTTTGGCTTAGAGGTGGCACAGTGATACGAACACCTTTCACTTGGTGACTGGTGAGATGATAGTCACATTAGAGGACTGTTATCAGATTCTGTAGATTCCTATGGTTGGAGCTATGTTTCCTTACGAGAAGACCGAGGAGGGTGGTACAGAGGCTCTCTGCCGCATCTTTCAGGATGATGAGATTAGTGGCTACGAGATCTCGTGGCAGGAGTTTTTGGATTTAGGTTACGCTCCGCTGCCATCAGTACTAGTAGGTTTCATTGCTAAGTTCCCGTGTCCCGACGGTAGGTCGAAGGGACTAGCTATTGGATGGGGATCAGTGCTGGAGGACATGATGACACAAGGACGTAGGTTTGCATGGGGGTCGTGTATGTTGGCCCATCTATATGGAGAGATTCACCAGGTAGTATATCTGGGATATACTAGTTTATCAACTGGGGTGACATTGTTACAAGTGTGGGCCTGGGAGCATATACCAATGTTGAGACTACTTGTAGTTAGGGATAGGCTAGTTGGTTGGGTATATAGGTGTAGTTGTCCAACGGAATCTGGGCAAACTAGAGCATTGGCGAAGGGCGCTGGATGATATTGATACAGTCATCTGGAGATCGTATATGGATTATGAGGTGCAGGCAGAGGACGGGCTAGAGATGCCCTATGTATATATGTTGAGGTACCTAATTGGGCATACACCCTTTATTATTGAGCGATTCTTGCATAGCCGCGTTCATCGATAGTATGGTAGACAACAGGGGATGCCATAGGGAGCCTGTTTGTATGCTCGTCGGTGACAGGATGTGCCGGAGTGGGGACCTACCCTAGATAGTAGATCAATTGTAGAGGAGTATATGTCTCTAGCAGGACATATCTGGGATTATGGGGCAGGGGTATTGGATGTTGGGATGACGAAGGAGTTCTCTACCTACTTCCTAGCAAAAGCAGTGGCACACATATTTGATCCGGCAAATTTGTTGCCAGCTTTTGACGATGATGAGGAGGAGCATCCACAGAGGTGAGAGGGAGCTAGATGAAGAGATTTGGATGAGGGAGAGGAGGTAGGAGAGGGAGGTGGAGGCGGTGGTGGGGGAGATTGAGGTGGAAGTGGTGGAGGAGGAGGTAGAGGTGGAGGAGGAGGTAGAGGTGGAGACATAGGTAGAGAGGGTGGAGGAGATAGAGGAGGTCTCGTTCTTGGTGTGGGTGGGGGTGGTAGGGTAGGTGCGGTGTTAGCTGCCATGGGATGGATAGAGGATGATAGGCGACCCGCCCAAAGGAGGAGATATGATGTTCTACCTCCACCAGCGCCTCAGACTGGGACAGGTGTGGGTGGGACCACGACACATGTACCCGTTCAGATTAGGGTGCCTACCCATTGACATGATTCTCAGATTTGAGCGCTACAGGTCTCGGTGCAGTAGCTGTAGGCACAAGTGCTAGCGCAACAACAATATATTACACAGGTTATTGCAGAGTAGGATACAAAGATAGAGCGTCGGGGCCGGGCAGAGGCCCTTGCTGACAGGTTAGAGAGAGCCACGACTAGTGCCCCAGTTTGAGACACACTGAGAGAGATGCAATACTCAACCAAGGAGGCTGAGTATTATAGGCGTTTATATGAGGAGGTGGTCCCTCGAGATCACAGAGCTCAAGCTATACTGCAGTGGCGTCCAGTTGATTTGGTCATAGTCATACGAGGACAGAGAGAAGAGGTGTTACAGGGCTTGTCTGATGTGATCCACCTGGTGGAGATCCGAGAGCTAGGACATCTACTGTCAGACTGTCTACCTCAGGAGATAGTCATACCTAAGAGACCTGTCTCTGTTGTTTTTGATCATTTTTGTTGTATTTTGACAGACATGATATCCCTTGTACATTTCAACCATTATATATATATATATTTGGCACTGATTTCTCTGATCCACATGTGATGTGCTTATTGATGATGATTGACTTATGATGTGCATTATGTTTTGATATGATGATACTATGAGGATGATTAGATGCTTAGATAATGATGCTCTTGATTTTTGATTTTGATTATTATGTGAATGCATGATTCATGATGGAATGGGTGATAATGCAATGATGTATTGTTGTGATTACTTTGATGTGAGATGTAATGCTATCTGGATGTTATGATTTGTGAGATGTATCTTGAAAATGAGATGTATGATAATGATAATGATGTGAGATGTATCTTGAAAATGAGATGTATGATAATGATGTAAGATGTATCTTGAAAATGAGATGTATGATAATGATAATGATAATGATAATGATGTGAGATGTATCTTGTATGATAATGATGTAATATGTATCTTGAAAATTAGATGTATGATAATGATAATGATGTGAGATGTATCTTGAAAATGAGATGTATGATAATGATAATGATAATGATAATGATGTGAGATGTATCTTGAAAATGAGATGTATGATAATTATGTATACAAGATTAAGATGATATGCGACTAAAATGCAATTTTATGCAACTAAATGCAAATTTAAAATGATATGTAACTAAATGATCACTTTAATTCTGTCGTTGTCTTTCTCGTTTAGTCACTTATTTGTGCTCTTTTTGTCATCATTGAGATTTTGATTTGTTGAAAGTTTAATACAAGTATTATGGTATAATTGAACCATAATGACCTGAGTAAAACTTAAATGAATTTTTGATATTGCAAGATGACACAAGCGTCGACGTATAATTGAACTAAGACAACCTGAGTGTTGCTTGCGTAATACAGACAAGAGTTAACCATTTGCATGTGCAAAGTAGAAAATGTCTTCAATGATATGTTTCCAATCATTTCTCGAGACAAATTGTCACCATATGAATGATCGTTTCACAGACAGAAAACCAAAGAAAATGTCAGATTCCTTCGTTGCTTCTCTAGTTCAGTGCATCCTTGACTAGCTCAAGAGATCTAATGATTCAGGAATAAAGATACAAATAGTCAAAAAATCATGCTGAATGTAAATAAATCGTAATTCAAAAAAATCATCCATCGTGTGTGTGTTAAAGTTGCAGCTGGATAATGATCCCATTTTCTAGCCCGATGAGCAGTTTTGACAATGATTTTCTAGTATGCTGTGATCCTTGTGTGTTTTCTGAATGCCAAAGTGAGAGGAATGCTGCCCCCAGTTATAGATATTTGTCGATGTGGATATATACATCGATCAACAAGCCATAGTGGGATATGATACAATTAACTATTTTAGATAATCGAGGACAGTGACTACGCTAAGTATGTCTGGGATAATGCTGCGTGTATAAGTATTCGGCGATGGCTATTAGCTGAGACTAGATGAATCAAAGATATGAGTACTGATAGATAGAGGAGTCATTCCCTCACAAATAGTGCCTATTGCCAGGTTTTCACCACTTGTTTTTATTGCACTTTTTGATTTGTTGATTATTTTGTATTTTTCTCATTTTTCTCAAGTGTAGAACTTCTTCAGATGTATGTTGTTGGTTGATTCATCGAGCACGTCCCCTTATAAAGTTGACAACTGATATGCTCCTGATCCATAGCCTGATATGATGACAAAGGGTCCCAACCAATTAGGTTCAAAATTTCCCTTCTTTTCTCGATCTTGCTGATTTCTGGGATTTTCCTTCATGACAATATCACCGACTTTGAAAGCCCATGGGATGAATTTTTGATTATAGCTTCTGCACATTCACTGCTGATATGCCTTGAGATGGTCATATGCATGTTGTCATTTTTCATCAAGAAGTTCTAGTTCATGCAACCTGTTTACTCAATGTTCCTCATCTGGTATGAGGCCTTTCAAAGATACTCGGAGAGATGGGATTTCGACCTCAAGAGGTAGAATTACTTATGAACCATAAAACAATGAATATGGCGTAGCCCCTTTAGGTGTCCGGATACTAGTCTTGTAGGCCCAAAGTGCCGAATTGAGTTGTACATGCCAATCCTTGCTAGCATCATTTATTGTTTTCTTGAGAATTTTAAGGATTGTTTTATTTGATGCTTCTGCTTGGCTATTCCCCTGCGGGTAGTATGGTGTGGAGAAGTGATGTTGGATTTTGAATCGTTCACATAGCTCTCGCACATCTTGATTCTTGAAGGACATCCGTTATCTGTGATGATGGAACTGGGAATGCCATATCTGCAAATGAGATAGTTGAGGATGAATGATGAGATCTGTTTTCCAGTTACAGTGGTCATCGAGACTGCTTCAATCCACTTGGTGAAATTCTCTCTGGCAGTGATAATGAACTTATGCCCATTTGAAGAGGAAGGATGAATTTTTCCTACCAAATCAAGTCCCCATTGACAGAAAGGCCAAGATGTTGTGAACGGTTGCAGCTCCTGTGTTGGTGAATGGATTAGGTTGTCGTGAATTTGACATTTAGAACATTTCTTAGCAAATTGATAGGACTCTCTTTCCATTTTCGGCCATAAATATCCCATTCTTAGAAGTTTCTTGGTGAGAGTAGGACCACTTGAATGCGTACCATAGATACCCTCGTGAAGCTTGTGTAAGGCAGAGTCGGATTCATTACGATCGAGGCACTGAAGAAGAGTACCATCTATACCTTGACGGTAAAGTGTGTTAGTGGTTAAGGTATAGTGGGCAACTTGCCAGATGAAGATGCATTTTTGGTTGTGAGATAGGTCGAAAGGGAGAGTATTGTTTTTGAGATAATCATAGATCTTCTCATATAGAGGTGAATCTGAACTGGTTAGGACATAGATGACTTGGGATGCAAAATTTTCATAGGCTGGGGAAAACAATTGCTCTACCAGGAACTCGTAACGACTCTGTTTATCTGGAATTTGTAGCAGTGAAGCGATAGTGGCCATTGCATCGACAACTCTGTTGTCCAATCTTGGGATTCGCTAAAAGGTGATGTGCACAACGTATTTTTTGAAATCATCCACCATTATTTTGTAAGGCATTAGCTTATCATCCCTTGTCTAATAGTCATCGTTGATCTGGTTGATAACTAATTGAGAATCTCCATAGACTCTAAATTATGTGATTCTCCATTCCATAGCCATTTTGATTCCTATTACCAGGGCTTCATATTCAGCAATGTTGTTGGTACATGGAAACATTAGTCTATAAGATCTTAGAATTGTGTTCCCCTCTGGAGTTACGAACATGATGCTGACACCCAATCCATGTTGTGTATAGGATACATCAAAGTATAGGATCCATTGGTTGGGTGTGACAGTGAGTACATCCATGTTTGGAAATTCCACCTACAATGGTTGTTGGTCTGGTAGTGGTGCTTCTGCCAGTTGATCTGCAATTACCTGTCCTTTGATAGCCCGACGTTCTGTGTACTGAATATCAAACTCACTCAGAATTATGACCCATTTAGCTAATCATCCTGTGAGAGCTACCTTGCTGAGTAGATACTTGAGAGGATTGATTTTTGCTACCAATTTGATTGTGTGGGCTAATATATAGTGACATAACTTTTGAGCAGCAAACACCACTACAAAGCAAGCTTTCTCAATGAATGTATAATTGAGATCATATCCTTTCAAAGTCCTGCTGATGTAATAGATAGCCCATTCTTTGCCTGCTGGATCTTCTTGTGCTAGCAGTGCCCCCAATGATACTTCTATTGTTGATATATAGAGAATGAGTGGCTTGCTTGCTATCGAAGGTACCAAAACTGGCAAATTCATCAGATATTATTTGAGCTGGTGGAACAATTCCGCACACTTGTCATCCCATCTAAAAGGTATATTCTTATGAAGCAAATGATTGAATGAGAGATTTATCTACCAGCTAAGCGTCTGATGGATTGCAGCCACACCTGCAGAGATCTGAGTTGGCTAATTTTTTTAGGAGGTGGCATCTCCATGATATCCTAAACCTTTGTTGGATCTACTTCGATACCCTTTTTTGATATAATGTAGCCCAAAAATCTACTAGAGGTGACCCCGAAGACACACTTCTTAGGATTTAGTCTGACCTTGAATTGCTCCAATCGTTGAAAGATTTTATCTAGTATGCCCAGGTATTCTACTCAGGTGAATGATTTAGCTAGTAAATCATCCACATAATCCTCCATGAAAGTATGTATCATGTCGTGGAAGATTATTGTCATGGCTCTTTGATAAGTTGCCCTAGCATTTTTCAAGCCAAAAGACATGACGTTCCAACAATATGTTCCCCATGGATAGGTGAATGCAGTTTTATCTTGATCCTTTGGGGCTATCTTGATTCGATTATAGCAAGAGAAGCCATCCATTAATGATATTGTTCATGGTGAAAATGGATAACAATGACAACAATATTGAAAGGCTAAATGAATTCAACCACCAAACCCTAGCCTAACAATCAACAAAGATCCACCATAACATATGAAGATTACCTAAGACAATGCAAAATAAAACAAAATCACAAAGATTATACCATCACATGTCCAATAGGGTTTTGATCTCCATTCTTCCTATCTCCATTGATCTTGCTTGATATATTTGCTCTCAGATTTTTGTATGCACAAGAGCTCAACAAAGAACAGAATGTGGTTGCAAGTAGGATCGTAGTGTAGCAAGTTGCATGAAAGATCATTAGCATGAGTGATTAGGTCATTAGGGTTTGATAATGAAGAAAGCATCTTCTTAAATAGAAGACACAATATGAAATGGAGGGTTAAGATTGAGAGGTGTAAAAAGGAGGTCGGCTATGATTAGAGGGTAGGTAAAAGAAATAATAAAATAATGAAAGGGGTAGGTAGTGTAGGAATTAAGAGATGAATGACATGTGTCATGTGTAGAAAAAGCTAATGAATTAATTAAATAAATAAAGATTTATTTAATTAATAGAAGTAGGATAATTAAATAAATAAAAATATTTATTTAATTTAGGAAAAGGATAATTTAAATAAATAAATGTATTTATTTAAATGAGAAATAAGGCTAGAAGAAGATAAATGAATTAATTAAATAAATAAAGATTTATTTAATTAATAGAAGAATTAAGCTTAGATAATTAAATAAATAAAATATTTATTTAATTAGACATGGCATTTTTAGGTGTCTACATTTTGCCCCTCTTTGAGACAATGCGGCTTGTCGCGTTGTTTCAAATAAGATAAGATGAACTGATACAGAGTTGCCCCAGAATGGGAATGATATGCCCCCTCGAGAGATTGGATGAAAATGTCTGAAAAGATTGCAGACAATCTCTCGATAAGAAAGAAAGGCGAGAATGGACTGATCAGATAAAGTGACAAAGTCACGGGATAAAGAAGACTGACTCGGGAAATGAAGGCCAGGGCTAGGGTAGGCTATAAGATAGACCACGGGCAAAAGACATCCTCATTGTCATCTACACCTTCACGAGATCACAGTGCAAAGCAAGAAAAGAGCAGGAGCAGTCAGCAGCGATGGCTTTCGTACACAGATTCGACCGCGTTCGCCGATTTCAGAGGGCAGCAGAGGCAGGAGAGCCGGTAAGTACCACCAAACCTCCTCGTACTATGACGCATTTTCTTTTTTGTCATTAATGCACAGTAGGTAGCAATAAATGCGCTAGGAATAGGGTACCAAAAAAATGCAAAAACGTGCAACCGCATCTATGTCGGTGCCAGGCGCATCTGTGTCCGCCAGGCGCGTCTGTGTCAGTTCCAGGCGCGTTTACGTCTGGGACCGCATTTGCGTTGAATGCGGCCGCGTCTGTGCATTTCAGACGCGTTTATGCCCTGTAGGGGCGTTTATGTTCCAAAATCGCGTTTGTGCATAATGTAGGCACGTTTATGTTCAGAAGGCGCGTCTGTGTTTTGTAGGCGCGCTTGTGCAGTCAATAGGCGCGTTTGTGAGTTAAAAGCGCGTATATGTCAAAAAAATGCAAGGTTTTGGTCTTCTAGGTCAAATCGGCAGTTCTGTGATGAATATACGCTATCGATTGGATAAGCTGCTGAGAGGATACACTCAAGCAGGTCCTCTAGGAAGACTAGGATAGATCAAGGCACTTTGTGATGAACAGTGAGTACCAGGATAGAGTACTTTGTGATGAACAGGGAGTACCCAAAGTATGAGCAGCACTTTGTGATGAACAGGGAGTGCAAATGTGAGTAACACTTTGTGATGAACAGGGAGCACTACTAGGATAGATAGCAACACTTTGTGATGAACAATGAGTGTCACTAGGATAGATAACCATATGCATTTAGATAGCAAGTAGCATTTTGTGATAAACAGTGAATGCCACGATAACTGACATGATTGATTGTGTGACTGCAGGAGTATCTGCCTATGTTAGAGTCACGGGAGAGATTCCCGTCTACACAGAGATTGCGACCAGAGTTGTCATTTGAGGACAGAGATTCTATTGAGGAGATGGGCCTCAGACATGTGCTATATGTGCCTGAGTTTCGGGCAAACATGGGTTTGCTGACTGCGCTGGCGGAGAGATGGCACTCCGAGACTTGCACTTTCCACTTGCCGATGGGGGAGATGACAGTGACCCTCGAGGATGTTTACAGGATTTTGCACATACCGATCGATGGAGAGCTGATCCCATACGATCGAGATGGAGACAGAGAGGCGCTGAGATGGGTATTCTAGGATCCCGAGCTAGAGATGAGAGCAGGGCACGTGGCATGGGATACCATGACCGCGACAGGACTAGCTTTGCCAGCTGTGATCGGAGGAGCCATCAGTGGGTTCTTGTGTCCGGATAGAGCGACATGGGGGTTGGCAGTGGGCTGGGGAGGAGCACTGGAGATATTGGTGACTGAGCACACCAGATATGCATGGGGTCCATGCGTCTTGGCACATCTATATTATGAGCTGCATCAGTTCGTCTACCATAGATCAGTGGGACTGGGTTGTGGGGTGACACTGCTACAGGTGTGGGCATACGAGCATCTACCTATCACACGCCCGATACACTTCAGGGGCAGAGGTCAGGGGTGGAGCTTTGTTCACTTGTACGATATGATCACTTCACAGCCTCGGATTGGCAGGTTAGAGCACTGGAGGCGTGTGATAGATGATATTGACACAGTCATCTGGAGGCCGTACCTAGGGTGCGAGGAGTGGGAGGATAACGCAGTGGAGCTGCCATATACATTCAGGAGCAGATATCTAATTGGGCAGACACCCTACATATTGGAGAGGCAGCTTGTGGACAGGGTTGGCAGGCAGTTTGGCAGGATCCAGAGGATGCCACGAGGCTCGGGTATGTATGTCCGTACAGTCAGGGATCAGGCGCAGTTCGGACCGCTGTTGTCCTATGATCAGGTCGTCACACAGCTGGCTGAGATGATGCCACTACCCTGAGACATGTGGTCGGAGGTTGAGGATGCAAGCATGGATGCAGAGTACTCCGCGTATTGGGCAGAGCATCCGTTTCCGCGGTTGACAGATCCGGGAGAGCTGCTGGAGGGAGAGGTTGGAGGGGATGATGATGATGATGGTGGAGGGGATGGAGGCCGAGGCCGACGGAGGCGGAGGGGAGCAGTGGGGGAGAGGAGGGTGGCACCTCGGAGGGAGGGGGGACAGGAGGGACCAGCACAGGTGGTGAGGGGTCGCGGTGGATTGCCCCTGCAGGTACCAGCAGCACAGGGTCCTAGAGCACAGGGACCTAGATAGGGACAGGTGCAGGGACAGGTGCAGGTTCCCAGGCATGTAGAGAGACAGGTACTGGTTCAGGCACCGAGACAGGTACAGGGGCAGACACAGGTACAGGCACCCACAGAGGGAGAGCCATAGGCTGAGGCTGAGGGTGGAGATCCAGAGGAGGATGAGCTGATTGAGCTCAGGGAGATCTGCCAGGGCCAGGCAGACGAGATCCAGGAGTTGGAGTGGGAGAGGGATCGTCTCAGGATCAGGCTCAGGGACACTGAGCGGGAGAGGGATTAGGCTATCCAGTGCTATACTGAGGCTGAGACAGCTCTGAGGGCAGGGAGGCAGGCGGCAGAGGACGCAGGGGCAGGCTACGCATATGTCTTGCGAGCCGGAGAGGAGATTGGTTACTAGAGGGACCTCTACTATGGTGCAGTGCCAGCGGATCAGCAGGCGAGGAGCTTCCATAGACCATCACGCACAGCGACGGCTACGGGAGGGAGTCGGAGGAGGCAGGCATCTAGTGGTGGGGTGATGGGTCCTCCACCACCACCAGACAGACAGGGTGATCCTAGAGCGGGTCCTTCTATAGCTCAGCGTCTGTCGAGGCCAGGCGGCTCCGAGGGAGGGAGTTCATCATAGCCATAGAGGGCTCCCTTGTATCAGTATATGTACCATTTTTGTATTGTAGACACCTGCGGGTGATTTTGTAGCCATATGATTCTTTTGACATCATTGTATCATGACACATTTGATTATATATGAGAGATGATTCATTTTTGCAGCAGCTATATGCATGTGTACCTATGTGATGAGATGTTCTTATGTGATACATATTTTATGATATGGATGCTTATATGATATGATGCAATGCAATATATTTTTGTTCTTTTATGTTTTATATGTGATGCATGATGCAAATGTGAATGTATGTAATGCAAATGAATATGATAATGCAAATGATTAGTTACATGATGGAAATGTAAGATGTGCTAACATGTGTTGTATGCAGGATGTGATGCAATTGTGATATCTATATGTATGTATGAAATGCTTATATGTGATAATGCAGGTGTAAACTATATGAGATGCAAGTGTTTTTGGTGTGTCATTATACTCAGTCATGTGATAGCGGGCTACGCGGACTCGAGAAGGACGATGGAAGTCAATCAAGAAAGGGGGGATGAAAGACAAAAGATATGAAAGTGAAAGAGCTTCTTGTGCGTTATCATCATTGAGCTTTAATATGGCAAGTAGGTTATGACAATCGAGGCATATGTTCGACCCAGAAAGTCATTGTACCTGTTTGCATGGAGACAAGATAGTCACAAACAAGGAATGCCCCAGTTCATACTAGACTCACAGTGTCCTCATATCCTTGGACAAGTCATAGCATTACTAAGGGACAATCCACAGACAGCAAATACAAATAGGTGACGATACCCCATCCTCGCCTTTCTAGTCAAAGACATCCTGGAGATAGAATCTCTAGTCAAAGACATCCCGGAAAAGCTAAAAGACATGTCACCAAAAAAAAGATGAAATCAAAAGAAAACCAAGAATTGACACCAACATCCACTGTAGTCCTCAAGTTTAGTGTCTCTTGTCACTTGTATAAGTCATGTTTGATTATGGTCACAATGTTTACTTTCACAAAAAGGATAGATAGCACTGAACCATATGTTGTCTGAGTCTGTTGAAAGATTTGATTTGTTGAAGCCCATTGTTGCTGCTGTGTCTCATCTAAAACTGACTGAATCCATGAAATTGATACTTTATTGCGGAGAAGATGAAACTTTATTGCGGATCTGTGATGCAAATGTTGCTTTATTGCGGATTGTGCGCGGATAGACTGAAGAACACTGGAAGAAACTGTACTCCTCGAAACATGTGATGTTCTTAGTTCCACACCCATCATTAGACGTAGGATTTGTCTTAGCCACAGATAGGATCTGATTTATTATAGATGGAAAGGGATGCGAAAAGGGAGGTTTATTATGAATGGCTAACCAATCCTAGGTAGATCAATAACAAGCCATGATGGGACTGGGTAAGTTTATTATGAATGAATAGGTTGTGAGTGTGTGCAAAGTGAAAGGATGAAAGTGAATCCTGAAGGAGGGAGGAGCAATGTCTCTACGCATGGCGCTGGTGACCCATTTTTCACCATGGTACTTGCCCAGGGCGCCACCGAAGTGGTTTTCACCGTTGGACGAAATTATTTCTCTTTACTTTTTTTGATTTTTTCAATTTTTTTTGTGTCACAAGGTGCCTGTTTGCCAGGTTTTCACCAAGTAACGATTTTTTTGTTTTATAATTTTTTTTTTTTGTATTTTTGAATTAGGATATTCTGATGAGCTATGTGTAGAACCGGCGAAGGTGCATGCTGTTGATAGGATCCTCCAAAGGTTCACCTTCTGTAGTTGAGAGCTGATATGCCCCAGAGCCATATACTACTGTGATGATGTAAGGACCTAGCCAGTTTGGTTTGAACTTGCCCTTCTTATCTCTGTCTTGCTGATTCTTGGGGTTTTCTCTGAGGACTAAGTCACCTACCTCAAATGTGCGAGGCTTGACTTTGTGATTGTAGCTGCGACTCATTCGCTGTTGGTAAGCCTTAAGATGATTAAAAGCAGTTTGTCTCCGTTCATCCAGCAGTTCTAGTTCTTGTAAGCGAGAGACCCTGTAATCTTCATCGTTGATGATGTTTTGCAAAGAGACTCGTAAAGAAGGTAACTCGACCTCAATAGGCAAGATGGCTTCAGCGCCGTAGACAAGTGAGTAGGGTGTAGCTCCTGTAGGTGTGCGGACACTTGTGCGGTAGGCCCAAAGTGCAGGATTGAGTTGGATATGCCAGTTACGGCCAGCGTCGTCGACTGTCTTTTTGAGGATTTTAATAATTGTTTTATTAGACGCCTCAGCTTGGCCATTACCTTGGGGGTAATATGGTGTGGATAAACAATGGGAGATATGGAAGCGCTCACAGAGTTCACGAACATCCTGATTTTTGAATGGACGCCCGTTATCAGTGATAATGGAATTGGGAATACCGTATCGACAAATGATGTAGTTCAGGATGAAGGTAGCAATTTGTTTCCCAGTGACTTGTGTGAGAGGCACGGCTTCAATCCATTTTGTGAAATACTCTGTGGCTGTGATAATGAATTTATGACCATTGGAAGAAGGAGGGTGAATCTTGCCTATGAGATCGAGTCCCCACTGACAAAAGGGCCAAGGAGACGCAAGTGGTTGTAATTCTTGTGCTGGTGCATGTATTAGGTCTCCATGAATTTGACACTGCTTACATTTCTTGACAAACTGATATGAATCTCTTTCCATATTGGGCCAATAATATCCAGTCCTGATGAGTTTCTTGGCCAAGGTAGGACCACTAGCATGCGGACCACATATCCCTTCATGCACTTCACGTAACGCAATCTGAGCTTCGTTGCTTTCTAAACATCTAAGAAGAGTGCCATCTAGACCTCGTCGGTATAGGATATCAGCTAGAATGACATATCGAGAGGATTGGCGAATGAAAGTGCGGCGTTGGTTGTTTGATAGATAAGGAGGTAAGATATTGTCGCGAAGGTATGTGAATATGGACCCATATAACTGGGATTCGGGACCAACAACGCATATCATTTCAGTAGGAGTGATCTCATATGAAGGAACCAACAGGTTGTCTACCAGAAATTCATAGCAGGTTTCATTTTGAGGTAGGTTAATTAGTGAAGCAATTGTAGCCATGGCATCTGCAGCACGATTCTGCTCTCTTGGTATCTGCTCAAAATCTATCTTTATGAAGTGCTGTTTCAAATCATCTACCAGTTGTTTGTAAGGCATTAGTTTTTCGTCTTTTGTTTGGTAATCATCAGTTGCTTGACGGATAACCAGTTGAGAATCCCCAAAAACACGAAGTTCTTGGATCTTCCATTGAACCGCGATTCGTAATCCAGTTGTTAATGCCTCATATTCCGCTATATTGTTAGTGCAAGGAAATGATAAGCGGTATGACTTTGGTATAGAATCACCCTGAGGAGTTATAAAGAGAATACCAGCTTCTGCCCCATGCTGTGTGTATGAGCCGTCAAAGTATAGTTGCCATGACTTTGCATGTGATACTGTTAAAATTGCTTCATTTGGAAATTCTGACTGTAGAGGAACATCATCTATCATGGGAGCATCTGCTAATTGATCTGCAATTGCTTGTCCTTTTATTGCTTTTCTATCCACGTACTCAATGTCGAATTCACTCAGGATCATTACCCACTTGGCCAGTCGACCAGTAAGTGTAGCTTTGTTGAGAAGATACTTTAGTGGATCAATTCTTGCAATCAACTTTGTTTTGTGAGTGAGCATATAATGTCATAATTTTTGCGAAGCAAAGACCACAGCGAGACATGTGCGCTCGATCGGTGTGTAGTTTAGCTCATATCCCACCAATGTGCGACTGATATAGTATACTGCTTTTTCCTTACCGTTAGCTATTTGTTGTGCTAGGAGTGCCCCCAGTGTTGTTGGAGTAGCTAATATGTATAGTAGCAAAGGCTGATCTAGAATTGGTGGCATCAAAACTGGCGGATTCAAAAGATAGTCTTTGAGCGTCTGAAAGGCTTGTTGACAGTTATCATCCCATTTGAATTTGATATTTTTATGTAGCAGGTGCTGAAAAGGATTACACTTATCTGCAAGTTGTGCTATGAATCTTCGTATAGACTGGAGTCTCCCTTGTAAGGATCGAAGTTGACTGATATTTCTGGGTGGCGGCATGTCCAAGATAGCCTTGACTTTTGCTGGATCGGCTTCGATTCCTCTTTTAGACACAATGAATCCTAGGAGCTTCCCATAGGTCACTCCAAAGACACATTTCTTGGGGTTTAATCTTACCTTGTATTTTTCCAACCGATCAAAGATGACTGAAAGTATGTCCAAATGTGTATCTTTGTCTATTGATTTACCTAAGAGATCATCAACATAATCTTCCACAGTTATGTGCATGAGATCATGAAAGATAGTGGTCATTTCTCTTTGATATGTAGCACCTGCATTTTTTAGCCCAAAGGGCATGACATTCCAATAGAAAGTTCCCCACAGACAAGTGAATGATGTTTTGTGTTGATCTTCAGGTGCAATCCTGATTTGATTATAACCAGAAAACCCATCCATTAAAGATAACATTTCGTGACCTGCTGTGAGATCAACAATCAAGTCGATATTTGGTAATGGGAAGTCATCTTTCAGACAAGCTTTGTTGATGTCTCTGAAATCTGTACATATTCTGATGCTGCAATCTGGTTTGCTGACAGGTACTAAATTAGAGATCCATTCAGGATAATCAATTGGGCGTATGAATCCAACATCCAGTAATTTCTCTAGCTCTGCTTTGACTAGTAAAGCTACTTGCGGATGCATTTTCCTTAATTTCTGTTTCACTGGCTTTGCCCCCGGTTTGACTGTCAAATGATGCATTACCAAATCCGGATCCAGTCCAGGCATATCAGCGTATGACCATGCAAAGTTGATTTGTCGTTCTTTGAAGAAGCTTATGAATTTTGATCTTTCGGACTCTATTAATGATTGAGCCAGGAATATGTTGTGTGGAACCTCTTTTGTACCAATGTTTGTCTTGATAGTCTCCTCTACCAACATAGATGATTTTTCCTCATATGATGCTGGGAGAATGTCGAGCCTTCCATCTTTGGGTGCCTCAGAGAGGTTTTCGCCCTCAGATACGTCCTTTCTTTTTACTTTTTTGGAGTCAGATAGCGCCACAGTGTGGTTTTCGCCATAAGACCCTTGTTTTGTTCTTATTTTCACATTTTTGCGACTGGAAGGTCCGACACCCTCACCGAAATATGCCACGTTGTTGAGTTCTATGGTATATCCTGCTTTGTGGTCCCCAGGGGGAAGATCATCTCGTATGCCCAGATAGTCAATAACAGCTTCGTCATTTTGAAATGTGTCAAATTGTGCTGGTCCTTCATAATCCCAGTCAATGAGTTGGTGGTGAACAAGGGGAAGGCTTTTAATGTTTTCAGAGTTTGCAGGGCTAAGAGTGAAGATGTGGTTATATTCGGGTATATCGAGGCAATCATCGAGGTCATCGATAGCACTCTCCTCATCAGTTTCGACCGTGAGCGAATCCAAATTGTCATCACTATTAGCGCATTCTGGGATAGGTGTCCTCATCCTATGTGATTTCGACCTAAAACCTTGAAACGGAGACTGTGGGAAATCCTTAAGAGTTGTTTCTTGACCAACTCTGAATTTTTTGTAAAATTCCTCTTCTTCTGTGGGTTCATCTGGCTCTCTGAATGTCTTGGTGAGCTCATAGTCACTGGAGGATTTGTCTGAACCCCATTCCCATTCGTTGGAATCTGTGGAATAGTAATCTTCTTGTTGAACTTTGGCAACTTTGGTTTGTGATGCCTCTTCTGTCCTTTTAGTGTGGATCTTGGAAGTCAGAAAACCAAGTCCCTTTGAGCGTTCCCTTTTTACAGTCAATTCAGGTTGTAAGGGCTCCATAGCGCCTTCTTTGCGTAACCCAAGAGGGCTTTTTCCATCATACCCAAATTTTTGTAGAATCTTGAAGCCTTTGCCATATTTCTCACAGGGTATATTGATCTGATCTTGTGTGTCCTCTTCAATGTCTTTGTAAAGCATTTTGTATAAATTTTCCTCTTCCAGTTCGCCCCATCTTTGAAAGGTAGTAGGATCCCATTTGAATGCCATGATGGAGATTTGTTTGTTAGGATGTGGCCTTCCATATTCTTTTGGAGAGCTCACGACTTGTCGTAAATACATTGTCTGATTTAGAGTGTATTCTCCCATGCCTTTGTCTTGAAATTTGCCTTTAAGTTCACCTTGTTTTGATGTCGAAGGTTTCAATGACTCAGGGTCAATGTATGCCGAAAAAGGAACAGCTTCACGATTACTGGGAATGATGGTCTCAGTATGTGATCTCAGGTTATTGCAATATATGAACGGATTTGGATCACCGTTGACTGTTACCTCGACTCCATTATGAGGAAACTTAATGCATTGATGATATGTTGATGGGACTGCCCTCATTTCATGAATCCAAGGACGTCCTAGCAATATGTTGTATGTGAGATCTAGATCTAGGACTTGACAAACCACATCCTTTGTGACTGGCCCAATTCTTAGAGGTAGGGTGACTGTGCCCTTGGATGAACTCTCTTCATCATCATAGGCCTTGATGGTGATTTGATTTGTAGAATTCACAGCTTTGTCAGAATATCCCAATTGTTTAATGGTGCTCAATGTACAAATGTTTAAACCAGCTCCTCCATCTATCAGGACTCGCTTTATTCGATGTTTGTGTATGAAGGCTTCAATATGTAATGGTGCATTATGTGGCTGACTTACAGATGCGTCATCGGCTTCTGTGAATGTAAGGGAATGTGGAATGGAAAGGTATCCCACCATGGCTTGAAACTGGTCCACGTTCAGATCAGTAGGAACGACGGTGTCTCTCAAGATTTTGTCAAGAATAGCTTTATGTGCGGGAGATATGCGTAATAGCTCAAGGATGGAGATGAGTGCGGGTGTCTTCCCTAACTGTTCTACAAGGTCATACTCAGGTTTGGTTGATGAAGAAGCGGCATTTTTAGTGGAAGCACCTGGCAAAGTAATCTTACCTCGACGGGTTGTAACATGACATTCAGAGGTAGACTCGGACGAAGGTCCCACACCTCTTAGAACAATCTTGGGTCTCTGAGGAGGATTCTTAGGATTTTTGTTCTTGATAGTAATAGTAGAAATATGATTGTCCATCGAGATGTGGTTGATAGTTGAGTCATAGTTGTAAGGTGCTCTAGTATAGTTGGCTTGATCATCTGTGGCTTTACCTTTTCCCTTGTCATGCTTTGGGAATGGTTCCTTAAACATCTCATGTTCTTGATTAGATGAATGTCCCTCAATCTCAATGTCACCTCTATCAATGAGATCTTGCACAATGTTCTTCAGTCGATGGCAATTTCCTGTCTTATGACCCTTGCTCTTATGAAATTCACAATACTCATCATCATTCCACCAATTCGGCTTAACCTTTGGTTCATATGGAGGAAAATCTGGAACTGTGATCACTTTGTTTGCCACAAGCTTTTTGAAGACTGATTCAAGTGGTTCTCCCAATGGGGTGTACTTCCTTCGTGATCTGGAAGTTGTTTGAGTATATACTTGATTATTTGTAGAACTTGATCCCGAAAAGACGAATTTGGGTCTCACTGTGTTGGCATCAACAACACCATCATTAACTGTATTCTTGTTCTTATTCCAAAATCTTGGCTTGTCTTTTCCTTTAAAGTCCTCTTTGTTTTCTTTGAATATCTTAATGACTCCTTGTTCAATTAAGACCTTTTCTGTTGCTAGGCCCTTTTCAATAACATCCTTGAATGTAGACAAACAAGCTTTCCTGAGATCATAGCCAATATCCTTGTTAACGTTTTGAGTGAACATTTCTACCATTTGTTTCTGTGGGATTTCGCAAGAGCATCTGCTAGCTAGATTTCTCCATCTTTGTAAAAATGACGCAAAAGATTCTCCTTCCTTTTGCTTAGTATTGCATAGAGTAGTGACTGAGATATCTGTTTCTATATTGTAGGAGAAATGCTGAATGAATGCCTCTACTAAGTCGCCCCATGACTTAATACCGGGAGGTAATTGAGAAAACCATTGCATAGCTTGATCTCCTAAGCTCTGCGGGAACAACCTCATCAAATATGTTTCTTCTGCCGCTACCTCAATGCAAGCTATGAAAAATTGTCTTATGTGTGCCTTGGGGTCTCCTTTTCCTCTATACTTGTCAAATTTTGATGTCACAAAGTGTGCAGGAAATGGAGGCATTGGGATGCTCTTATCAAATGGATAAGGACATATATCTCTCATAGTGTATGTTGGTTTTGGTGTACTCATGTCCTCCATTTTCTTTTGTAAACCTCTTATTTGTTGCTCCAAATTACTCTTGGGAGGAGATCTATTTCTTGTAACATACCCCGTGTTTGAAACACCCATTTGAGGAGGAGCTTGTTGCATGTATGGATGATACTGATCGTAGACATGTCCATATGGAGGTCTATATTGATGCGGCATATATGGAGCACTTGGTATAGCTTCATGTTGAGGAACCCCATATCTATTTTGTGCATGTATACCATATTCTATAGGCATGTCATGTTCTATTGTGTTGCCACCAAATTTGACATGAGGTTTCCTTGTGTCCAAATTTTGAGTATGCCTTTGAATGTCCACTTGTTTTGATTGATCCATAGCTTGAGCATGTGATTGAGCATATCTATCTGCATAAGACTTCCATAATGGTCTTCGAAGGTAAGTATCATATGTTTGAGCATGTGTATGTGGGACTTCTGGTTTTTGAAGCAAAGCTGATGGTGATTCAGGTACCATATGTGGTCCTCTATTTCCTCCACTATTAGGTCTCCTTTGATCCATATTGGAGTGAGGTTGTTGCAAAGGTCTATGTTCCATTATTTGAGACATGTCAAAATCATGAGGTATTTTAGCTCCACTTTGTGCCATCATGTGTAAGAAGTATTGTCTATCCCTCTTCATTATCTCTTCAACCAATCTATTGAAATGAGGATTCATTATGGATTCTTCTATATCTGCTGATTGTATTGAAAAGTTGTCCACATTGTCATTGTATGTAGCATTGTTGTTTGTAGTGTCTATGTTTTCCACATTTGGAATGTTTCTATAAACATCCATGTCAGGAAATGTAGTGTGCTCAGGATTGAAAAATAAATCATTGTCATACTCATAAGAACTCATGTTTGCGGATTCTTGAGCTTCTTTAGTTTTTCTCCTAGATTTTTGAAGGCGGGTTTCAACCATGAACTAGGTGTTTGACCAAGATGTGAGAGACTAGATGAAAAATGAAAAGAGTATGGAAGACCAAGAGTTGTATGGAATGTAAATGAATCTTGAGGTGTACTTGCAATGTCCAAAGTGTAAGACCAAGTATGTATGTAGTAGAGTAGGTGTGACTTCCAAAGAGAGGATAGTTTCTCTTGATGAGGTAAGCTGACCTTGACTCTAATTAAGACCAAATGAGACCCAAAGGTAAGAAACCTTGATGAGGGACCACTTAGCAAAGTGTTGTTGTATGTAGTGTGTTGACAAAGTATGATGAGGACAAGCAAGTGACCTTTTGACTCAAGTTTAGACAATTGTGAATGTAAAATGAGATGTGAAGCAATGATGGACTGTATGAGACCCAAGGACAGGTTGAATGCTAGATGAAACCTGAAGAAACAACCTAGGAAGCTCAAGTATTCCAAAACTGATTTCTTTTATTTGCTGAACTGTGAAATTTTCAATCCTGGACACAGACGCTTCTGTATACTTCACAGACGCGATTCCCAGACACAGACGTGTCTCTGTTTGACACAGACGTAGTTACAGACACAGATGCTATTCTGCCCTTCACAGACGCGATTCCCAGACACAGACGTGTCTCTATTTGACACAGACGCTATTACTGACACAGACGCTATTCTGACCTTCACAGACGTGCTTAGATGACTCAGACACGGTTAGAACAGACACATACGCGTTTCTGTAAATTTTGTGCAATTTTTCCAATCTGTGAAGTTGTTTTTGCTGTGACCAAATCCGACTGTTTGACTATTTTTCATGACAAGAGGACACAATGTTGATGAGGACTCAATGTTTGCAAGTGTTTAGACTCCAAAATGACTCCAAGAAAAGTGTGTTGTTTGATGTAAAAATGTTTTGCATACACTTGAAAACACAAAAGACACAATGTTTTGTTGTTTGGTCTTGAATGTTTTGAATGTTTAAAATAAGTCAAGCACAATTCTTATGGCTGGCCAAGACAATAGTTGTTGATCTCACATAGGGTTTTACCCCCGAGGCTACGCTATTCAGAGCAGATACTTAGATGCTTGACCTCACTGGCTCCACCCTCGACACTCACTTCTCAGGTTAGCCAAGCATCAGTCCCCATGAAAACTCCCCATGGCGAACTTTGTATCTCTACTAAGAACCGTATGTGTGTGGGCCGCTACCAGAGGTCCGACCTCCTGCCCCAACAACTAGAAGGATTTGGGCCTCTAAAACAAAATGGTGCTAGTAAGGGCATCCGCTCGTGTGGCCATACATGCGACACTTTCAACTCTGTAAATACAGAAGGCTCCCAGCTGGTAGGGGTTACGCCCTACAAATGATCAAATAAATTTGATCAAACGGGTTTATGGGGAGACATAGTGTCGGTATGAACTAATCAGCACACGTTATTCATAGTTTTCACCATGACTACATTTGATTATAGTGGCTTGGAAGAAGATGGCTTTTCTTTTGCTACCACTTGGGTCGTTCTCTTCTCACTAGTAGTCCTAATGACCACACGGGAAGATAGGCCCTCTAAAGATTAAACGAAAAGAGCCTATTGCTCAAGACACAAAAGACAATGATTCAATTTTAGTGCACCAATGGAAGTGTTTGCTAATCTATGAAAACAAGGCACACAACAAAATTACAAAACCCTAGCCAAGGCCCTACAACAAAATTTGTTAGTAGTTTGGGTTGTTTCAAATGATCACCCCTTCCTGCAAGAACACAAGTTAGGTAAATTTTAGAAGACCCAAAAAGACTTTGTGAAAAAGGGGCCTTCAACAAAAACGTTTTTTTGCTCCCAAAACAAGCTGCACAAACTTAGTTAGCTAGATTTGCAGGGGTTAGTCCAAAAATAAACCAGATCTGAAACCCTAAGCGCGAAATCCGAAAAATTGAATCAAAGAAATTGAAACATTTCAAAACAGAAAACACAGACGCAGTTATACCATACACAGACGCGTCTGTATGACACAGACGCGATTCTGTGATTCACAGACGCGCTCAGAACTCACAGATGCCCTTCCAGGACACAGACGCGATCAAATGTAATATAGACGCGTTTCGGACACACAGACGCGGTTCCAGAAACCTGCAAAATAAAATTTGGCAAAAACACAGGCGCGATTCCCGATCCCGCAGACGCTTCTGAAATTCAGAGACGCGATCCGAATGCTCGCAGACGCGGAAATACCTAAAATGTTGTCGAAAAGTATTTGATCTGCAACTTCAAAAACGCAAAATCTGCAACAAAAATGTTAAATGCAAAGGGACAAGGGTCCCACCGGGCGTGCCAAAATGTTCATGGTGAAAATGGATAACAATGACAACAATATTGAAAGGCTAAATGAATTCAACCACCAAACCCTAGCCTAACAATCAACAAAGATCCACCATAACATATGAAGATTACCTAAGACAATGCAAAATAAAACAAAATCACAAAGATTATACCATCACATGTCCAATAGGGTTTTGATCTCCATTCTTCCTATCTCCATTGATCTTGCTTGATATATTTGCTCTCAGATTTTTGTATGCACAAGAGCTCAACAAAGAACGGAATGTGGTTGCAAGTAGGATCGTAGTGTAGCAAGTTGCATGAAAGATCATTAGCATGAGTGATTAGGTCATTAGGGTTTGATAATGAAGAAAGCATCTTCTTAAATAGAAGACACAATATGAAATGGAGGGTTAAGATTGAGAGGTGTAAAAAAGAGGTCGGCTATGATTAGAGGGTAGGTAAAAGAAATAATAAAATAATGAAAGGGGTAGGTAGTGTAGGAATTAAGAGATGAATGACATGTGTCATGTGTAGAAAAAGCTAATGAATTAATTAAATAAATAAAGATTTATTTAATTAATAGAAGAAGTAGGATAATTAAATAAATAAAAATATTTATTTAATTTAGGAAAAGGATAATTTAAATAAATAAATGTATTTATTTAAATGAGAAATAAGGCTAGAAGAAGATAAATGAATTAATTAAATAAATAAAGATATATTTTTATTAATAGAAGAACTAAGCTTAGATAATTAAATAAATAAAATATTTATTTAATTAGACATGACATTTTTAGGTGTCTACAGATATAATTTCATGGCCTGCTGTTAGATCCACAATAATTTCAATGCTTGGCAAAGGAAAGTCATCCTTCAGACATGCTTTGTTGACATCCCTAAAGTCTGTGCATATTCTGATACTTTTGTTAGGTTTTGAAACTGGTACAATGCTTGAGATCCATTCAACATAGTCTATAGGTTGGATGAATTCAACATCTAATAACTTCTTGAGTTCTGCTTTGACCAATAATGCCACATGTGGATTAATCTTTCTTAATTTTTGCTTGACAGGTTTAGCTCCAGCAGCGATGGATAGGTGATGCATGATTAGATTTGGATCTATCCCTGGCATGTCAGCGTAAGACCAAGCAAAATTGATTTGCTTTTTTATTGAAAAATTTGATAAAATCTAGTTCTTCTTCTTTTGTGAGTGATTATGCCAGATGTATGGTTTTGACTGCTGTTTCAGTGCCTATGTTTATTGATTGAGTTGGCTCAATCAATATTGGTGACCTTTCTTGATAATGTTCAGGAAGAGTGTGAAGTCTCCCATCTTTAGGTGCCTCAAAAATGTTTTCACCCTCAAATGCGTCCTTTATTTTGACTTTTTTGCGATCTAATACTGCCATTGACTGGTTTTCACCATTAGATCCCTTGTTTATTTTACTTTTCCGATTGAGAGACTTGACACTCCACTGATTGCAGATATCGTTATTTTGTTCACTGGTGGGGCACGTTTCCGGGTTGACTGAGCATAGGTATTGGACAATTGATTCATCATTTGGGAAAATGGGTATATCATGATGTTCGGGTTCTTCCCAGTCTATGAGATCAAGATATATGAGCGGTAAGGAGTCATTTGGTGAGTTAAGATCAACTGCTGTAAGTGTCATGATGGAGTCATCGTTATAGTTGTTTGGGATACTGGTGAGGTCTATGATATTTTTGAGGTCTTCGATGGTATTATCTTCGATATTGCCCTATTCATATTGTTGCTGCTCGTTCTTACTAGCCTCATAGATATGTCGTGGTCCAAATTCAAGCGGTCGAGGTTCTGAGCTTCGTCCCTCTTGAGAAATGGGTGTGTATGCATGGATGGTATCCACCTCAATGTCTTCAGTAACAACAGAACAACTACCCCACTCATATTCATTGGAATCAATTTCAGAATTACTGTCCTAGGTTACCTCGCTGTATCTGACAGGTATTTTGTATGGTGAGAAAAGATCACTGATGATTGACACCAATTTAGCAGCTTTTTCTGATTTAGGATTGGTGCCAGCTTGTACTCTTTGCATTTGTTCGTACACCGTTTCTTTTTTGTGAGTAATAATTTCTTTAGGTTGCGGCTTAACCTCGGTTTGATCAGGTTATTGTACATGATGTAATTTTTTATAAGAAGCTTCCTCCTTTTGAATGGTGAGTTCTTCTTGGCATCTTTCATTTTCTTGATGCTTTTGCTCCTTCCTTGTCATTTCTGCTGCTTGGTGTAGTTCTTCTTTCTATGAGTCTTCACTATATTTTTTCATTGTTCTCCACTGAGGTTTTTGCTGGTGATTTTGTTTCTGCCTAGGCAGAACATGTTGTTCATACCCAAGTCCCGTTTTGTATTTTGCAAATTGTGAAGGAAGTTGCAGGGGTTCTATAATGCCTTCTTGGCGCTTGCCAATAGGTCCTTTTCCTTTGTATCCCATTCATTGCATGATCCGAAACCCATTTCCATACTGTCTTATTGGTATGACCACTTCTATGGTAGCAACTTTGACTCCTTCTTCATCCTTGTATAGCCAGCTAAGGATATCTTTCTCTTTTGATTCATCAACTAGTGTGCCCAGTTGGATAAATTTACCATCAAACTTGGTGATGGGTTGCGTTGCCTGATATCTTGATGTGGAAGGTTGTCCATAAGATTTTGGTGGAGTTGGCAATTTAGATACACATAAGGGTTCAAAAGAGTACTTCCCCATGCCTTGGTCCTTGATTTTCATCTTTTTCTTGAAGTCTATGGATAGAGACTTGAGTTCTTCTTGATGATTGGATGTTAAGGAAGCTTGGGCCTCCCTGTTGTGTGGAGCCAAGCTATCTTGAGATTCCCCCATAGCATTGCAATACTAAAAAGGGTTATTATCCCCAGATATTGAAATTTTGTGTCCGTTGTAGGGGAACTTGATACATTGATGGTACGTGGAAGGCACTGCTTGCATTTCATGGATCCATGGATGACCCAATAGTATATTGTATGTCAAGTCTATGTCCAAGACCTGGAATATGGTGTCTCTTTGTATAGGACCAACCTGAATGGGTAATATTATAGTTCCGTCGGATGATCTCTCTTCATCATCATAGGCTTTGATGGTGATTTTCTTTTTGGTATAAATAGACTACTTAGAGAAGCCCAATGCATGGATAAGCTTTGGAGTACAGATACTGAGATCAACTCCTCCATCTATTAACACTCTTTTTACTCGATGTTTATAGACTAAGACTTCAATATGGAGCAGGGTGTTATGTGGATGATTCAAGGAGACATCATCGTGTTCAGAAAAAGATATGTTGTGCGACACCATCATATGGGCCACCATGGCTTGAAATTGATCAATATCTAGATTATTTGGAACAGTTGTTTCAATAAGTGCTTGCTCCAAGATATCCTTGTTTTTTGGCGAAATTTTGAGTAAATCAAGTATAGATATCTGAGCGAGAGTTCTCTGTAGTTGATCAACCAGGTTATAGTGAGTTTCGGGGAGAGGTGTCGATGTTGATGTGTTCCCTTTCAAGACATATTTCTGCGCTCTGGTTGTCACGTTTATTGACGCATGTTCTTGCTTGTCTTTGATTTTTATAACATTTACTTGATTGCCATATGTCGATATGTGATTGATGGTGTTTTCACATATGTGATTAATATGATCTCCCTTGGTATTGTTTGATGTTGATGCTCCTCCTTTGTCATAAGTTGGAAGAGGATTTTTGAAGGCTTCATGGTCACCATTTGTTTTATGACCATCAACTGTTAAATCACCCTTGTCTATCATGTCATGAACTATGTCCTTCAGCCTCATGCAATCATTTGTGTTATGCCCTTTGTTTCAATTAAAATCACAATAATGTGAGTCATTCCACCAGGGTGGTTTTACTTGGGGTTCAAAGTTGCTTGTGGCTGGCAATGTGATAATTTTATTTGCCAAGAGTTCTCGAAACGTTGATTCTAAGGTTTGTCCTAATGACATGTATATGCGTCGATACGGGAAAGTATTAGTGTTGCCTCTTTGGTTTGTGTTGTTTCCTTGGTTGGTGTTGTTATTGCCTTAATGATTTTTGTTGGTGTTTGACGTTAAAGCTCCTTGGTTGGTATTTCGCCGATAAGTGTTAGTGCCTTGATTAACACTTTTTTGATCATTATTGGATTGTGGGTTGCCTGATAAAGTCAACATTGGTCGTTTAGGCTTCACATTATTGGCATGAATTACCCCATCATTAACAATGTTTTTGTTCCTTGTCCAAAATTTGGATTTGTCTAAAGTGTTGTTATTGTTGTGATTATTAAAGGTGTTAGTGTTTGATGAATTAGCACCTTCCTAAGAACTTCAATGTTTCTTTCTTGATGCAAGCTTCCTCTACTTGGATACCATTTTCTATCAATTTTGCAAAAGATGGTATGCATTGGAGCTTGAGTTGATAACTCATCTCACTATTCAGATTGTCAATGAAGATTTTCATCTTTTTCTTTTTAGGCACATCTCGAGGATATCTCGAAACCATGCGCCTCCACCATTGCAGAAACACCATGAATGTTTCATTGCTCTTTTATTTTGTGTTACCCACATCTAGCATGGTGATTGCGTGTTGAATGTTATAGGAGTATTGTGTTATGAATCTATTTACCAAGTCATCAAATGATATGATGGGAGGTGTAAGTTTAGACAACCACTCCATTGTTTGCTCTCCCAAACTTCTTGGGAATAATCTCATTAAGTATGTGTCGTCATGAGAAAAATCTAAGCTCATGGTACAAAATTCCTGAATGTGATCACGGGGATCAGTCTTACCATCATATTTTGTCATACTTTGGTATATTTGAATTTGGGGGAAAAGGTACCATGTTCAATCTCCTATCAAAATGATAAGGACAGATTTCATCCAAGGAGTATCGTACCGTGGTTCCTTGTTGCATCTCTTGCATTTGTCTTTGAAGTGTTTGGAGTTGTTGTGTAAGAGCAGCCATGGGTGCAATTTTCCTTTGATGGGGAGCTTCCCCTCATTCATTAATATTGTCCCGATTGCAGGCATGGTCTTGTTCATGAGTCTTGTCTTGGTTGCGTATGTTTTCTTGATCATGAGTTTCTTCTTCTCTTCGTTGTTCTTGATAAGAATAGTTTCTCGATCTTGTTCTTGAAATTCTCTCGTCTGTATTCCTTAAGTTTTCTGTGTCAAAATCCTCAAGAATATTGACTCCTTTGCTAGTTAGCATGAGTAGATATTTTTCCTTATCTTCTTCTATAAGTCTTTCTATGAGTTTTTGGAAAGACGTGTTCTCTTGACATTCTTGGAGAAGTTCTTCAGTGATCTCTGTTTCTCCCATATTTGCATACTCATCAAAAGGATTGGACAGTCTACGACCCATACTTGATTTTGGTTGTGATTCCTTCTTTTTGCTTCTCTGAGATCGAGTGACAATGGGCATTAATATATCTCTACTGTGATGAATTCTTCTTCTTCTATTGGGGTTTTTGGTGGAGTTGGTGGCTCAGGTCAAGCTTCATTGTAAGTGATAAGAAATTTTGGAAACAAGGTGGGGTTAATCCTTCCTCCACTATTAAGGCGTTGGTTGAATTTCGCTTTCTGAATGTAAGCCCTACTTCTCAAAGGCTCTTTGTCAAATTTGTTTGTTTTTCCTTGTATATACAACCACATATGATGCAAGATTGTGCGATGTGATGCAAAGAGTTGACCGTTGATATAGAGAAATTTATTCCTTCTGATAAGTGCCTTAGAACCAGGTTGTCTCTTCTTCAACGTAGTTTTTTGATGAAGACTTCTTCTTCTCAAAACATGAGGAGTGGTCATACACAAATGATCAAATGTTGATGTTGATGTTGGATATGGATACCTCGTTTGAAAACTCAATTTTACTTTATCAAGTAGGGGTTTAGTTCGATTCGCCTCCACGACAAAGTGTGTCAAATGATATGAGTCAAGTTTGCTGATGTAGAAACTTAATTTGACAACTTGAGGACCTAACTAGGTATTGTTCTGATAGGATTCATTTGGATGGTGGAACTTTGATCACTATTTTGATACTCCTTAATTTTGTCGGATGAAATCTGATCTCAAGCTAGTTGCTGATTTGAAAACTCTTTCTAAGAGTGCTTTGTTGGATTCAGAATTTTCTCACTTATGATCCCTTTTTCAAAGTTTTGTTGCTGGATTTGTTTAGAGGACCCAAAAGGGTATTTGAAACTATTGATAATTTTTTTCCAAAGTGACTGGTTTGCTCTTTGTTTTTTACTAATTTTGACCATGCGCTAAGACATTGACCTGATGCACTAAAGGATGTTCTCAAAGTACTACAAAATGTTCACTATGCACTATGTTGCCTCTCCAATGTGCTATTGTAGATTGTTGGATAATAAAATTGTGGGATAGGTTATTCGCTAATATGTCCCTTTTACGCACTGATGCTTGGTATGAAAGTTCTAAAATATGATTTGAATGCGCTAGGATGATGCTTGTATGTGCTACAATAATGTTGACAAGTGCTATTTGAATTTTTCTCAATATGATATTGATCATGGGCTAATGTGAGTGATGAAAGTGCTAAGTGTTGGTTTGAATGCGCTACTGAATGTTTGAGATGGACTAGGCTGTTGATCCTATGCACTAACTATCCTGATTTCTTCGTTTGACGCTTTTGCTGTGATGTTGAAAAATAACACTTGTGATTTGATGGATGATTTTCTAAAAATGACTTGAAAAAATGACATACAGAAGAGATAACAATTTATCTATGCTAAACAAGTAGCGTATGTTCTTTTGAGGATGTTTTTAAATCCCATGATGTTTTCACTGGTTTGGATTACAAAGAAGACATATCAAGCAAACTCTTTATTCAAAAGGTCATCAACAATATCATAGCCCACTAGTCTTGATACTCCGTCAGCTCAAACGACCTTGTCACCCCCTAGGGGGTGCCCTTTTTTTTCCTTTTGTCATAAATTAACCCAGAGTGAATTGCTTCACATTTGAGTAGTTATCTTGGGAGATATATGGTGAGTGATCTTGGGGGTAGATTCTTCCCCACCCTTGCACTATGATATTTCCAATGTTTGGCAACTGACTCGGTTCAAAGTTTCTAATGCTAAGGTTCGTAATTAGGTTTCCGTTCGGTCTTCAGTGATAAACTCCCTCAGGAGGCTTCCCAACCTTTAGAACAAAGGCTTTACGTATCTTAAAGATACTAAGGGAAGACTAATCGTTGAGCAAAACCGTTGAAGGGGAGTTTCGTCAGCCTCCACATTTGGTTATAGTGGGTTGGAACACTTGGCGATTAAGCCGTTTCCCACTTAGGTCGTTCTCCTCTCATTGGCCATTAATGATGTCCTAAGGGCAACTCGGGAGGGCAGGCCTTATAAAGGATTGAAGTGTTTGAAGTAAAAGAAAGCATGAAAGAGTGGTTTGGTTTTTTTGGTCACCCAATTAAGGGGAGAGCATATACCTTCCACTTTCGAGACAAGGCAAACAATGTTCTTTTTAACTTTCAAGGCAATGATTAGCTAATATCTATTTGGAGATGTTGCTCCAACAAGCATGGTGTTCTTTTTACCCCTAAAAGCAATTTGTTGTCTAACTAGGAAGTTGAAATCCTGGTCAACAAAAAGTAAAACATGTTTACTTGAAATGGAAATCGCTTTGCAAAATAAATGGAAAGATTGATTGCTTTTTACCTTTGCAATAAAATGAAATTTTTTTATTCTTTTTTTATAGCCCAAATGAAGTGTTTTCCCTAATCTTGCAAGAAAGTAAATGCATTTGATTTGTTGTTCTTTTTACCTTGCCATGAGGTCCTTTTTAAGTCCAAAAGAAAATTTGATTTGTTTTAAGCCCAAAATAAAATGAGATTCTTTGTAACCAAAGGGAAATGAGTTCTTTTTAATCCCACTTAAAAAGCTAGAAAGAAATAAAATTCCTAAATCTAACTCCTCCAACCTACAAGAAATGATTAGTAACCTGCAATAAAAGGAAGTTAGTGAAAAATTAAAACTTTAGGCGGGCTTACACAAGCCTAATTTTCTAACTCTGTTACAAACTTTCCTTTTCTCTGTTAGAGTTATGCGCTAAACTTCTGCACATATGTGCTACAAAATGGTATAAAAGCACTAAAAGACGACTCCTACACGCTACCCTGATGCCCGAATGCGCTACGCTGATACTTCTATGCATAAAAAAAGAAACAAAGAAGGTTATGCGCTAAAAGGAAGTTCAAAAGTGCTAGAAGATGGGTCCTATGTGCTAAACAATGTGATGAATGCACTACTATTTGCCACAAATGTGCTAAATTATACTCTAGATGCGCTAAAAGGGTATTCCAGAATGCTTGTAATCCTTATCCTGCACAAAAAATGATGTTATTTATGAGGACGTGCCCCATAGTGGGCGCTAGAAATGTATGCAAGAAAATATGGTGACAAAAATGAATAAATCAAATCCAAAAGACCCACACACCAATGAGACTCTTCATGAAAGTATATGAACTAATTCAATTAGTTCAACTTCCCAAGGGGTATCCCATTGTTCTCTATCTCACAGGATCCCTAAATTCAATGTTTTGCTCTCAGATCATTGAGCAAAGTGACTAAGGAATGACAACTCCAAGAACGAGTGATGTTTTATTTATATGCATGAATGCATTCTAAGATATATATGATGTTAAAACTATGATGATTAAGCTAGTATGAAGATGATGATATGATAAAAGATTAGCAAATTATCCTAGCATGATATACTATCCTAACATGAATATCTTATGATATGAAAAATACTCCTAAATGTTACGACGATATTCTAACAAAGAGAGGCTAAAATGCTTAGTAAATTAGACTATAATGTAGATGCATGAAAGATTGTTGATATGAAAATGAGGAATGGGAGATCTATTTATAGGGAAAATAGGGCAATGGATGGTCAAGATTGAATAATCTTAACAAGGGCTAGGATTGAAAGTTAATCAATCCATGTTTACAATTCTCACCAATAAAAATGATGTCAATTGTCAACAAAGGGTTGCTTGAGAGGAGATGCAAGAAGCATTAAATTCTTGAGAAGACATGAAGGTTACCCTAGGAAGCAAGGGTTAAGGTTAGGTTAGGGTTATCCAATGGATAAAGTTTTTACCCAAGGGGTAAAATCTTGTGCAAGGGTTAATAGGATAACCAAGGAGGTTAAAGCCATGAATGCTTGATGAGACCCTTGGGTTAGTTGAGGGTTAAGTTAGAGAGAAAGTCTCTAACCAAAGATGAGCTAACCATAAATGGTTATGTAAGAGCCTTTAATGGTTTGGAAGACTTTTAGAGGTTAACCATTTGAAGGCACAAAGCCTTTAATGGTTTTTGAAGACTTTGGAGGCTTTGAGAAGTGTCTTCTCTTTGTTTAAGAATGTGACAATAATTAGGAGATGAATTAGGCTAAATTGGAAGTGATTAGAAGAATCTAGAAGGGGTTTAGGAGGCAAGTGGGAGATGTAGGAAAATGCAAGTGGGGGGAAAAAGATTTTAATTAAAATAAAATTACTTTATTTCAACCAAAATAGATGCAACTTGCATAAATACAAGTGGGGGGATTTTAATAAATAAATTAGATTTATTTATTTGCAGGGATCAATTTAATTAAATGTAAATTTAATTAAAAAGGGAGAAAGGGGAATTAATTAAGTAAAGTGATTTATTTAATTAAAAGCTAGAAAAGGTTTAGGTGAATTTAATTAAATAAATTGAGTAATTCATTTAATCAAATAGATGAAAATGAAGAAATTAATTAAATAAGATTTTAATTAATAGGGAGAATGGGGTTAAAATAAATTTTAATATTTATTTAAGAAAGTGGTCAGATTTATACGTCTAGAAATATCATTTAGGATCTCAGTTTTCTTCTCAAAATTTAAACTTTTGTTCAATTGAGAATTAGTTTTCTCCAATTCCTTCCTCAAAGAAATAATTTTAGACTCTAAATTCTCATAGTTTTCTTCCTTTTTCTCTAGTGGAGTTTTCACCACTTATTTTATCCTTTTTTCTTCTTCTAGCCGAGTCTTTAGGTCGAAGATAATATTCTCCGATTCCTCTAGGCTTTGCAATATATTTTCTTTTGAATCACAATCATCTTCAATTTTTTGAAGCTAGAATTATTGTTTTTGAATCGTTTTTTTAAGCTTCTTGATTTCACTTAGGGAACATATGAGTTCTTATACTTCTCCTTCATTTTCAATGTCTTCTTTTGGATATTTCACAAAACTATCTCCATCTTTCATGATACAAACACTTGTTTCTGTTGCCATAAATATAATTTCCTTTGTCACTGTCTAAAACACTCTCATTACTCTCCTTAGATGAGTTGTTGTCTCTCTTTGAATAGAGGCTTTTTGTATTCATGAGTTCTGATTCATTTCTTTTTGTTATCATAATCTTCCTTAAATGCCCTATCTTACTACAATAAAAACATTTAAATGGTAATTTGCTTGATCATTTTCTCATAATGTGATCTTCTTTTGCATATGATTATTTCTTGTTTCAAACTCCTCATTCTTCACCTTATTGGATGCTTTGAAGGTTGCTTCTCTCTTGGACAACTTCTCATTTTTAGTCCTTATCTCATACACAATAATGTTCCTATGTAGCTAATCCATGGTTAATGTATTCAGATCCTTCATCCCTCCAATTGTGAAAAATTTGGCATCAATATTAAGAAAATAGACCTTAGTACTTTAATTTTTTTTTTTGTATCATCAACCTTTTCACCAAGTCCATTGATGGTATTAACAATTTCATCCACATAAAGGAGGTAGGCTGCAACATTTTCTTCATCTTTCATCTTCAAGCTTTCAAATTATCTTATTTGACTTTAGAGCCTAACCTTCTTAGCCTTTTCATCACGTTTATAGATGTTCTAAAGTTTATCCCATATTTCTTTTGTAGAGTTACAATGTATCACTTTAATAAACTTCAAAATAACCAAACCACACAAGATAACATTTATTGGCTTTTGCATTATTTTCACTAGCCTTCTTTCTAGCTGGATATGTTGGTAGGGATGCTAGATCTTGATAACCAGTCACAACATATTGTCAAATGTAAAACCCTAAAGACATTGGGTAAGTTCACATCCTTACACTCCAAAAAGAATAATTTGATCCTTAAAAAAATAGAGCTCAGTTGAGGAGAATCCTTTTTGACATGCTATGTGTGCTCTTGATATCTATCTTCTAGTGATTAGATTGTTCTTGAATAAATTGGCTCTGATACCAATAGAAGAGCACACACTTATATTGAGAGGGGAGTGAATAGTATGAGGTAATTCTTATTCATTTAAAACTTAACGACCATAATATTAGTAACAATAATAGCAACAATAATAAAATATACACGGGAGAGAACAAAAATTTATGTGGAAATCCTTGAAGAAAAAACCACAAAGAAGGATTGCTTAAAGATCTATTATCCAAATCCAACCTTACAAAATGATAAAAATATCTTACAAAATTTATAGGCACCAACTTGATAGAGACACCAATCCCCACTTATAGAATTAGCATGCACCAATTTAGTAGAGACATTGATCCCCACAACTAAGAACCAATGCAACAAGAGACACCAATATCTTTGATCAAGAGGAACCAACCTCTTTAACATAAAAATTAATCTTCAATTTTTTTCATCAGGAGACACCAACCTCTTTAACACAAAATTAATCTTCAGTCTATTACTTCTCAATGGGCCACTTAGGTTCAGATTGTTCTCTCTCTGACCACAGAGGTGCTTCTACTTGGTGGAAGGATTCTACTTTTGATCACTTGACTATCAATGTTGCAGATTCTGATGACTCCTCTCAAGAGGGTGATGTCTCCTCCTGAGATGAGGTTGTGCCTCTTACTATTGTTGAAATTGTTGTTGATCCCCTCGCTACTGCTATTGTGGCCTCCTCTATCTCTGAGGCTCCTACTCCTATTTCTCTCATTCTACATCATCACTCCACTACTAGTGATTCTACTTCAGATGTTGTACTGCAACAACTTCTTGTTGTTATGGATAGTGACCCTGTGGGGACCCCCCCCACTTGATTCTTATTTTGATGTCCCTAATAGTAGTATTATCTAGACTATAGTTTTTTGTAGGTGGAAGGGGAAGTCCTCCCCCCCAAAACCCCTATGTTTCAAGATGGGTCTCCCCACTCTTGAGTTCGGTTTCAGGTTGCTGTTGGTTTGACAAGCTTCTACAATGAACTTTTGGTTTGTTGTTCTTGGCCCGTTTGACATTGTTCTATTTTGGGTTAATACCTTTATTTTGTTTCTTTTATTTTACCACCTATAGGCTATTGTACTAAGGGTCAACACCCTTGTTTTGCAAATTTCTTAATCAATAACATATGATGAACAACAAAATATCCTTCATATCTCCACTCTAATTCAAATCTCCTTTACTTTGCTTTGGATAATCTTTCTCTGCTATCCACTCTATGTTCAAATCATAAAACATTACACTTGCACAACACTTCACTTCCACATACTATCACCACATACATATGTACATTATTTTGCATAAGGTTTTCTTGATTTTTGAATAATTTTACATTATTTTCACACTCAATCACACTTCACTTGCAAAATTCTTCTCCTTTATATACCCCCTCGCGAGCACCAAAATTTAGTGCAATAAGCGCATAGGTCATCTGCCCTTTTCAAAATGCGACCATTATAAGGTTGGGTAAATATGTTATCGAATTTTTACCTTAGAAACTTTTCTAACTTTGTAGTGCCAATTCAACCAATCAAGGGTCGAGGTTCACCTGTATCACATTCCAAAAACAAGTAATATCTTCAACTAGTGAGTATCGAAGACAAGAATTGTATATAAACACTTTGATTTTTTTCTTGTCAACCCATTAGGGGTTGGGGTTTTTATTTACCTCATTCTAGAATAGAATTTCATAGCTCAAACATAAGCATGTTGAATGTTGATGGCCAATGGGAAGAAAAGAATTAACAAAATTTACAAGAAAAAATATTTAGTGGCATTTTATGTTAGTACATTCTAAAAATGTCAAACTTGATAACAAAAATACTTGAGCAATAATGATCAACACCAAATAGATGGCTAGGGATTGAAAATTCACCATACTACGTACCAATTATGAAATTTACAAGTTTTAAACATGTAGATAGAACACTAATGAGGAGCTAGTGCATTTTGGGGGTAAAAGGTTGACCCTTCCTCATATCTTTTACCAATAGAATTCTAAAAAAGTGAACTCATGAGGATCAAAGACTAATTCACTCTAACCATAATTTGAATAATCTAATCCTTGTTTAAACAAAACAACCTTTGACATCAACATATCAATTCTCTGACATCGATGGAAAGATTTCCAACACTTATGCTAGTTTTGCCAACATAGATAGTCTTACACATTTGGTTAAGGCTGTGCTTGATTTTATGATAAAAAGACATTTAGCTTAAAATGAATTTAAGAATTGGTGATAAGATTAACTCTCTAGTTATTTGAATAGTGCATTTTCCTCTTCTCATCCTACAACCGCTTACTCTTTTCAACCTACTCTTGGTTTTAATTGGCAATTTTGTATGCCTTTCTTTGCATCTTGCATGTTTAAGTTAGATACTGTTGTAATGCCTACTTTGAATCTAGATATTCATGTATTCATTCCTTCTTCCTCTGATCCCATTACCATCTCTTCTACGCTCCATGTTATACTTGCTAGTCCCATGACTACCAATCCACTACCACTTCCATTCTATCCATTAGTGTTATTCCCAATTCCCACCCTTCTAGCACTATTCCTAGCCTCACTATTATTACTTGCCTTTATATTTCTTACTCCATTCCTAGTTCCATTCCTTATTCCATCCTTCTTCTATACCTTATTCTTAATATGTCTATCTCTATATTATCATCTTTCTTCTATCATCATACCTACAACCCACCTTTGTGTCACATGTTCCCATTACCCACCATCTCTACTTAGATACCTAGAAAACACTTGTTCAAGAGCTAGATGAAGTGGAGATTAAGGTCAATACCATGCCTAATAGTTAAGAAAAATGAATATGTTGAAGCACAAAATACATCACTTGCATTTCAGATTGTTATGTATCCTTTACCTAGTGAATTTGTAGCACTTTGTATGTAAATGTGAAATATGGCGATCCTACTGCACATTTGAGTTGTTTCGTTATTGCGTGATTAGACTATCTGGATGAAGAGAAGGTTTTGGAAAAGTTTTTCCCTCATACCTTGAAAGATTTTGTGATTCAGTGTTTTTTAACTTCATTGATGTGTCCATTCTTTTTCAACTTAGCCAAAGCATTTCTTAAGCATTTCAAAATTAATATGTACTTGATAATTACTATATCATATTTTTTTGTGTGATAAAAGACAATGAGTGTATACATGTTATTACATTTTAGTTATTATGTGCTAAATTATACCTTCAACTTCATGATGATGGATTATAAACTATTTTTATTAATGGATTGTTGCACTTGTTTGAGTGTATATCTTAATGGTTTTTCTTCTTTATGGACATATACGCTAATGTGAAGAATGTTGAATTGAAGATACTTTACTCTAATGTTAAGTATGGTTCATATTCTCATGGTTCTTTAACATCTTCTTACCTTTCTAAGTTCCAAAAACTGATACTTTTTCAAAGGGTAATGAACATAAAAGCATGGTGCATTATGTTGTTCATATATCCAACATACCTTCTTTTAAGCCTTGAATTTTTTAAAGTTTACCAAGTTACACTTGAGCTCTTGAAAGTTTGCCAAGCTCTAGTTTGATTACTATTACATCTATCTATAAATAGATCCAAGTAGAGGGATACCTAATAGTTATAGCGATAATGCATTTTGTAACTTCATTAAAGTTGATTTTAATGGTCACCACAATCAAGGGTGCATGGTTTGGAAACATTAAGTACAAGTTTATACTAATATATTTTCTATTCATGCTAACAATGTTGGTGTACATTATAAATATAATCCTCTTGCTTTGGCATATGTACATGATGATAGAGATTATATGGATAATTATTATATTAATTTCAATGCATAATCACATATAAATGCTTTTATGGGTACAATATATAATTTAGATACATCTTTTCATGCTTCTTTATTGATTACATTTTTTGATAATGAGATCCCATTGTAATCATTATGGTCCATTATAAGTTCATGGACATGTTTTGATTAGATAAATGTGGGAAAGGTCTCAAACTTGATACAATAAAATTATCCATCAAGGAAAATAGGACTAGTCTCACCAATAGTAAGCCTGGAAGAACCAAGCTAGGACTAACAATGCTTTTGACCAGAGCATAGATCTGATAGGAAGCAAGGGTCTCAACCCTATACCAATGAATTCCCTTTCACATCATGAGAAATAGTGTTGGAAGAGGTATAATTATCTTTCCTCCTATGACATATAGTTCAAATAATGCTATCATCTAGGATCCCACTATACGGGGAAACAAGAAGAGACCCTCAATTGAGAGGACCAAAAACCATTGAAGGGGGAAAAATGTTATGAATAGGTGAAAGACAATCATTGTATACACAAGAAGTTTGAATTTGAATAGAAAAAAATGATGAAATAGGAAGAGAGATCATAGTAGGAACACAATAGAGGTGAAGGAAAAAATATTTTGATGAGCCTTCCTTAGTAATAGAGTTTATCATAGGTTGCTTACAACCTAAAACGATAGTTCTACTACTCAAATCTATTTTGTTTCATATTCTCATGAAATTATTACCTAACATGTCTAAAGTAGGATAATTTCGGCTCATAGGCATCAACCAAAAACATGTCTTAGGTTTTTCTTTTAGTTTTGGCTTTGTTTTGATGTGTTTTCATTAAATTTTGGATATTTACTTCAAGAGGATTTTTTAGCTACAAGAATCATTTCGTAGAAGGCCCTAATGGGTATTAGTGCTTTTTATTTAGTGAAAAAGGGAGCAAAGACAACTAAGTTATAGTCAATCAAAGGTTTTAGCCTCCTTCCGAAATGGTCAAAGGTTTAATTGGTTCTAGGAATCCTTGGAACCACCAATGCTTTCTAGTTCTAGTAAAATCATTGATAGAATTATTCTTGGGTTTTTTGGCTAAGTAAATGTTGTAACATGTTTAGGAGCCTAAAGGGTGTGCAGTTTTCAAGTTTGGGCAAAATTGGTTAAGTCTAGGTGAAGTTAGAACAAGTCAAAGGTTAAACCTAGACTAGGAATAAATTGAAGAAATGATTGGTTTTGGGAACACCTAGGACCATTGATAGAGTTTTGAATTTCATCAAAACCTTAAATTGCCAATGTAAATGAAGACTTAGAATATTATTTCCGAAGTTTGAAGAGTTTTAGATGGTCCAAAAAATTTCATTGAAGGTTTGATGTGTTCAATCAAAGGTTGAAAAAGTTCCAAGAACACATGGAACTCTCAAATATTTCACACATCAGATATGTTTGTTGACAACTAAGTGAAAATAAATGGGCATGGATTCATTATGAACCCCAACACCTTGATAAGTATTGAGATTATATGAAAGATTAGAACTCCAACAAGTATGCACAAAGTCACTATCAAACTTGATGCCCAATAAAAGCTAAAAGAAAGACATAGGTCAAATATTGATAGGGGTTAAAATATTGATTAGGTAAAAAATAATGTCAACTAGGAGGTGCCAATTCTTTACCATGCATAAACCCTTGGCAATGGGATAATTGAAGTGATAGAAATTGATTGTCACAAGCCATTATAATAGAATAGGTGACAATCTTGAGTATGATTAAGAGAGTGACACATTTATTAATGTGATAGAATGTGAAATATCATTTATTATGCGTTATAAAGGTAAATATAATCTCATTTGAGAAAAAAAGGAGCTTTTTAGGGAATCCAAGGAAGACAACTAGGAGAGTCTCTTGTTGAGTTTGTAGAGAGAAGGCCAAGTATGTAAACTATAAAACATGTAATATTTTGAAGTGAATAATAAAAAATATTTTTTTTATGATGTTATTCTTGTGTGTTTCCACTGAGTTGGGTGCATTGAATTGCATGACTGCGTTGCTTGATAGGGTCTCCTAGTCACAACTGCATCAATGTGTGAGACTAGTAGTCTCATATTAGTGAGAATTGAGTACACGTATAATGATAATTTTGATTACAATGTTATATATATGCGAGTGAATATGAGCATAAATACAATATAATCATGCACTTAGTTGATTGATGGTTGTTTTTATCTCCTAGATGCTTATTTGGTTTCTTGACTATGGTTAATAATTTGTGGACTTGTTTGCAAATTGGATCTATGGTTGATTTAGTGTTTAGGTCTTGAGGTCTAAAAGTTTATCCCCTTTGATATATTAGTTTAGAGGTTATTGATGTGATGAATATTTTTCGAGTTTCATTGTTTGATATCTCCAAGTTAAGCAACTTTTGGATATGTACAACTCATTGATTGTAATGTGATGACTTGGATATGAACTATCTATATCCATGAGATTGATTCAGTGCTAATACTGACTTTGATAGTTGGCCTTATTTATGGTCTTTCATTAGTATGTTACATTGGGATGAGAGGATGGATGATTAGATTTTCTAGATGGTTAGTTATTGAGACTCATAGAAAATTTATCATTATTTTATGGATAACTTGCATACATGGTTTAGTGTGAGATTTTTGGAAATGATGATTTATTTCCTTGGATTTGATATTTTGGTTCTTCTTTGGTGTTATTGCTATTATAGTTGGATAGTGTGGACCATGATGAGTTTCATATTAGGAGATTTTTCACGATACCATGGATATATTGTATCATTGTTCAATAGGAGCTTTGGTAGTGATTTGTATTCATCACCTAGTGAAGGATGATCTTCTATAGTGGTTGGGGATCATGGACAAGCTCTTGAATTATTATTATTATGTACTCATAGTTCTTTAACATGTTGATTTTATTTTTACGAGATGGCTATCTTCATGTGGTTGGAGATGTTGACCCTTGGTTTAAAGTATGTTTGGTATTGTGTATTAGTTTACTTTTGATTCTAGATTAGTTTTTTGGCATGATAAAGGTTTTCTGAAGACTATGATTAATGATGTGTATATTAGAGCACTTTATATCTTAGGAGGAGATTATAGATCATGATGTCATGATTGGATTCTTGATTTATAATTGGAGATTTGAAAGTGGTCTTGTAAGTTCTCATTATATGGAGTACATTGCTCATGTGCTTGGGAGATTCATAATAGCGTGGTGCTACATTTGGAACTTACCATGGATTGAAAAATGGTAGGTGCTCATGGATATTTGGAGACATTGGTGAGGTTGGAGTTCTCTTAGAATTAGAAATATTTATTGAAACAATTACTCTTTTGAGGTTTGAGTAAGAAGATTGAGGATCCTACTATTGGATGTGGATATGAATTCATGGACTTGAGAGCAAATTGTTCTTCGAAGAGAGTCATTGTGATTTGGTATATCTTGAAGGAGTTTCTCATTCCCCACTCTTTGTCTACTTAGTGTATTATCTTTTAATATGTATTTCCCATCATATTTTTAGATGCATTTGTCTTTATGCTTTATCTTATCATGGGTATTGATCTTGAGCTTTGGTTTTTAGTTTTGGGGGTTCATTTGATGGTTGTTCATGATGGTTATCTCCTAGGGCATATGAGATGTTTTATGATGTCATTTATGAGGATCATAAAAGATGTTTATTGGGCTTATTCCTAGTTTTGGGAATGGATATTTTGAGTTGTATCTTCCTTGGTTAAGAGATGATGACACCCATTTTAATTTTACGTGATAGATATGATTCATTTGACCTACGAGACTAATTTATTGGGTGTTTTTGAGTCTTTTCATTTGGGATTGTAAAGGAGATCATACTTAACACAACTTATCACTTTGAGGTGTTGGTAGAAGGGCATACTATTATTTATAGGTTTTCTTTATTTATTTTATTGCTAGAATTCCTAAAGATTTATGTTAGGATGATTTGGGATAATTATGGTAACATGTTGTGAGAGACTATGCAACTATTTGTGTTGCATGAGTGGTTCATTGTGGCTAATCTTGGTACTACATGATTTTGAATATTAACCACACCTTGGTTTGAGTTTTGATGGGGAGAATTGATAATGCCTTGATCTATTTTTAAATTTGATATCACCCATACAGTGAGAGCTCCTAGATATATATATTATTCATTGATATGTTTTATATAGGGAAGATTGTGATTGCAATTTATGAGTTGTATAGGTTATTGGCACGAGTATTTTGATTTTGTTGATATCTAGGAGATATGGGTGGTTGAATATATTAGCATATTTTGTAGGTGCTATATTTAATCATGTGGGTTTTTTTACCTTCAACTATAGATTGGAACCTTTCTTATCACTTGGATTTAATGTGTGTGTTCTTTGGATTGGTGCATCTTCACCTTGACTTGTTCCTTTTCTTCCATAGGTTGCATGTTGGAGGATGGGAGAATTTCTTTCTTGAGATGGTGTTAACCTTGGTTTTATTACATGTATTTTGATGGAGAAAAAGAGAATGCTAGAGATTCATGTAGTTTCATGTATGGTAATGAGGATTTATTTCATTGATTATCTTTGGAGGAGATGATAACTTGAGTATGAAGTTTGCCAGTGATATGCAAATTTTTTTTGAGATGTCTATGATAAGAGAGATGAAATTTTTCTTAGGTTTTCAAATTTCACAAACTGGAAAAGGTATTTTCATATCCCAAGATAAATATGTGAAGGAATTGCTAAAGAAGTTTGGGTTAGAAGACTCCAAATTGGTTGGAACTCCTATGGTGACTAGCTACAAATTATCTAAAAATGATGAATCTCCAAAAGATAATCAAATCTTGTACAGATCTATGGTTGGTGGACTAGTATATCTGACTCAGACTAGACTCGACATTATGCATGTTGTGTGCATGGCAGCTAGATATCAAGCTGATCCGAAAGAGAGTCATGTCATTGATATAAAGAGGATATTCAGATACTTGAAAGGAACTATGGATTATGATTTGTGTATCTAAGGAATGATGATTTCATGTTATGTGCTTACACTAATACTGATTGGGCTGGTGATGTTGATGACTAAAAGAGGACTTCCAGTGGTGCATTATTTTTGGGTAAGAAATTGGTTTCATGGGCTAGTAAGAAACAAGATTCAATTTCCTTATCTACTGTTGAAGCTAAGTACATTGCTGCTACTTTTAACTGCACTCAGGTAGTTTAGATGAAGCAAATGTTGAAGGATATCAAAGTTATCTATGATAAGCCTACTGTCATATATTATGATAATTCCAGTGCTATTAATATGTCAAAGAATCCGGTGCAACATTCAAAGACTAAACATGTATCAATTAAATATCATTTCTTGAGAGAAAAAGTCAGTGAAGAGGAAGTAAAGCTAGAGTATGTGTCTACAAAGGAACAAATTGCTGATATTTTTACCAAGCCTTTTCCTGCAGATACATTTGTCTATTTAAGAGACATGCTAGGGGTATCCACCCCTCCTGATGGGAACTAGATGCATTGAGTTGCATCAATCCGGTAGACTTCACAGTCTTATCTTTTTGTCTGGATTGATGAGTTGGTGTTGTTACTCTACTGGAGTAGTCAGTGTGTTTAAGGGAGAGATAATCATGATTTATTTATCTCAGGGGGAGAGTAAGTTTGGTTTTCTATTTTGAGAATCTTTGGCATTGCTGTCAAAGGGGGAGAGAAGCATGTGCAAAACTATTTTATCTGCTTAATATTAGGGGGAGTCTGTTGGAGATGTTTTCTTTCTTTGCATTGATTATTTTTCACATCCATATGTTGCCATCAATGCCAAAGGGGGAGATTGTTGGACATTATTGCTGCTAGGATATGTTGTTGTCATTGATGTCAACATATTCCTATGATTTATTGCTTCGGTGGATGCAAATTGGTTTTCTGGGATTATGGTTCCATGTATGGAGTATTTATATTATCATTATATCTTTCTATATTGGTTTTGGTGATTCAGAAGCCTAATTGATCATATCATATGATTTGGTTTGCAGTTTGGTTTTTCTGATCACTGCTTTGCAGAGTTCGGTATTTCCTTTGGCATATTTCAGTGTGATCAGATCTTGAGCAGATATTTTGGGAGATTGTTTGAGATGTTCATGTGTATCTTCATTTCAGATGGTCCGTGATTTGGTGCTCCACAAGTTATGTTTCCTTGTGATAGTTGCTGCTGTTTGAGTATTCTTGAGGTTCAGATGTTGATCGATGAAGATTTGATAAGTGGTGTTGGTGCAATTGTTAGTGATGATTCTAATGTTCTTGTTGGTGTTTCCTAATTATGTCCTATTTTTTTGTGATGATACACATTGATCGTTGTGCAAGTTTTTGGTAATTTTACTGAACCAATGATGTTCTTTGTGTTATACGGTTTTCTTGGTAGTGTAGCGTGTTGCGGTTGATCTTGGCATGATTTCCGGTGACGATGAGCGTTTGTAAATTTGATTTAGGTCCATGTTATATCATGTATATCATTATATTGGTTCAGTGGTTGATCTTTTTATCGCGTGATGTAATTTTGTAATTGTGAGTTAAGGGTTTAGCTGACCTTGTGGTCAAGGTTGATGAATTGTATAAATAGGTGATAAAGTCATGAAATTTAGGTATTGAGGTTGTGTCTGCATTATCAGAGAGTGGTATATGTGGTGCTTAAGAGAATTTAGTATTGAGTAGAGATTGGTGTAGAGTAGACAAATATGCTTAACCGAAACTGTCATCAGGCATTTACAGATGCTATTATTGCAGTTCATTCCTTCTAGATTGTAGTTCAAATCTTGTTGTAAGTCAGTGAGACTTCCTTGAGGATTGTAGCCTTCTGGGTTATTGTATCTTGAGTTGTGAGCTCTAGGCAGTGTGCCTGAATGCTGGTGCATTTTCCATTGTAATTATTTTCACATACTACTGCAGAGTATCATCTTATTGTGGGTAGGTTCCCACCATGGTTTTTCCCTTAACCGGGTTTTCCACGTCAAAATCTTGGTGTTGTGTATTGTGGTATCAAATTTACTTATCTTTGTTGTTGTTGCAGTTTATCATATTTGTATTTGTGGTTAAGTTTTCTAATCTTGTGAAAACTGATTCACCCTCCCTCTCATTTTTCCTTCATTGTTGTTGCCAACATCCTTTGCCAATGCTTTACTGAAAATGTTTGCAACCTGTTCTTTTGTAGAAATATACTCCAATATGACTTCCTTTTCTGCAACCTTCTGTCTTAAGAAATGATATCGGATTGAGATATGTTTAGTTGTTGAATGCATTACTGAATTCTTTGAAATGCTTATAGAACTAGTATTATCACACATAATAGGAATAAATTTATCATATACCACTCTAATATCTTTAAGATTCTATTTCATCCACATAACTCAAGTACAACAAGATGCTACTGCAATGTATTATGTTTCTATAGTAGATAGAGATACTAAATCTTGCTTCTTACTCAACCAAGAAACCAACTTGTCTCCCAGGAAGAAAACACAACCACTAGTACTTTTCCCATCATCGATACTTCTTTCTCAATCAATATCTGTGTATGATTTCAACATTAAATCTCCATTCTTCTTATACCAAAGACCAAAATTTGGAGTACTTTTCAAATACCTGAAAATCCTCTTTACAACTTGCTCATGTGATTGCTTCGAATTAGCTTGAAATATTGCAAATAAATAGACAACGTGCATGATATCTAGCCTAGAGGAAGTTAAATATAACAATCCTCCAATCATAGATCTATACTTCTTTTTATTAGCTTCTAGAGATATGTCACCTTTACTCAATTTATAAACAACAGTTAAAGGGATAGCAACCAGTTTACAATTCTCCATTTAACACTTCTTTAGTATCTCTTTGGCATATTTAGCATGAGAAATAAAAATTCCATCCTATAACTAAGTAACTTGTAGACCAAGAAAGAATGACAACTCACCAATCGCTGACATTTCAAATTCTTTCTACATCTTTTGAAAACTCTTTACATAGACCATCACTTTCTCCAAATATTAGATCATGAATATAGACAACAACAATCAACAAATTATTAACTTCAACCTTAAAATAAACATTTCTATTAGCAGTACCTTTCTTAAAATTTTGTTGTAAGAAATATCTATCCAATCTAGCATACCAAGTTCTAGGTGCTTGTTTAAGTCCACACAATACCTTTTTTAATCTACAAACCATATTTGATTCTTCTGGCAATTTGAATCCATTTGATACTTCTTCCTCACTCCATTTAGAAAAGACGACTTAACATCCAGTTGATATACCTTGAAATTCTTATAAGCAAGAAACATTCTTATAGCTTCCATCTTAGCTACTGGAGCAAAATTTTCCTCAAAATCAATATCAACTTGTGAATAACCTTTACATACCAATCTCGCTTTGTTTCTAGTGACTTGTCCTTGTTCATTTAGCTTCTTCTAGAATATCCACTTAGTTCCTATCATGTTTTTGTCCATTGGTCTAGGTACCAGTTCCCATGTCCGATTCTTCTATATCTAATTCAGTTCTTCTTCCATTTATTTTACCCAACTATTTTCTTTGCTTGCTTCCTCATATGATTTAGGTTCCACCAATGAAAGTAAATAATAGTTTGCTTGCTCAGTTGCTTCCGCAACTCTTCTTCTTGTCTAAACTCCTTTTTATCTCCAATTATTTGAACTTTTGAATGATTTTTTTGTACATATCCTGTCGGGGTTTTAGTAACTTGCTCAGGTTCTTTCTTCTTCATCATCATCATCATCATCATCATCATCATCATCATCATCATCATCATCATCATCATCATCATCATCATCATCATCATTATCATCATTATCATCATCATCTTCATTTGTCTTTTTCTTTTTATTGTTTTCCAAATATGTCTTTTCTTCTGTAGCAACTAGGATAATCTCACAATTACTCTCTTGCACAGGTTCAGTGGCAGGTTGATCCCATTATTCACATATTTTCACATTTGTGCTTTCCACTATCTTGTTCAATCTTTATTTGTAACATCCATAAGCCTGATGTATGTAGCATCCCAAAAATATTCCTTCATTTGTTCTGGTATCAAACTCTCCAAGATCATCTTCATCTCTTCTGATTTTAGTATCTACTTGATTTTACTCTCCAAGATCATCTTCATCTCTTCTGATTTTAGTATCTACTTGATTTTCAACCATTTACTTGAACACTTTAAACCTTTAAAAAAATTTAGATTTCTCTTTAAAAAATGTAACCCATATCATCCTAGAGTAAACATCAATAAGTAACATAAAATACCTTTCACCATCAAGTCATCTTGTCTTTGTAGGACCACAAAGATATGTTAGAATCAGCTCTAAGGGTTTTGAAGTAGAATATTCCTTGTTCTTGAATCTCCTCTTCGTTTGCATTCCTAGTTTACATTCCTTGCACACAGTATCAGTAGGTTTAATAATCCTCAATAAATCTCTCAGATTTAGTATTAATGATATTTATCATGTTATCAAAATTGATATGTCCCATCCTCTTGTTCCATAGCCAATATTCACTACTTTATGTCAGAAAACAACTGCTTTCACTCTTGTCCTTTATGTAGTAAACCTTTCCACTTGTTCTAATACCTTTTGCTACCATTCTTCTAGTTTTTCCTTTTTTAATTAAACATCCGATATTAGTGAATAAAAATTCATAACCTTTATTGCACATCTGACTAACACTTAATAAACTATGTCTCAAACCTTCAACATAATAAACATCATCAATTTTATGTCGACCATCAATTGAGATACTTCCTATTCCACAAATAGGTGCGACTTCTTCTCTCGCAAATTTCACTAATCCTCCATCATACTTATTGAGATTAATGAGCTTATATTTATCATTGGTCATGTGATTTGAACATTCCGAGTCGATGATCCAAGCTCTTTGTTCCACTTTACCATGTAGTGCAGTCTTCTCTCTTGCTAACTTCTTGTTATTTTCCTTTCTTTTTGGTCTTGTGGACCTATCCCTGTCCTTCTCCTCTATAACCAAGAATATAGATTTTTGAACATTCAAGTCATCACCATCTTCATCCTTAGATGAATGTGTCTCCATAGAACACATGCTCCTTTTCCCTTTATCTCTATCATTTGCCATTTTCTTAAAGTTGTGTCTTATATATCTACTTTTCTTTTCATCACCATCAAATATTTTATACATACATTTAAAAACATCATGACTAATTCTACCACAATTAAAGAATTTTGGGGGTAACTTACCTTTGTACTTTCTAGTTCCTCTCTTCAGTCTTCTTACAAAGTTCGCTTCAATCTCATCCAAGTTCTCATTTGCTTTCTGTTCATCTTTTGCTAGTTTTGAAACATTAAATGCGGTCTCTTTATTTTCTCTTTTCATTTATTCCATCTCTCCAATTTCATAGGCAAATAATAGTCCAATAAGTTGATCAATTGTATAATTTTTCAGATCATGACGTTCTTTAGTAGCACAATTCTTATGTTTGTAGGGTTTAGCCAGTGTCAACAAGATCTTTCTTATGACATTGTCTTCTTCTAATGTTCCACCAACACATCTGATAGCTTCTGCAATATCATTTACTATGTGTATGTAGTTCTCAACACCTTCTTTAGCAGCCATCCTTAAACACTCATATTTTTGAATCAGATTCATTAACCTGACTTGCTTTGTCTTGGGATCACCCTCATATGAATAATATTTTTTTTTTCAGATTTCTTTAGCTTCCTTCAATCCCTTAACCTTACCAAATACTGCATCACTCAAGCAATTGAATATTATTGTCCGAGCTTTTGCATTAGCCTCATGATTCTTAACTTTATCCAAAGTCTAAAGTTCATTCTATGGAGGTATATAACTACTCTTGATAATATCCCAAATTTCATTCGACAAAGTTTCCAAATAGGATTCCATCCTATCCTTCCAATAAGAGAACTTTGTTCCATCACACAACGATGCTTTAAGATGAATTTCCTATGCTATTCCGGATCTACCTCAAGTGGTTAAGCTTTCCAAAGAGGAACCTTGTTCTAATACTAATTTTTGAACCCAAGGCAGGACTGGGAGGGGGGTGAATCAGTCCAAAACTTTCAAGATCTTCAAAATAGATTAATTATAAACAACATTTAACCATTACAAAAAAACATCAACCATCAACACACGAATACCCGATTTACGTGCAAAACCCAAATAGGGAAAATTTATGGTGAGAACCAAACTCACAATTTAAATAGAACTGATCACACTTACTTCCAAGGAGAAACAACACCTAATGGACTTAAAAATCTAAGGCACACTACCTTAGGGAAAAATACATGAACTTGCACAACTGAGACACACTACTTCAGGGAAAGATACAAAATGCTGCTAAAAATAACCCATTGTCATTTAGCAACATAATAAATAACATAAATGATATGAAAAGGATCTCTAGTACATGAGATTGTCCTTGAACATCAATATCAAACGACCAACATCATGACAAACATCTCTAACCACTATCACTGTCTTAATGTACTATCTCACAAAATTGTCATTTTCAAAGCTCTTTATTGTCTTTCACACATCTTCACTCTCAAATATGATTGCATATCATTCACATATGCTTCTCATCAATTCACACCCTAACCATACTCAACTCATACAACTGTCTTTTTTAATATAAGATAGATCATCAAAAACCTACTAAGGGTCGACCGCAATCAGAATAAACAATATTGCATAAAATAAGCCACCCATACCAAAAATAATCAAGGTGGCCCACTCAGGAGAAAGAAGGGACCCAAATACATCATAACACACCCTTCCACGACAAATCCAATGGTCTACACATGCCAACACATCCTTTAAAGTCACCATCAAACATAACGTGTAGATAGGTAGTAAAGTTTGTCAATCGGTCGACCAAAAGACATCTTTTGATGCAAATTATGCCATGCGGATCGACATACAATGGTGAGACCCATAACAACATTCTAATTCTTTCTCCAATGTATATCTAGTCTAAAGAACATGACCCAAACAAAATAATCTATCCAGACACACTGAACCAAAACATAATTGAATATTCCAAACACAAATAAACATAGCTCTCTTGCAAAACAAAAACACCACCTGTAATGCCCCGCCAGGAACCCTAAAGGGAAAAACCACACAACTAACCAACTAAGGGTGATTTTTTTTAAAAAAAGTTTAATCCACATAAAGTTCTTTAATTACTACATTGCACGTTTATTATACAAACGAAAGTCTAACACAAAGAATTCCTAAAGGGTTACCAACGAAGAATTATTCGAAAGGTTAAATTTCATTTTTAAGGTTAATCCAATTATCCATCTTAGGATACTCAAAAACATACAATCACCATCATTACCTATTGAACACAATTAAATCATGCTCATACAACATATTTCATTATTGAAAGATTGAAGGTATTACAATATATTTCTTTCAAGAAAACATTTGCACAATGAATAAAGATAACTGATATAATAAACATCCAATAAACTAAGATTAAATTAATCATCTATTACATGGCTTCCAATAATACATATAAATTTAAATCTTTACCAATTACCAAGATAACACAATCCATTGATACAAATGACCATGAAGGTCTACAAGAATCTCCAACATGAGATGATCCAAAATCATGAACCATAGAAATATCTGCAAAGCCAATCCTCGCATGAAGGCACAAACATAAACATCCGATGGGAAGTGACACTACCACTCGACCATGTGATCCCAAAATGAAACCACCCCACCGTGCTAGGATATAGAAAAAGACCCTCAAACAAGCACAAGAAAAACATGGTCGACAATACAAGTGTGACTCCACAATACTCTAGGTGAACTCAACATCACAATACACTAGTGACCCTAAAGAGAGAGTGTCATCGCATAGCTTGTGATGGTTACCCTAGGTAGGCCTCCATAGGTCCCGACCCCCAACCTGGGTTATCCTGGTAACCTTTCTCGAACCCCCGGTTCCATCCAAGACTCATGCAAACCCTACCAACCCTTTGTGAAGACAAGGTGGCCAGTTTGCCATTCCAGGCATTCCCATTGCATCTTGAGTCTATACGAGCACTCAACCATGTGCGAAGTACAATATCTTATTTAATGTTTAGAACTACCCACCCCCTAATCAATTATTAGGTTATCACTTTTTAAATCACTTTCGAGGGGTTATCCAGCCATCCACTTCGGGCAAGACCCCCACTCAAAAGCCAGTCTCCCATAGGACACTATACAAACACAGTGTCTCTATGAGAACCCTATGACAATACTGACAACCATATAACCACGACAAAACACAGGTGACAAAAACACAATCTTACTAACCCTTGGTTAACCATATTGAACATAACACAACATGGTTTAAAACAATAAGGTTATAAGGACAACACCTGATCAAGAGGGTACAACAACCACTACAACATGACGACTAAACATTTACAAGAATTGCAATGAAATCAAGCTCTTTGCTAAAAAAAACCGAATGCACTGAAGATCATAATTTAAACAATCTTTTGAAAATAATAAAATCATTATATACTTGCAATTCAATATTTAAGATTTAATAAAACACAACCACACTTTTTAAAAGAAATTTAAAACCGTCATTAATCTAATAAGGCTAGAATTTAAACTAACCTCAAATAACCAATTGCCCCCTTTTATTTTTGAACAAGAAAAAATCATAATAACTTAATGAATAAAACATCCCATATTAAAATAATTCATATTTCATATAAGCATCATTTAATTTAATATCCCAAATAATGCAATTTCTAAAAATAATAAAAACTCACATTAAATATATATAATAATATAAATATATGTATATAATTATATATTCGTCGAATATATACTTATATACACATATCATATTATGTATATATATCACATCTAAAAATTAACTTAAATTATGGATAATTCTAAAATTACCAACAACAATCATAAAAAAAAATACTTTTAAAATAACACACACACACACACACACACACACACACACACACAAACAAATATATATAATATAAAATCTGCATATTCGAAACATATTTAACAGGCGGTGTTTATTACTGTGGATTGCAGTTAGCAGTTGGTAGCTCTGCTACCACATGGTAGTGTAACTACCATCCCACATGGTGGGGGGAGGTGGGTCCCCTGCATAACCTTTGTTCTTTACACAAATGAAAAAAAATCAAGAACACACACAGGGAGGTCAATTTGTAAAAAAATTGGCCAGAATAACCTTTGTTCTTTAACAATTTGAAAACCTCCATACAAACAAAAATAAATCTTTTACTTCCAAACTAGAAATGAAGAGATTTTAAACAATTTACTCAACTTGAAAAACACACACAGAAAAACTAAATTTCAAGTTCTAAAATTCAATTTCTTCAACATTAACAAATCTAATTTGGGATTAACTCAAAAATAAATCACTCCATTCTAAACACACACAGGAAGTTTTCAAACCATTTTACTTTTTTTTAACAAAATAAAAGATAAAATCTATCCAACCTGTAAATGCAATCTTGGAAGAAAATTTGGGATGAGCCTCAGCCTGCACACCAAAATCTTCAATCCAAAATCCAATCTCCAATTTTTGTTTCAAAACTTGGCTCCCAAAAAATTTCCTCCTTATTCCCGTGAACTCTCAGGGAAATATATGAAAAATTTAACCTAAAAACTTTTAGGTTAAAGTTTCATTCAACCAATAGCAAATTTTCCAAAAAGGTAAAAATCTAATCTCCTCTAAAAAGTCAATGGAGATATTTTATTTTTCTTTTCTTTTTTTTGAAATTAACTCAACATGATAACTAAAAATTCCAATAGCATATAATTTTACTTTATTTCTTTTTTTTCAATTAAATACAAATACTTTTAAAATATAACATGCACTTTTTCAATTTAAATTTAATAACTCAATTTATTTAATCAAATCAATAATCACAAAGGCACATTAATTTTATTCAAATACACTAACATGAAATAACAAAGGCATATTAATTTAATTCAAATACACCCACAGACATATTAATTTAATTCAAATACACCAACATGAAATAACACTATTCACTCAAACTAACTTTTCTAACTAACTGGAAGCACGCAAAACGAGAAATAACCACCCGATGACTCACAAAACAAAAATGCCAAAGAACCAAGACTCGCATACAGGTCAAACGAGAAATGACGACCGACTGACAACACTCACATGAGTGTAAATGCGGGTCAATTTTAGGGTCTAAAAACTATCTCCACCACTCCCATCAAACAAATAAGGTACACTCAGACCTGTGAAACCAGGTGGAGTTGATACCCCGTACCTACCCGGTACTTGTACCTGCAATGTCCTGCATCAAAGAACCCCATGTGCGTATAAACATATATAAAAGACATGACACGTACATCGATGAAGGAGAATCGTGACGTTCCCTGTCTCACCAGAGTGAGTGAAAGAAAATCATCCCCTCGCACCCCATACACTTACAAACACGAAACATGAATATAACACATTGCACGTATAAAGTAAATGTGTCAGTCCATGACAGTAATCCAATAAAAATCACATTTAACATCCATAAGGAAATATTGCATGAAAAACATATACTGCAACTCAAATTAAAGCATATCACCATACTGCATAATGTCTAAGTAAAATATCACAATAATGTATCTACTAAAAAAGTCAATTGAAGTCAAACACGAGTTTAAAAGTCTGATCGAGAAAGGGGTACTACACCACCAAAGAAACAAACTGAGAATACTAAACAAGCCACATAACCATGTCCACTAAACTGCAACACAAACTTCAACATATCTGGAGGCCACCAAAGACTTTTGAACCGGTCTGGCAGACACCCTTACTATTAGAGAACATTAACAACTAACTTCTGCAAACTGAAACCAATAGGTAGGGTTTCCTACATGCACTGCCACAACCAATCACCAAAATATCAAACTCATCTGCAACACTAGACACAAGATAAAATCAGGAACATTTTTGGACCAAAATCCATCTAGACAACCAAGTTTGACATCAAGGACAACCATACAAACTCATATTTCCAACAAAAAGAAAATGACTAGGTTTGAAATTAAAAAAGACAATCAAAACCCTAAAAGAAGAAAATGTGGTTCATGTAGTCAAGTTTAGTCAATTAGTAGGATTAAATTGGAACCCTCGATTTATTCTTGCTTTTAAATCTTAAGTTAATATAGGTAAATAGATTAATCACCAATAAATTTGATTAGACCTATGCGTAAGATAATTGAGCCCAATACGCAGCAATTAATATAAAGCACAATTAAAACAAAAGAATTAGGGTACCTATCTCATCTAAGGTGGGATGTATGAGCTAGTTAAGATATGTCTATGGTCAAGCCTCTAATGTTAGATTTTGCTTATTAGGTCCTATCAAATTAATGTGTTGTAAAACTCTAGGAATCAACTAGATAGAATCACTATTGTGACTATATTCCAAAAAGTACAATCTTGTTCTTTTCCTATAATTTTATCAATGCTAGTCTTTTGTCTTGCTTTTCACTTGTTGCTTTTAAAAGTGCATTGAATTCAAGGTTTGGGAACACCTTTGAAGGAACTACTGTGCTAATGTGTGGAAGCATACTAACTTCCTCTTTGCACCTTGATTGAATCCCTTGTTCTTGTATTCACAACAAGTAATGACAAGATAATCAAAAGTCAAAATAGAGGAGTTTGTATGCAAAGTTGTCCTTAATTTGATGATGCTCCTTAATTGCTCTAGAATAATATGCAACTACTCTTTAGGATGATGTTATGATGCTTATGCAATGATGATGCAAGTTCTCCTAGGATGCTTTAGGGTTTTTCTTTAAACAAGCAATTTAAACATCCAAACATTAAAGTTTCACATTTAAACCAACTAGCAATGATATTGTCTCAAGGTAGTGTCAACTCAACAAATGTAAAATAAGGTAATAATCAAGGGCATAATCACTTTAGTGATGACATCCAAGGTAGGAAAAAGGTTGAGTTGTGAAATGAATTTGGGTCACTAAAGATAAAAAGGCTAAAGGACACAACTGAGATTATATTTGACTAACTTACACAATGTGATTCTTATTTTAGATAATATGATGACATATTTATCAATAAGAGCAAAGTAAGTACAAGACAACAACAAGAAAAAATGAAAAAGATATTTTTCTATGCTTTACAATAATATAAACTACTTGAAATAAAAACTATATTTTACATATAATTAATTCAAAAATAAATAGTTGGCTTGTAGGTAAGTATGGTTCTACATGAGCAAACCAAGAGGGCACCCACCTTATGGATTGTCTCTCTTATTTAATTACTTTCCCAACTAACAAGATATCTCTCAATTATACCATTACACTAGGGATCAAGTCTTGTTGAGTACAAGGCTCTGACATCATAAGCGATGAGGCCGAGATCATGCCTCAAAGAGAATGGATACTCCTCACTCCTTGACTCTTAACCAAACTTCATCCTAAAGCTCATGTTCCTATATTAAATAGCTGAAACCACTTTGTGAATGAAAACTGGTAGGTAGGTATGGTTCCACCTGAGCAAACCAAGTGGGCACCCAACTAATGGATTGTCTGCTTTATTTAAGGGCTTTCCCAACAAAGAAACCCTCCAATAAATATACCATTACACTGCAAAGACAAAGAAGATGATTAAATAGTTAAATCTTACCGTGGAAGGCAAGTCCAGGCGCTTGTAGGAGTCTCAAATTTACAGAAAAGAAATTGAAGGTGTACAGAGTTAAGGACAAAAGCAATAATTCGGGTTTTCAGCTGGGGTATTCTAACCCTACCCAGAAGGAACAAAAGCAATGCAAAAGCTTTAAGGCAGCTCAGAAATTGCGTATAAGTTTCTCTAATGGGGTGCAGTAGTACAATCCGCCATGTTAACTGTACAGAGATTGCATGCGACTTGTGTGAGAAAAGAGCTTTCACTGCAACTGGATTCCACTGGTCACAGACTTTTGAGGGCAACTCTGCACCGAAACGACTGCACTGCCAACTGTTTGACAAAATGTCTGAAGCTTTTTGTGCCTTAACTTTTTCACCTCAGGCTGCATACAAACTGTTTGACTAAATGTGTGAACACTACCAGACGTCCCAGAGCAATAATGAAGTTTTGTTTGTCCCCACATTCCAATGCACGTGGATCTCCTCAGAAGTAAAGAAGAAAGATCTGACAAAATCAAATCTTATCTTGCTCCAAAGTCTACAGGTACATTAAAATTACCTTTGTTTGTCCATAGCTTTTTTGGGTATGTTGCAGGGTAAACATGTTAACGTGTCTGGTTACAGATTTTGTTTCTTTTAGTTTTAATGGCAAAGAGTCAATGGATTAAACACATATCAAGTCACAATCTTTTCAGTAAATGATGTACAAATTCTACATAAACATTTTGAATTTTTCAATGTACAAATTCTACATAAACCTTTTTCCCATGCATCTGTGAAAAAGGATATAATGATGTTTTTGTGTGTTCCCTATCTTAGTTTAACTTGAACTAGGAATGTAAAGCATGTTTAACTATCCTAAGCATTTGTTTCTCTTTTTAATAAAACTGAAAGTAGATAGTTTGAGGTTGTCTATAAAAGTGTGTAAATAAGAAAAGGTGTGAGAAAAGTGTTTAATTTTAGCATTTGACAAAAGTTTTGATAATTGATGGAGTTTGGGAGGAGGGATTATATGTCGAACTTTTTGTTATGTTCTGTCTTTTATAGTTTTGTGTCGATTAGGACAAATACATAGGTCATAGTGCCTTGTTAGGTATGATACTATCTAAATGACAATTTTAGTGTTTGCTTGGTGCATTGGTGTCCTAAATGACCTTAGTACTAAATTTTGGCTACATAAGTCTCCTATATGGCCACAACCTTATCCTCTACAAACTTCTAACATATTACCTACAACAAACTAAGCTATTTGGATTAGGTGCTGTCATGGGCACCTTTGGACTTGTACTAAGTTATGGAACAATACTAATTTCCCCCTTGTGCCTTAGTCAAGTCCCACAAATAGATTGCGTACATTAAAAGTTGAACCTTGAAAGATATGTAAATTGTATAGCTGACTGGGTGAATTATTTAAGTGTTTGTTTAACAACTAAGAAGGCACAACAATGAAGTTCCTCACACTTATGGCACCCATTGTGCAATTGATTGTGTGTACAAGCTTTCTTCCTCTTTCTCCCTTGTGAGTTCATTCCCTTAAATCCCTATTTATTAAAAAAAAAAATTGACCATTTATGATTGTTTGCATGTAGGATATGGTTTTTATGCAAAGTGAATGGGAAAAGAGGAGTCAAGGTTAAACATAGATTTTAAATGCTAAGCATGCAACCTCATATGGTCTCATCCATAGGACAAAACTATAGGTGCAGTACAAAAAACAAAAGGAGTAGGTGTTCAGGTAAAAGAGGCTAATTGTGACATAAGATGCAATTACAAGGATAATCAACATACTCAAATGGTAAAAATGATCAATGTCATGCTTAATAAACACGGGCACTAAAGTTGACTGTTAAACAAAAGGAAAAAGTATTAATTACACTTTTTATCTAGATAAATATGGAATGCAAATACAATAATTTCAAGTCTTCAATAGTTTATGAATATTTTTCGTTTATATAATTTAATGAATTAGATTATATCTTACAATTTTCTAACATTTGAGAAAAGAGAAATTTGTACTACAATTTTTTCTCATAAATATATTATAATATTTGCACCTTTTGTTGGGATAATTGACACACCAAATGGTTAAAAATATCAATGTCATGCTTAATAAACAAAGGGTACAAAAGGTGAGCTTTAAACAAAAGGAAAAAGTACTAATTAGCTACGTTTCATTTGTAAAATATGGAATGAGAATAGAACATATTTCAAGTCTTAGTAGTTTACAAAATTTTTATGTTTTAAAAAATAAAATTTAATGCATTAGATTATATCTTACTGTTTTTTAAACATTTGAAAAAAGAGAAACATGTATTACAACACGTTTCTCATTAATATATTATAATATTTGTACCTTTTGATGGGATGATTGACACTAAATGATAAAAAATATCAATGTCATGCTTAAACAAATATACAAAAGATGAGTGTTAAACAAAAGGAAAAAGTACTAATGAGACACTTTTTATCTATACAATATGGAATGAGAATACACCTTATTTTAGGTCTTTAATAGTTTACAAATATTTTATGTTTAAAAAAACATAAATAATAAATTAGATTATATTTTACTATTTTTTAAACATTTTAAAAAAGAAAAACGTGCAATTTACAAAATTTATATCTTAAATATCATATAATGTTTGCCACATTGTCTCTAGATGAGCTAAATGCTTTGATTAAAGTTTTTCTTTTTAATTCTAATGCTAAAGATAATTTAGTTTGAGTTTAATTTAAGGACTAATACCGTTTCAGAGGAATAATTGCATTAACCTTGGTGTAATATCCTACACCAATATGATTTTTAATGAGGTGACAACTTTGATTTTGGAGTTGACTTATTGATGCATAATAACATGTAATCAAACATGGATTTGGGATTAGATTAGTGAAATTAAATTGTATAAAAATATTTTCTATTGTGAATGAGGCCATGTTGTGGGGCATGTCTACTCCTTGTGGTTTGACATAGTCATCTATAGATTTGGCCTTTAGAGATATGTGTTCCAAGTTATCTTTTGACATGTTTCTAAAAAGGATTTGTCTTTAAAAGCACAAGGGAACTTACTTTAAAATATTAATGTCCTAAGTTTATCTTGGTAGCAAGTTAATCCTCTAAATAATGTGCATTTTTTTTACAATTATACTATGCAAATGATGTGAATACAAGTCTAGTGTCTAGGTATGCTAGTGTTGTGTCCAAATACATAAATATAAACAGATAATTTATGATCAAATATAACTTTTGAGTGATCCTCATTTCTAATTGATTACTAATGACCCAAGACTCTCTATACATGCATGGACTTAGTCCCTCAATTCAAGGATTTTGGTGCATGGGACAATGGGTAATGACTAATCCCCAAAAAAGGTTGATTATAGAGCATAAAATTTAGAATTTGAATGAGATGGACTAGGTCATGTCACGTGTCTTAGCAATAGATGGAAAGAGTTGGGATTGAAGGTTGGTTTGGATGAGAGGAATCTCTAATGACACTTCATTAACAGGTTCTAGGGTAAGAACTTTAGTTTGTGCTTCAAATAAGTTCAATTGAATAATGTGATTGTGCATTTATAATAGTGCCCAAAGTGGTGTAAAAAGGTATAAAAGCACGTGATATACACTTTTATCCCTTATATTTTATGCCCACTTTGGTATGCATGTGAATCTATATGAGCCATCTATGCCAAAATAAATACATAGTAAAAAATAAACTTAACATAGAAGGATATATAGTTAGATCTCTGAAGGATGCCTTGATATCTTAATATACCTACAAAACATGCCACCCTTCACATTTATACACGAAATAATGCTTTGTACTTTCAAAAAGTGTTCTAGTGCATTTAAAACTGCATAATAATCAATCATTGCATGTGATGTGTGTGATATGAAACTATATCGAGATGTGAAAGTTAGGGTATAGAGAAACACATGGAGTTGGAATTAGGGTGGATATTATAAATTATGCACATGGTGAGTGGTGTAAACATGATTCATGACACATAGGGTGACTATAATGTTGGCCCCCACAATGTGTATACTTACCACCTTGTAAAATTAGTGTAACTACTAGAAATGGAATCATCTTGAGCCCTAAAATGTGTGTATGAAATCATGTGTCTAATGTAGGTGGAATTATGATGCACTTGAAACCATAATTTTTTTTAATAATTTGAGATATTTTTTATAAGGTTGTATGCCCCCTTAAATTAAGAGTATGGATTCATAAAGTTGATTTGAGGAGAGAGAGGGAACATGTAGTGTAATGATTTGTGATAACTGTAGACAACTAAAATTGTCTTGTTTAATTAAATAAATATTTTTATTCTAAGTCTTCTATTAATTAAATAAATTTAATTTATTTAATTAATTCATTTATCCCTTTATAATCCTTTCCCTATTTAACTAAATATTTTTATTTATTTAAATTACCTTTTCCCAAAATTAAATAAATATTTTATTTATTTAATTGGTCCCACTTCTTCTATTAATTAAATAAATCTTTATTTATTTAATTAATTCATTAGCTTTTTCCTCCAAGGCACGCCATTTATCTCTTAATTTTCTTCTACCTACCCCTTCATATTTTATTATTTTTCTTACCTACCCTTTAATCCTAGCCGACCGTTTATTATTTAATCTCTTAATCTTATCCCTCCATTTTCTGAAGTGTCTTCTATATAAGAGGATTCTTTTATCCTAATAATCCTAATGCATCTATCAAGCCTTCTTGCAATCAAGTGACTTTACAACCATAATCCGTTCTTTGTTGAGCTCTTATGCACATACAAAATCTGAGAGCAAATACATCAAACAAGATCAATGGAGATATGAGACAATGAAGATCAAACCCTACTTGACATGTGAATGGTATTATTGTTTCATTTATTGATTTGCATGTTCTTAGGTTTCGTCATTGGTGAATGATTTGTTGTAGAACTAGGGTTTTGTGGTTGGATCTTTGTGGTTTTACAATAGTTTGTCATCATCATTTTTCATTGTACACGATAACTAGATACATTAATATAGTGGCCCTAGATGTGATTCATGTGATTTTGTTGTTATAAATAAGTACATGGTAGGGATAAGACATGCCCAAAATGTTTCTACCCCAATGAAGGAAAACTCATATATAAATGTTTATGGCCAAATGCCAAACATCATTGTGTAAGAAAAATATAAGAGTTTCATTTAAAATGTGATCATGTATGAACAATGTAAGAAATTTCATATAGGACATCCTCATGTGAGAAATATGTAACACGTCTTTGTGACGATGATGTAGGGTGGTATTGTGTGAGAATAATGAAAACATCTCATTGTGTGAATGATCTAAGGTGACATATTCTAAGGATGATGTAAAAGTGTTATTATGTGAGAACCAACAATAACTTTATAAAAAAAACTATTTTTTGATAAAATATTAGCACACATTTAAATAGTAAATTTAGGCCTTTTTCCAGAAAAAAATAATATTTTTCTAGTAAATCTATGTATATTGCTAATCATATTTTTTTCTTGGAAAATTATAGGTTGAATATAAAAATAAGAATATAAATTAATATAATTCATTTACAAATTAATGACTGATTAAAAAACTAAGATAATTTGTTTGGGGAATTTCTCCCTATAAAATAATAAATAATATAATATATTTAGCATATTATGAAAATATATTTTTAATGATAATACACACATTATACACAATTTGATGAACAACAATTTAAATCTAAGTCTAATGAACCCAAATTTGGTGAAGAAGTCTTGAAAGAGTTTGCTAGCTATTAGTATGAAGGATGAAAATGTGAAGAAAATAAATAAAGTTGAAACAATGCAAGATCTAAAGTCACACTCACACTCACTCAATAAAGCCTAAGATCTATGCATAAATCAAACGATAAACAAAAACCTTAGATTGCTTGATTGCTTCTTTGATATTTTCTTAAAAGCTTGATATGGGTTACTTAGATTTTTTAGTATAACCATGATAGCACAATGATAGGATGATGGCTTGATGCTGGATAATGGATAATTGATACTTGATAATGATTGTAGATAATGGATGATTGATAATGACCTTGTGATCTCTTGATAATAATGCAACCTAGTGGAAATGAATAAGTGAAGGGTTTTATTTATATGCTTCACCTACCATTTGATTGATAGTGGAGATTATTAGAAATATCAATGGATGAGAAAGTTTGAGAGAGGATAGGACCTAAAATTAGCACATGAAAATTGATAGGTGGAAGAATTAAAAGGGATCAAATGCATAGAGAGAATAAATAAAATATTAATTTTAATTATTTTTGGTCGAAAATTAATTAAATTATTTAAATTTGTTTACTTTTGAGAGGAAGTGTTAGCTAGTAAAATAATTATTGAAAATTATTTAATAAGAGAAATTAATTCAATAATATAATTTTTTAATTGTTGAAAGAAAAATGATAAATTAATTAATTAACAAAAAATAATAATTTAGAAAGAAATTGGGAAAATTAAATAATTAAAAATAATAATAATTAGACATGAAAAGATGAAATATTAGCTTAATAAAATAATTAAGAATTATTTAATTAATATAAATAGAAGAAATAATGAGATAATGATGACATGACCAGATGAAAATACATTAGTCATTTTTAGATTTCTATATTTTACGCCTCTTTGAGACAATTCTTTTTTTATGAAATTGTTTCAAAGAAAAATGATGCTGATGATATGCCCCAGTGATATGATGTAGGATGGATGGATGTATGATGCCTCCTCAAGATATTAGCCAAAAAAATAAAATTTGGCCCAATCTTGTAATAGGAAGAATAGGCTAGATTGAAGGATAAGATATCTAATTGGTCGGTTAGCATGGTACACAGGGGCTTCACTGGCTATGTAATATTATATCATGTGCATTCATATTGGGGTGTTTAATATCCCAAAAATGAGGGTGCAATATATTTCTTATCGATGAAAATAGGGGTTTTTAAAATTCCGGCTATGAAAAAATACTATATTTGGTGAAAATAGGGGGCTTTTAATTCAGGCTATGTATTGGGAGGAGGTGACAAAAAAAGACTTTAAGGCAATATTTTTTGAAAATAGGGGGATTCTTTAGTATTCCATGAACACACGTGCTATAACCTAGGCTCACTAAGCGAAGCCCTCGTGGCATGGTAGAAGAAATGTAGGATGAAGATGGTAGAGTGAAAATTATCAAATATCAATTGAAGCACATAAATGGGTATTGGAGTGGATGGAAAATGTGTGAAATTGTTAGATATGGAAGGATATGATAATGAAAAATGTATAATAATGACTAAATATAATATGAAATGATACTTGTGTTGGTCTTATGCTTTTTTATCATCATTGAGTGACTTATTACGCAAAAATGATATATGTATACCAAGGTATTGATAACTAGGGTGACTTTGGTATCTCTTTGCAAGGAATTTGACTCTACACACAACATAGAAAAAAATGACCATGCCCCATTCCTCTCTCTTCACCATGATTTTAAGATTGAGGCTCCCTTGAGCTTTCTCTAAATGGGATAAAAGGAAAGTGATGCAGGAGCATCCCCGGTTCTTGACAATCTTGCATCAACCAAAAACATTTTCTTTCTATTTTGCAATTTTAGTATTTCTTTCTGTGTTTCTTTGCATTTGCACATCAGATCTTGCGGAGTTGGATTTTTCTTGTGGACATGTTCATCTACCTTATCTTAAGTCTGTGGGACGTTTGGTTCTTTTTTCAGCAAGTTATCGCTTCCGAAATCTAGGATAGTTTTCTAACTTAGAGCACTGGAGTGCTAGGACCTATTTTGCTAATGAAGAATCTTGTGGATCATTTACGTAGCTTGTAGAGCCTAATTTCGTTGCTTCCAACATTCCTTGGCTTGTGGCCAACCTTGCCTTGGGCTCCGCACATCATTCTATGTTTTTTTCAGAGGGATTCCTTTGGCGGAGGCCAACCTTGTTGTTTTACACGTTACATCTCCTTCATCGACAATTGTTGCATCTTGGGCTGACACAGATCATCCTAGAGCTATTAATATCATATAAATCAATGTAATTAGGCATATAGAAGTAGCTGTTGGACACAATGGATCACTAAGAGGGGGGTGAATCAATGATTTAAACACTTTCCTGCCTCAGGGATATATCGGTAGTATATAAAACAAACAATGGGTAGATCGGTTACTCAAACAATACAAACTAAGTGTGAAGGAAGAATAATTTCTGGATCAATAATACACACATAAAAAATGCATCACATAACACCAGATATACGAGGAAAACCCAATGTGGGAAAAACCTCGGTGAGGATAGCTGCTGGAGATCTTCTGCTCCAATCCAGCCTCACAATGAAAATGATCTAATTACAATTTTAGGGCACGAACCCAAGGAGCACCAACCCCTGATTTATGAGCACCAACTCAAAGGAGCTACAACCCCTGCACTAAGCACCAACTTAGTGATCAAACTGATAGATTTCAAATACAGTGATAAATCCTTGTTACAAATAAAATTTTGTAACTCTTATGTACTCTATTCTACCGGTTTCAACTTTACCGGTCACTTTCACAATCTCTTCTGTTGCTCTCCCTCTCTACCGGATCTCACACTCTGCTTAATCTTTTCTACTTCTGTTGAATCACACTTAACTTCTACAACATATCCATCGGTTCTAACTTTGCAGGTATTCCTTCCCTATGTATTCTTCACACACTTAACTGATATGAACTCCTCTACCGGTTTCCTTCCTATGCTCCAGTATCACCTACACACACAGTCACTCAGAATTTTCTTTCCAATTGTTTTGACTGCACAGATCACCCTTCTTTGCACTCTCTCATCACAAATCAAAGTCTCAAGTTGGCATATTTAAACTTGAGCCTTCCTGCCAAAAACTAATTCAAACTTAGGGCGGTTAGGGTTTCTTCTCAACGACCAAATGTGTCTTCAATCCGATCCAATCTTCCTTAGATCGATCACCTCCATTGAGGAAATAAATCTGTACGCGTTTTTCATTTGTCCAATGCATGTATGCTAAAAAAAGAAAACCTAACCCTACTCTTCTACTTTGATTTTTGTCAACCACATTTAAGATCTAGCTATTTCTTCTTCAAGGTCATCCTGTAATCTAGTTCCATGCTTCGATCATGACGCTAACAACTCTCTGATATTCTTCTGTCGTTCATTCTTCATTGAGCCGCAAAACTTCTGATTTTCAATCCACAAATCAAGGGGAGCTTCAATAAATGCTTACCTGTCCCTGCAACTACCTTGCCTCGACGATGCAAGCACACCGACATCTCCCTTCTTGCCACCTGGCATCCACATGACAGACACATCGGCATACATCCCACTCACCGACATAGGGTCCGTTCATACTTTTTCATCCGACAAATCTTGCTATCGATATGTCCAACATACTGAACATTTTCTCTTACCGACATCACAACACATCGACAACTCACCTTATCCTCTAATATACTGCTTCATTGTGATCTTGTTAACATTCTACCATGTCATCACAAACTGACTGCCAACCTTGATACATACTGGTTTCATGCCTTGCCAATATTTACTTAACATGCCAACACACTTCTTCATATCACCTCTTACCAGTGATAAATCATGCTTACACCATACCGGTTGACATCAATCTCTAATGCCAACAAACTCCTACTCACTGGTTGACATCAATGGCAACTCAATGCCAACAATATCCCCCTTTTGCATTGATGTCAATACACACTAATGCTCTCTCTCCCCCTTTGATGGCAATGGAAAAGGGAGCCTTGGTCTGACACAACTTATGCCTATAACTGGTAGGACACATTCTCCCCCTGTGTCCACGCTTCATGATTCAAGGGTCTTGAGATTATAGCAATTGTTGACTCCTTCTAAACCATACATCTCTCCTACACATTAAGTACTGGAAGATGGTGGGACAACTCCCAACTTTTGTCTTAAATACTCAAATGTGCTCAAAGGAAGTGACTTTGTAAATATGTCAGCAATCTGCTCACCAGTTGGAACATATTCTACTATTACCTCTTTGTCTACTACTTTCTCCCTCAATAAGTGATACTTGATTGCAATGTGTTTTGTTCTTGAGTGAATTACCGGATTCTTTGAGATGTTGATTGCACTTGAGTTGTCACACCAGATTGGAATAGGATCCGGTATTTCCAATTGTATGTCCTTCAATCTCTGCTTCATCCGCAACACCTATGAACAACATGTAGCAACAACTATATACTCGGCCTCAACAGTGGATAATGAAACTAAATCTTGCTTCTTGCTGTGCCATGACACTAGCCGGTCGCTTAAGTAGAATGCACCTCCACTTGTGCTCTTCCGGTCATGAACACAACCAACCCAATCTGCATCAGTATATGCTTGCAAAGTGAAGTTTCCTTTCTTTGGATACCACAGGCCATAACTGTTTGTTCCTTGGAGATACCTGAAGATTCTCCTAACTACATTTAAGTGAGACTGTTTGGGGGCAGCTTGGAATCTTGCGACCATGCACATCGGTTGTACTATATCCGGTCTAGATGTTGTTAGATATAACAGACTACAAAACACAGACCTATACAATGTCTTCTCTACATCTGGTGACTCATCATTCTTGCTCAATTTACAACCGGTCACCATGGGAGTACTTACCGGTTTATTGTCCTCCATTTGAAACCTTTTTAACATTTCCTTGGCATACTTGGTTTGGGAGATGAATATGCCTTTCTTCTTTTGTGAAATTTGCAAACCAAGAAAGTAAGACAACTCACCTAGCATGGACATCTCAAATTCTGTCTTCATTTGATCAGCAAAATCCTTGCACATGATGTCCTTGTCTCCACCAAATATGATGTCATCCACATACACAACAACTATAATCATATGATCTCCATTTACCTTGATGTATAAGTTGTTGTCAACATTCCCTTTTCAGAATCCTTGCACCTTCAAGTATTTGTCTAACCGGGAATACCATGCTCTGGGGGCTTGCTTCAAACCATATAAGACTTTCTTCAACCGGCATACAAAAGTTTCATCATCGTGTAACTGAAACCCTTCCGGTTGCTCCATGTACACTTCTTATAAGTTTTCATTTAAGAATGCAAATTTTACATCCATTTGATAGACCTTATATCCCTTGTAAGCTGAGAAAGCAAGAAACATTCTAATAGCCTCAAGCCTAGCAACTGGTGCAAATGTTTCTTCAAAATCTGTTCCTTTTATTTGAGAATACCCTTTGCATACTAGTCTGGCCTTATGCCTAACAATCTTACCTTCCTCATTCATCTTGTTCCGATAGACCATCTTGGTACCTATGACATTCTTGTCTGCTGGTCTAGGAACGAGTTCCCAAGTCTGATTTTTCTCAATTTGTTTCAATTCTTCATCCATAGCATCTACCCACTTCTCACTTTTGCGGGCCTCATCAAAATTTTTGGGTTCCATCTCTGTCATGAGGTAGAAATTGACTTGTTCACTATTCTGAGCTAGTCTCCTTGTCCGCACACCATCATCTTTATTTCCTATGATTTGGTCTTCCGAATGATTTTTTTGCACATACCAGTTTGGTGTCTTTCTTGGTGCTTCTTCTTGTAGTTCATTCTCAACCTGTCTTTCATCTTCATCATTCGATACTTCATTGTAAGGTGTCGGTAATTGATTTCCCTTGAATGAATCCTCATCTACCTTGAAATTCACACTTTCAACTACTTTTCTTAGCTTCTTGTTATAGCATTTATAGGTCTTGCTATGAGTTGAGTATCCTAACAAGATACCTTCATCACTCTGAGACTCAAATCCACCTAAATCTTGTTCACCCCTTTTTATGAAGCACTTATTGCCAAACACGTCGAAGTGCTTTAATGATGGTTTCCTGTCATACCATAGCTCATAAGTTTTCATGTTACTATTTACTCCAAACTACACCTAGTTCAATGTGTATACTGCAGTATGAACTGCTTCCTTCCAATACCTATCTAGTAGATTGGCTTCATTCAACATAGTCCTAGCCATCTCCTTTACTGTCCGGTTCTTCCTCTCTGCAACACCATTTTGTTGTGGTGTCCTTGATGTTGAGTATTGCCTCTGGATTCCATGCCTTTCACAATAATCCATAAATTCATTTGAAGTGTATTCTCCACCCTGGTCAGATCTCAAACACTTCAACCGATAACCACAATCATTTTCTACCATCTTCCTGTAAAATTTTGAATCTCTCAAATGCTTGTGACTTGTCATGCAGGAAGGTTACCCAAGTCATTCTTGAGTAATCATCTATGAATTACATGAAATATCTCTCACCGACCAATCCTCTTATCTGTGTTGGCCCACACAAATCTGTATGTACTAACTCCAAAGGTCTTGAGGTGTTATATTCCTTTGTTTGGAAGCTGGCCTTTGCTTGCTTCCCTCTAACACATTCATCACAGAATGTGCTTGTCGGTTTTATGATCAGAGGTATGTGTCTCACGTACCGGTTCTTGCTTATCTTCACAAGATATTCAAAGTTCACATGGCCCAACCTTCTATGCCATAACCAACTTTCATCTACCTGTCCCATCATACATTGAGACTCAAAGCATTCCTTCAGATTGTATACATTACCATATGTCCTTTTTCCTTCTACTACAATCTGACTGATACTCTTCTTCCTTATTTGACAACCGGTAGAGTCAAAAGTGAATTTGTATCCTTTGTCACACATTTGACTCACACTCAACAAGTTATGTTTCAGTCCTTCTACATAATAAACATCATGTGCCTTCAATTTTCCATCTATGTTTAGAGTACCTTTTCCTTTTATCTTGATGGAGGAGTTGTCTCCAAATCTCACCGAGCCTCCATTCCAATCTTCAAGCTTGATAAATTTCTTTTTTTCTCCGGTCATGTGATTGGAACATCCACTATCCACTACCCATAAATTCCTTCTTTCTGCATGCAGGGCAGTCTACACAATCAAACTTGATTTGGATTTGTTCTTGTCTTTCTCAATCCAAACCTGTTTCTCTTATTTCTTCTTCTCAGTTGCATCATTTTGTTCTGGTTTTGTTTCTGCCTTCTGATCTGGTACTTCCTTCTTCTACTTGTCAGTCCTCAGTTTACAATGCTTTTCTATGTGACCAAAGTTTTGACACTTATAGCATTTCACATTAGCATTAAAATATGTATTCAGAACATTCTTGTAGGACATCTACAAGTTTCTCCTACACTCATAACTTTTATGACCAAACTCATTGCAATTATAACATGCGACATTTGTACTTTGTAATGTAGCAAATGAGTTTCTACTCTCAAAACTAGGGGTTACAATCATCATCCTACATTCTGCCACTCTATGACCAAACTTATTACATCGATGACAATAACCATAGAATTCAGGTACATACTGGTTTTGTCTCCTAGGAGCAGCATGATTCTGTCTTACCGGATATTTGTTCCTCAACTGGTGAACTCTTGTAAACCCTTGATCATCAACATTCTTCATGCCTTTGTATCCAACATGTCGGTTTGTATGTTGACCCTTCTAGCCCATAGCAACATTCTAGTTTACGAATTGATTCCTTGTAGCAGCATCATATATCCTCTTCCTCTCAGGCTTGCTGACAGTAAACACATGTTTGTTCTTGCTCTCTTCTAATGTTGTGAATTGTATTTCCTTACAGGTTGAGTCCTTGCTCCCAGAACTTTGTCCTTCTTCAAACCCAAGTCCGTTGGTATCCTTTGATTGCTTATGATTTCTCAGCATTTTGTCTAGGGCCTTTGTACTGCTTTCATACCTGCTTCTTATCACCAATTCATTTTTGCTCTTCTCTAATTTCTTCCGGAGCTTAACAATTTCTTCTTCCAAATTTTGATGCTCCTTCTCCTTTTTACTCAAGTCGGTACTAGTAGCTTCACAGATCCTCTTGGCCTCTTCCAATTGAAGTTTTAGATCTGCAATTGTTTTCTTGGATTCATCAAGAGATTGCTCCAACATCTCTTGTTCTTCAACTGCAACCTTTTTCACCTTATTCAGATCTCTTCTTGTTTTCTTCAGCTCTTCCAAGGCACTGATGAGCTCTGCTTCAAGATCCACTTCACCTTCTCCTTCTTCTTCTTCATGTGCTTCTTGAACCAGGACACCTTGGGCCATAAAGAGGTTTGCTTTGACTTCTTCTTCATTGCAACAGTCGTTTAAGACACTCTCCTCATCTGTGCTATCATATTCATTAGTGTAGAGGTTGATTTGCTTCCGGTTGCCTCTTCTTTCTTGTCAATAGACATTCTTCTTTTTATCTTTACCGGATGATCTACCAACAATTTGTTGATCATTAACATCCTTATCATCATAGGGACATTTGATAGCAAAATGTCCTATCTTTCCACAATTGAAAGATTTCAAGGGTAGCTTGCCTTTGTATTTGTCGGAACCCTTCTTGAGTCTTCTGACAAAGTTAGCCATGATGTGATCAGAATCTTCACAAGTTCCATCTTGAGCAGAATCTTGTTTTCCTTTGCTTGATGTGTTGAATGCAACTTCTTTCTTCACAACCTCAGTACTAGTAGTCCTCATCTCATAAGCAGTTAGGGAACCATATAGCTCGTCCATTGTAAAGGTTTTCAGATCTTTTGTTTCTTCTATTGCTGAAACCTTTGTATCATATTTAGATGTGAGAGATCTAAGTACTTTCTTCATTACCACCTCATCTTTCACTTCTTTTCCAAGCCCTCTAATGGTGTTTGTTGTTTCATTAATCCTTTGGAGATAGTCAACAATCTTCTCTTCATCTCTCATCTTCAAACCCTCAAACTGTGCTCTCAATGTCTGTAACTTGGCTTCCTTGACTTTAGCATCACCTTCAAATATTTTCTGCAACTTATCCCAAATTTCTTTGGCAAATGAGCAGTGCATAACTTTAACAAATTCATTATCAGACAACCCACTAAGAATGACATTTTTAGCTTTAGTATTGTTCTTATATTCTTTCTTAGCATCTGGATCAATAGGGGGAACATTTGGGACTGTATACCCATTTTTAACCGACATCCAAACATCACAACCTAGAGAGGACAAATAGATTTCCATTCTTCTACTCCAAAAGGAATAGTTGACACCATCAAACATAGGAGCTTTTGAGGAGGCAGATTCATTTCTTGTCATTGTGTACACTTGTCAGGATCTACCCAAGCTAGAGAACACTTTGACAAAACAGGGCACCTAGGCTCTAATACCAATTGTTAGACACAATGGATCACCGAGAGGGGGGTGAATCAGTAATTTGAACACTTTCTTGCCTCAGGGATATACCGGTAGTATATAAAACAAACAATGGGTAGACCGGTTACTCAAACAATACAAACTGAGTGTGAAGGAAGAATAATTACTAGATCAATAATACACACACATAAAAAATGCATCACATAACACTAGATATACGAGGAAAAACCTTGGTGAGAATAGTTGCTGGAGATCTTATGCTCCAATCCAGCCTCACAATGAAAATGATGTGATTACAATTTTAGGGCACCAACCTAAGGAGCACCAACTCAAAGGAGCTACAACCCCTGCACTAAGCACCAACTTAGTGATCAAACTGATAGATTTCAAATACAGTGATAAATCCCTATTACAAATAAAGTTTTGTAACTCTTATGTACTATGTTCTACTAGTTTCAACTTTACTGGTCACTTTCACAATCTCTTCTGCTGCTCTCCCTCTCTCTGAGATCTCACTCTCTGCTTAATCTTTTCTGCTTCTGTTGAATCACACTTAACTTTTGCAACATATCCACCGGTTCTAAATCTGCAGGTATTCCTTCCCTCTGTATTCTTCACACACTCTACCAGTATGAACACCTCTACCAGTTTCCTTCCTATGCTCCAGTATTACCTACACACATAGTCACTCAAAATTTTCTTTCCAATTGTTTTGACTGCACACTGAACACCCTTCTTCGCACTCTCTCATCACAAATCAAAGTCTCAAGTTGGCATATTTAAACTTGAGCCTTCCCGCCTAAAACCAATTCAAACTTAGGGCGGTTAGGGTTTCTTCTTAGCGACCAAATGTGTCTTCAATCCGATCCAATCTTCCTTGGATCGATCACCTGGATTGAGGAAATAAATTTGTACACGTTTTTCATTTGTCCAATGCATGTATGCTAAAAATAGCAAACCTAACCCTTCTCTTCTACTTTTATTTTTGTCAACCACATTTAAGATCTAGCTGTTTCTTGTTCTAGGTCATCCTGTAATTTGGTTCCATGCTTCGATCATGACGCCAACAACTCTCTGATCTTCTTCTGTCGTTCATTCTTCATCGATCCGCAAAACTTCTGATTTTCAATCCACAAATCAAGGGGGGCTTCATTAAATGCTTACCTGTCCCTGCAACTACCTTGCCTAGGCTATGCAAACATACCAACATCTCTCTTCTTTCCACCTGACATCCACATGATAGACATGTCGACATACGTCCCACTCACCAACATAGGGTCGGTTCATACTTGTTCATTTGACAAATCCTTCTACCGGTACATATGCTTACCGATATGTCCAACACACTGAACATTTGCTCTTACGAGCAACACAACACATCGACAACTCACCTTATCCTTCGGTATACTGCTTCATTGTGATCTTGTTAACATTCTGCCTCTTCATCACAAACTGGCAGTCAACCTTGATACATACCGGTTTCATGCCTTGCTGGTATTTACTTAACATGCCAACACACTTCTTCATATCACCTCTTACTGGTGATAACTCATGCTTACACCATACTGATTGACATTAATCTCTAATGCCAACAAACTCCTACTCATTGGTTGACATCAATGGCAACTCAATGCCAACAGTAGCATATAAAATATAGATGATTAATTAGAAGGTTAGGGGATCCGGAGTTGGCTCGCATTCTTTGTTGAGCCAAATACTGTATTTTGTGCATGTTTGTAACTAGGCTTGTGTGCCGAATCTTGTAAGCCTACTTGTTGTCGACTAGTTGTATTTCTTAATGTTTATCAACAACTTCTCTTCTCTCAATCTCTGCAAAACCTGCCTCAAATGCAACATATGTTCTTCCTTTGTCTTATTGAATATCAAGATGTCATTTAAGTACACAATAACAAACTTACCCAAAAAATTCTTGAATACCTCGTTCATTAACCTCATGAAAGTACTTGGCGCATTACTCAAGCCAAAAGACAACACCAACCATTCATACAGTCCTTCGTTTGTCTTGAATGTTGTCTTCCACTCATCTCCTTCTCTGATTCTGATACGATGGTATCCACTTTTCAAGTCTATCTAAAATATAAAAAGATGAAAGATTAAGATTTAGATAAAACGATAAATGCAATAGATCAAAACATAAAAAGATCAAAGATCCAATATTAAGATAAAATGATAAATGTAGTAGATCAAGAGATAAATCAATAAGAAGACCAAATGATAACCTAGTCAATAACCAACATATCTCTCACCAAAAAGATAACCTTAGTGTAGATAGATTGTGCCTAATATAGGAAATATACACTCGTCAAGGCGTAGATAGCTAGATAAGGCATGCATAGCAAGGATATGTTTGTCAGGGCATTAATAGTTGGATAGGCATATATAGAAGATAGATTAGGCAAGAAGGCATGTAGGAAGATAACTTAGATCAACATTAGTCTCTCACTTATGATTTTTGTGAAATCTCAATGTCAAAGCATAATGTATAGTTGATCTTTGATTTCTGTTTCAATGCCAAGTGTATGCAATATTTTTTTCTCAAGATAATGACATAGATCCAATCCAAAAACTAAGTGAACAAGATACCCTAGTTTAGGGATGAGGTTGTTGAACACTATCAAAAGTTGAGAGAAGAGGGGGGTGAATCAACATTCAAAAAAAGTTTAACATATTAAGTTATTTGAACAACAATAATTATCCCAATACACGTGCATGGAAGCAAACAACTCAAGCATCTAAACACTCTCACAAGAATACCAAGACTTTTGTGTGGAAAACCCAAACTAGGAAAAACCACAATGAGATTCAACTCACAATATATAATAACTGTTTTACATTGAACAAGGCTTCTTTCCAAAAAGAGATAACTACTCAGGACTTGTTGACTGAGGTGCACAACCTCAAGCAAGATACAAAAGAGGATGATGCAGGATCATCCTTGGTTCTTGGCAATCTTGCATCAACCAAAAATATTTCCTTTCTGTTTTGCTTTCTGTTTTGCAGTTTCAGCATTCCATTCTACATTTTCTGGCATTGGCTCACCAGATCTTGAAGAGTTGGATTTTTGCTTGAAGACTTGATCATCTACCTTATTCCCAAACCGTGGAGCATTTGGATAATTTTCCGGCAAGTTATCGCTACCGATTTCCTAGACAGTTTTCTGGTACCGGTTGCCTGGACCTATTGCATTTGTGATTTACCAGATCCCTTTCGTAGCTCGTAGAGCCCTAAGCATTGATTTTGATATTCCTTAGCGTGTGGCCGATCTTCCCCTTGATATACACTTCATCCTTTGGATTTTTCAAAGGAATTTCTCTAACAGAGGCCGACCTTGTTGTTTTTACACGCTAGGTCTTGTTCTTCGGCATTTGATCCTTTTTTGGGCCGACCGGATCCTTTAGATCATATATATCATTGTAATTGAGCATTAGAATTCAAAGATTATAGATAGAAGTTAGTAGATTGAACATAGAAGCTAGATCTTAAGATTTGAGGTCCCAGTTGTGACATGTTCTATAATTGAGCATGTTTTAGTAGGCCAGTGAGCCGGTTTATGTAACCTAATTGTTAGCAGTTGATTGTAATCAGTTTTCAAGAAATATAATCCATTCTGTTCTGCATTGCCTCCATCATATCATTGTGTTTCCGTTGTGTTTACTCTTGCTGACTGGTCCGGATTGATCTCTTTGAGGTCCTTCCTAACCGGCGACTTCACCAAAGGACTTGCATAGCTGAAGATCACTTCTTTAGGGTAAGATTAAACACTTCTCCAACAATACAATAGAAATAGTAAATTGAATTGTATGCAAATAACATGTATTAGAATACAGATAATAATTCACAAGGTGTACTCATCTATCTACTCAATATATCTTTGAATCTTCACACAACTTTCGCATCCACCACTTTCACATCTTCACACACCCATACTTTTCTCATCTAACACACACATTAACACAATCAATTCACTCAATATATATCAATCAAATCCAAAATAAACTTCACTAGGTCAACCAAAAGAATATGAAATGTATACATAGCATCGACCCAAAAATACATCATCCGAAAGGTATAAGAAACGTGTGAGGGTTCACACCAAGTCGACACACCTTCCAATTAACACTAGAAAGACATTTATGCTCAACGTCTTAGACCAATACAACTAGTACACCACTTGATCTGTTAAACACATACTATCTTATTCTGGACCTAAAATAAAATGGTCCACCCTAAGAGAACCACAATATCTTGATCTGCAACATAGTCATGATGAGAAAAGTAATGCAAATGGATAACATGATCATCAAAGATATATCCAGTACAAACATTCATTCCAAACCACAATAAGTTTCACTAGAGCATACACAAATGAAAATAGAAATACTTCCAGACTAGATAAGGAACGCCAAACTTCTGGAAACATATTAAATCATCACCTTAATTCATTTCATCAGTATAAGATGAATCCATAGAAATATAAAAACAAACATCCGGACTACTAACCAAAACATCATGTATTAGTTGAACATGTTGGCAAATGCACACTCCAATGAGACATTGTAGGTGATTGAAGGTTTTGTTATTGATGGCAACCTTACAATCCTATGACACCAACAAGGCAATCCACCGGCATTAGCAAAGTCAGATTCTACACCAGCACACAGACCACCGGCACCGGCAGTGAAAGGAAGCATACCAGCATAGAAGCCGACATGAATTTTGCTTGTAATTTATTTTTATTATTGTAAAATCATTGTAAGTCGACTTGGCAAATTGTAAAATGACTCATATATATAAGAGATCATTGTAGAACAAATAGGCAATGCATGGAGGAATGTAATTAAGCGAAATAAGGCAGACCTATTATGCAAATTATAGGTTAAGGGTTTATGTAAGAAGTAGAGCTATAAATCGGTACTGGATCTAGCATAGTAGATGCTATTTTGAAGTTGTACAAGACATTGGATTTATATAATCCATTTTGTAAGTCAGTGAGACTTCCCATTTTGTAATTGAGTAGTGAGCTCTAGGCACTTGGCCTTCCTGCATGTGCAGGCCCCTTTTGTAGCAATAATATTCTCTTATTGGCCAGTAAATGAATATTGTGGGTCACAAATCCCACCGAGGTTTTTTCTACACCGGGTTTCCTTGTTAAACTATTGTGTTATGGTGTGTTTTTCATGTGGTTGTTGTTATCTTTGTTCATTGCATTATTTCTTGTTTACCGATATACAGTATTAATATGCTTTACATGTTTTAAGTCAATAAAATCAACAAACCGGTTAGATACTGATTCACCCCCCCTCTCAGTATCTATGGGAATCCTAACAATTGGTATCAGAGCTTGGTCCTCTATTTTTAGAAGCCTAATAGCTTGAGGAAGATCTTGACACCGGTAGAGATGGAAAACTTGATGAAGCAACTAGAAGGAGCTCTCTCAGACTATGATGCAGAAAAATTAAAAAATATCAAACTTGAAGATGATCTAAAGGCTGCTTAGGATATTATTCAAGCACTTCAATAAAATCTTACTATTTCAAGAAACAAGAGAAGAGAACTTTGTGAAAAGATGCAAAATGAGAATGATGAAAAAGAAACTCTTAGTGATTTGATGAATAAGCTGAAATAAGAAAACATGACAACAAAGAATGAGATGCAGGATATGACTATGAGATTTTGTAAAGAAATTGAAGATAGAAAGAAGAATGAAGAAGACTTGACTAGAAGACTGAATGATGCTACAAATGAAAACACAAGACTTAGTTATGAAAATGATATGTTGAAGATAGATCTAATACATGCACAAAATGACTCAAATGAACTCATGAGACAAAAAGGTTTCTTGGAAGGAGAACTGGCTGCTGCAAATCAACATAAAGGAAAATTCAAGAAAAGCTCAGAAGAACTTGGTGACTTGTTGAAGAATCAGAAACCTAATGGTGACACTAATGGTCTTGGCTTTGAAACTGGTGAAAGCTCTGGTACTGCAAACACACAGGATCATGGCAAACCGGTAAGACAACCTACTGCTTATAAATTTAATGGCAAATGCTTTAACTGTAACAAGTATGGTCATAGAGAAAATCAATGTAGATCTAGAAATTATCAGAATACCAGTACACCCACCTGTCAATGTTCAAAATGCAACAAAGTTGGTCATAATTATGAAAATTGTAGAATGAATGTGAGATGTTATATTTGTGGAAGATTTGAACATTTATCTAATCAATGCAGAACACAAATCGACATAGGTTATGGGAAAGCTATTCAGAAAAATAAGGTGACTTGTTATGCCTGTAACAAAATTGGACATATTGAAATTTTTTGTAGAAGTAAGTCCTCACCGGTAAACAACAATGGTGCTAGTTTGAAAGGTAAAGAAAAGGTTGAAGAAGTAAAGTAGGAATTCTCAAAACAATGGATCAGGAAATCAGAGTCAAATGTTGATAGGAATACTCCTCCACCGACAGAACAAAGTAACACTCCACTGGCAGAAGAAAGTAACACTCCACCAGCAGGAGAGTGTTCATCTAACTAAAGAAAATTTCTTTAAGGGTTTGGCAAACAAATGTGAAACATGCTATTATTCCCTCGGTTGATGGTAAGAAGTTAAAATTACTTCTATACTGACAAATATGTTAAGTGATTACTTAACCGACAAGCATTAAATATGGTGGTTGGCAAAATTAACATTATAAATTAGTGTTTTTGGCTCCATTCCACTTCACTGTGCATTCAAACATTCAAAGAGCGCGGAAATTCCGAGCAAAGGCATTTCGAGCAAAGTAGCAAAGCAATTCAGCAATCAATCATTCCTAAGGCAGAGAAATGTATTTATAATCATGGCATCTTCTTCTATACCTGAATTCATAGCAAACCCTACTGTAGCTGAAGTAATCAAACACCCTAGGCCCATATTTCAGTTAGTTCCTGAAATAGCTAAGAAGGATGACAATATTGGTGCATTTTCTCAAATCCCCAAAGGAGTAGTTTTTGTAGAAGACCCTAGAATGTACATTCATTGCCACATAGAAGAATTAGGTGATGAGGAAATTAAGAACATATACAAGACTGTAATTTGTGATGGTTCCGGTAATGTGAAACTTGAACACAAAGTAGTCAAAACCCTAGGATTCACTGAAATCCTCAGTATTCCAGAATTCCCTAAGGAAGTGATAAGGATAGTGTTGAGTAGGGTTCATGGTGAATTTTTCTGGCTAGATTCAATTCACAAAATAACTAAAGAGGTAGTAAAAGCTGTAATAGGGTTACCTTCCACCGATAACATACCTGATAAGACAAAGAAGGTCTCAAATGACCTAGTGACAAACCTGACAGGAGCAACATTTGACAAGAGATCTTTAAGAGTGAATGATGTAACCGACATCAATGTCAGATTCATTAGCATGATTTTAGGGTATAAAACAACACATGCAAACAGGTTAAACTCAGTTTCTAGTTTATGCATAAAGAGTGCTTATGACATGATCAATGATAATGCAAAAAATTGATGTGTGTGATGTTGAAGGATGAACTAATTGACAATCTCGGAAAGATCAAGAAAGACAAAAATGGGACATTCAGATTTGGTAACCTACTTGTGTGTTTAATGCTACATATAACAAAACAGGTGCCCAATATAGGTAACAAGAATCTTAGTTTTGACATACCGGTAGGCAAACAACTGTTTGATTTACTGCACAACATGGGTGAAAACAGAGAAAAGAATATTAATGAATACTTTCAAGCATTAAAGGCCCAGATGAACACTAGAGTAAGATTATCACAAACAATTGTAGATAAGTATAAGGATGAAATATGCTTTGTTATTAAAAAGGATGAGATTTGGATGGAAGTAGTTATCCCAAGAACCATTTGGGTTACTGAAATGGGTTATGAAATCGATGACAACATAATTGAAACATATGCAAAAGCCCTTCTGGAAGCACCTAAGGAACCAAAAGAAGAGGTATTTGGAAGTGTTGAGACTATTGAGAATCAAATTCAATCAAAGAAAAGAGTAAAGAAGGTAGAAGCAACAATGAGAAGAGGATCAAGGCAGGCTAAGGCTATCAAAGAAGATGTACTTAAGCAAACCAGTATCACCAAAGATGAGTTACAAGCACAACAACCAGAAACTCACCTTTCATCGGTAGCAAATTCTTCGAAAAGTGACATGCTAGCTGCATTTAAAAGAGTTGTGAGGAAAAGACAACCTTCACCGGTATCCACACCTTCGCCTAGAAGAACCAGACAAAAACAACAAGCAGTAAGGCCTCGGGCTAAGAAGATAACTCCAAAGAAGAAAAAGTTAACACCAAAAAAAAGGACTCAACAAAATATTGCTCCAATTGACAAACTACTAGATGAAATAACAGAGGATGGATTGCTGAAAAACATCAACAAACTATATGATACATTATCAGTTGATGACAAGGAGAAAGTTGAAAACAGTGTAATTCTACACTTGGATATCTATAAGAAATTTTTGATGCAAATTGTAGATGAAGTACCGGTAGAACTATTTAAGAGACTTGAAGCTAGAAGGCAAGCTGTTATAGAGCTTGACAAGAAAATAAAAATTGAGAAACTACTTCCTGTTTATCCTGTTGACTCACCAAAGGAGATAGATGATATGATCTTAGAGGCTAACCGGACAGTATTCTCAATTGCACACTAACATGTAGCACTTATGGTTGGTAGAGTAAATGAGGTTGCAGAGGAAACTGCTAATGCATGGGACATATTCCTTGTTGAGAAATAAAAGTAGGAAGAGTATAGAAATTCTAAATCTATCAAAGTATATCAGAAAGATAAGGATAAGGGTAAAGGCAAGGTTGGTTGACCTCCGAGCATAAAAATAAAAGATAACTTATCCCCACTGCCTCTGAATACTCCATCGATAGTTACAACTAAAAGTCAACCAACTAATGAGAGTATGGAGATAGCACAAGAGGACACAAATCCAAACTCTGAGGTGTTATACATAGTTGACATTGATACTAAAAAAGGTAACATTGTGGTAGATAAGGACACAACTGGAAAAACAGATATGGCTAGTGAGTCACTGGTAACAGATAACACAGAAGGTAAACCGACATATGGTAACACAGAACAACAAGCAGAGCAAAACGCTCCATCACAGGAACAGGTTCACACAGAGTCAGTACCACCGGCATCAACTGAGCAAGACAAACCCCTGTTTAAAGAAATGGAAACACAAACTGACCTACCAGAGGTCACCACAAGCAAGGATATTGCTCCCACCGGTGGGATACAGAGTGTTGGCACTTCAAATGCAACATTCAAATCAACTAATGTAATAGAAGTTCTTTTGGACTCCTTAAAGAAAATAACCAATTGTAGCTCACAAGCATACAAGGCTATAGATGATACAATTCCAATTTTGAAAATGATAGCTCCAAAATGTAATGTAGACAATAAAGATTCTTTGAGTCAACTTGACACTTTGTCTAAGTATATTACTGACAACACTATGACAGTTGAACAAATAAAAGAGGAAGAATTCAAGGAGAGGTTAGAAAAAGAAAAACACAAATTCCTTGAGGAAGAAATAAAGAAGTGTACAAGGCAGTTTGACACACTTCTACCGGAATTATGTAGCACATTAAAGGAATTCAAAACTTTGTAAAAAGATACTTGTAAGACTAACTTTTTGATAGTTGATATAGACAAGAAGATCAACAAGATACAAGAGGAAATAAATCAACTAGTTGACAATTTTATTAATTCATTTGATTCATTATCAGTTTTTGAGCAGAAGATAACAGGTCTTGAGGAAGAACTATTAAAGCTGGAAAGAGAAAAGGAAAGAATAAAAGGTAAGGCCAAGGATCTTAAATGGAGACTAAGTCCACAACTGGACTACCTCGCCACCTTAAGGAAAGAAATATCTAATGCCCTGATTCAAGGACAGAAAACATGGGCAGAGCAAATGCAACACCTCACCAGTACAGTTCAAAGGACAGAGGCCGCAATAAAAGACAGTAAAAAGTTCATTGAGAACTTGAATCTGGTTTTGGCAGATCTTTTTCAGATTGTAACCAATCGGTTACAAGGTTGAAACAAGAAACTACACTCTATTGACACTTTGACAACCTTTGTCATTGATGCCAAAGGGGGAATAGTGGTATGAGAAAAATCCAATAACTTAGGGATCATTTGCTCAGGGGGAGCACACATTTTTGGTAACAATTTTTGGATGCACTTCTGAATTTTTCTCTTGAGTATTCCCATCAATGCCAAAGGGGGAGATTGTTGGCAAATGTAGACTCTAATGAGACATTGTAGGTGATTGAAGGTTTTGTCATTGATGACAACCTTACAATCCTATGACACCGGCAAGGCAATCCACCGACACCAGCAAAGTCAGATTCTACACCGGCACACAGACCACCGGCACCGGCAGTGAAAGGAAGCATACCGACACAAAAGCCTACAAGAATTTTGCTTGTAATTTATTTTTATTATTGTAAAATCATCATAAGCCAACTTGGCAAATTGTAAAATGACTCATATATATAAGAGATCATTGTATAACAAATAGGCAATGCATGGAGGAATGTAATTAAGCGAAATAAGACAGACCTATTATGCGAATTATAGATTAAGGGTTTATGTAAGAAGCAGAGCTATAAACCGGTACTGGATCTGGCATAGTAGATGCTATTTTGAAGCTGTACAAGACATTGGATTTATATAATCCATTTTGTAAGTTAGTGAGACTTCCCATTTTATAATTGAGTAGTGAGCTCTAGGCACTTGGCCTTCCTGCATGTGCAGGCCCCTCTTGTAGCAGTAATATTCTCTTATTGGCCAGTAAGTGAATATTGTGGGTCACAAATCCCATCAAGGTTTTTCCCACACCAGGTTTCCTCGTTAAACTATTGTGTTATGGTGTGTTTTTCATGTGGTTGTTGTTATCTTTCTTCATTGCATTATTTCTTGTTTACTAGTATACAGTATTAATATGTTTTACATGTTTTAAGTCAAGAAAATTAACAAACCGGTTAGATACTGATTCGCCCCCCCCTCTCAGTATCTATGGGAATCCTAACAGAACATATATACATATATCTGGATCACTAGCAAAAAATATTTGACATCAATGACAACAATGACATCCATAAGTGCAACAAAGGTGTACTAGGATGAGATGGATAGAGTAGATTTATTGTGATAGTTGGATAGGTGATACATAGATACTAATAATCAAGCCATGATAGATGGGTAGATGAAACTAATGTTATGTGGAAGGTGGAATAAACCTACTATGTAGACAACTAAGTCAACCTCTAGGGTCAAGTATAAATCTTCCTTAGATGGATAATGTCGATAAGCTCGTTTAAAGGTTCCCCTTTAGGTTTGGCAAGTTGGTAGGCTTTGGATCCATAGGTAGCTATAATAATAAAGGGCTCTAACTAATTAAATTAAAATTTTCCTTTCTTATCTTTGTCTTGTTGGTTCCTTTAATTTTCTTTTACAAATAGGCCACCTATTTTGAACTTACGAGTTTTGATCTTCTTGTTGTAGCTCAATGAAGGCATTTTTAATAAGCTTGTAAATTATTTATTGCATTGAGATGCCTCCCTTCTAATAATTTGAGCTCAAGCAGCCTGGATATATGACACTAATCATTAAGAAGATGTTCCAATAATACTAATAATGAATGAAGCTCAACCTCAATAGGAAAAATAGCCCTAGTTCCAAATAAAATTGGATAGGGTGTGGCCCTTGTATGTGTAAAAATACTAGTATTGGAAGACCATAAAGCATGATTAAGATGCAAATTCTAGTCATGACCAACTTCATTGACTATTTTCTTAGGTATTTTTAGTATAGTTTTGTTAGAAGCCTAAACTTAACCATTACCTTGCGGGTAGTAAGGGGTGGAAAACTATGTTGAATATGAAATTCTTGGCAAAATCAATGAACATATTGCTTTTTGAAGGTCTTACCATTATATATAATGATGGCAAGAGGGATACCATAGTGACAAATGATATAGAAAAGGATAAATCTCACTATTTTTTCATAATATTGGCTAATAGAATTTCTTCAATCCACTTCTTAAAATATTCAATGGTGGTGATAATGAACTTATGAGCATTAGATGAGGTAGAATGCATTTTGGCTACAAGGCCAAGTCCCCATCATGAGAAAGGCTAAGGAGTAGTGATATGTTGAAACTCTTGAGCTGGCAGAAGAATCAAATCTACATGTTGTTGACATTGATTATATTCTTAACAAATTGTGCAACTTGTTAAATAGTTGGCCAATAATATCCTCGAAGAAATTTTTTGAGAAGGGTAAGTCCACTATAACGAGCCTCTCATGTAAAGCAATTTTATTTTCTTCTGAGTCTAGACACCTAAGGAGGATATTGGTTAAGACTCCTTTGATACAAGGTATCACCTACTTAGACAATGATACATGATACACAACATATGGATGTCTTCTTTTCGGAACTAGATATGTTGAATGGAGATATGTTGTTACGAAGATAGGTGTAAACATCATGATACTAATGGTAATCAAGATCAACGAGTTTGCATGCCATTTTGGATTATGGAATGTCAAAAGATAGGATTAAAATTTGTTCCAATAAAAAATCTTATTGACGACTATTATGAGGCATATTTAAAATAGATCCAATGGTAGCCACAATATCAATAGCTTTTTTGTTTGCTTTGGGCATTTTCTCAAAAGTGATCACAAAAAAGTAATGTTTAAAACTATCCACCATTTTCTTGTAGAGAAGTTTCTAGTCTTTTGTTTAATAGTCACCGTTTACTTGCTTAATGGCGAGTTGTAAGTCTCCATAAAATTGAAGTTATTTTATATACCATTTGATAGACATTCTAAGTCATACAATTAAGGCTTCATATTCAACTATGTTGTTTATGCAGGGTAAAGCTAATCAATATGGATTTGGGATACAATGTCCTTGTGGAGTGATAAAAAGGATTCCACCTCTGGACCAATGTTGAGTGTAAGAGCCATTAAAGTATAACTTCCACAAGTGTGATGAGTTTGTTGTGCAAACTAATTCGTCAATAATTCTGAAATAAGCCCCGATGATCTACGTTTGTAGGTATGTCTTCTAATTGATCAATAATAACTTGTCCTTTAATGGCTTTACAATCCACATATGCAATATTTAATTCACTCAATATCATGACCCACTTTACCATATGACCAGTAAGGGTAACCTTGCATAAATAATATTGCAAAGGATCAAATTTAGATATGAGAATCATTTGATGATTAACCATATAATGTGGAAGCTTTTGTGATGCAAAAATAATGGCTAAACATGCTTGTTCAATTGAAGTTTAATTAAGATCATATCCTAACAGTGTATGACTAATATAATAGATAGCTCTCTATTCTCCTATATCATCATGTTGTGTGAGAAGAGAACCTAATGATAACTCAATGATGAACAATAAGTACCAAACCGGTACTGAGAGGGGGGGGGGGGGGGTGAATCAGTACAGTCACAAAACTTTTCCTAAACCGGTTTGACTGCAAACACTGCAAATGTCTGACAGACAATAACACCAATCTGAAACAGAGTGCAACCGGTAAAGCTAAGAATAACTGTGACAAGCATTAACCGGTTGATCACTTAGCTTTCCACTCAACTTAATACTACACTTCCATTTCACCCTTATGCATGAATAGGTAATCTATCATCAGAAATATAATAACAGCTAGCTCAACATGATTTACCTTCAGACACAAATCACTTAAATCATCACATGAAAAATACTACACATAACACACAAATTTTTCACGTGGAAACCCAACTGGGAAAAACCATGGTGGGGATGAATACCCACAAGTTTTGAACTCTTTAGAAGTCCGCTCTATTAGGAACCTAGTCCAGTTAAAGGCTGTTACAACAGGTTCTGCTAGGAACTAATCCTGTTAGGGATCACCCGGTTAAGGGATGGTTAAATACTCGGTTAAGGGTTAAACCCTGTTAGAGGTTACCTTGTTAGAGGATTTCAAGAACTCAATTAGTTTGAGTCACCCTGTTAAAGGATTTACAACAAGCTGATTAAAGCTACCCGGTTAAGGGATTTTCCAACTGTTGAAGTGGTTAAAAATCAATAGGTATTACAATGATCTGATAATAGCACTCAATGCCTAATGCAGATCCGCTTAAGTTCCTTCCTTCTGCATACACACAATGCAGGAATAAATCCTCTTATCTCATCTGGTCTAGTAAAAATCACATTTCTCTTCACTTAGATACACACACACCATTTGCCAACAACCTCAGAAAGAAAAACAACATCGACCTTATAGGAAATAGATAGGTTGGTAGCATAAACCCTAAACCCTAAACATTTAGGTTAAGCAATTCAGGTGGTTCAATCTTGGCCATTTAACACTTTGCATTTGAATGCAAAAGTCTTGAACATATCTCAAGACATTCTCCATTGTTCATTCTTCACCGTTTTCATGGCGGCTTGTAACCCATCACGCATTCTCCACCATTTACATGGACTTCGCACATTCCCGAGGTAGATAGGATCAATCTCCTTCATGCAAGATCCTTCATGCGCTCAAGCTGACGTGGCAACACGATTAGATCTTGATTACAATGCTAACTCATCACACAATATCATCGGTTGAGTCACACAGGCTTGGAACACTTCAACCGGAAACCCTTAAGCTAAGACTACCAACCGGTAGTCATATCATGTTAAGTCTTCATAGAGAACATTCCATATGCCGGTTCACATTTCATCATACCGGTTCTCTTGGACAAACATACTACTTCACCTATTGCTCAATATACCGGTTTATACCACTATACCGGTTCACTTTGCCAACTGTTTAGCTTCAATATACCTGTTCATTTCTTTGCACATATAATGGTTCACCACATTGTACCGGTTCACATTTCCGCATATTGACGGTTCACTCTCCAACATATTGACATCAATGACAACATAGTATCATCATGTCAACATACTCAACACAAATGCCAACAATCTCCCCCTTTGACATTGATGGCAATATACAAAGATCTCTCTTTTTGCATCACATCTTCTCCCCATTGCTGTGGATATCTTCTCCACTTCACATCTTCTCCCCCTTTGACACCAATACCAAAGTGGAGGCACAAGATTTCCTGTTCCACTATGTTGCTCCCCTTGACAAGTAGCATCCTTCAACACATCAATCCGAAAAAATTTGGACACTACAATACCTGACTGATGTGGAGTACATACTTTCAGTTCACCTCTTGAAGGGGAAACACCCCTAATTCACCTCTCAAATAGGTAAATGAAGCCTTTGGTAGAGGCTTGGTGAATATATCTGCTAATTGCTCCTTACTAGAAACATGTTCCAGTACAACCTCCTTGTTCTGAGCCTTTTCCCTCAAGAAATGATACTTGAGCTCAAAGTACTTAGTTCTAGCATGCAAAACTGGATTCTTGGAAATGTTAATTGCACTTGTATTGTCACAAAATATGCTTACCGGTCCAGATACAGGAACTTTGAAGCCATTCAATACATGATTCATCCAAATAGTTTGGGTGCAGTTCATAAAAGCTGCAACATACTTCGCTTCTGCTATAGACTGAGAGATACAACTTTGCTTTTTACTCATGCATGAGACCACTCTACCACCAAGGAAGAATGCACCACCGGTTGTGCTCTTCCAGTCATCTACATTACCAGCCCAATCAGCATCTGTGAACACTTTCAGGTTGAAATCATTATTGTATGGATACCATAACCCATAGTCAATAGTTCCCTTCAGATATCTAAGAACCCGCTTGACTGCTACCAAGTGGGATTCTCTAGGGCTTTGCTGAAACCAAGCAGTAATACCCACTGCATGTGCAATGTCCGGTTTGTTATGCACTACATAATGCAACTTACCAATCATTGATCGGTAATCCTTCTCATTTACCATCGCCGAGTCATCTTCTTTTGATAGCTTACAACCAATCACCATTGGTGTACCAACCGGTTTACTATCTTCCATGCCAAAGGTCTTCAACACCTCTTTGACATACTTGGACTGAGTAATAAAGATTCCATCTTTCATTTGTTGAATTTGTAGTCCAATGAAGAACTTAATCTCCCCTATGAGTGGCATTTCAAACTCCTTTTTCATCTCATTAGCAAATTCATGACTCATCTTGTCATCACCTCCAAAGATGATGTCATCAACAAATACTTCACAGATCAGAATCTGATCTCCTTCTGATTTCAAGTAGATATTTCTATCTTCACTTGTTCTTTCAAATCCAATCTTCACAAGATGGGAGTGCAACTGTTCATACCATGCTCTAGGTGCCTGCTTCAGTCCATACAAGGCTTTATGTAGTCTACACACCATGTCACTATCTTCTGATAGGGCAAACCCATCTGGTTGCTCTATATACACCTCCTCTTCAAGTATTCCATTTAGGAATGCAGATTTTACATCCATTTGGTATACCTTGAATCCTTTAAAAGCTGCATATGCAAGAAGCATACAAACTCCTTCCAATCTGGCTACTGGGGCAAAGGTTTCTCCATAGTCTTGTCCTTCTTCTTGAGCATATCCTTTACATACTAGTCTGTCTTTGTTCCTTACCACTATGCCATCCTCATTCAGGTTGTTTCTGAAGACCCATTTGGTACCAATGACATTTTTATGCTCTAGTCTGGGTACCAATTACCATGTACCATTCTTCTCTATCTGGTCAAGTTCCTCCTCCATTGCCTTGATCCAGTCTTCATCTTTATGTGCCTCTTTGAATGATTTAGGCTCAAATTCAGAGATCATACAAGAATTCTCTCTGACCTTTCTTCTTGTAAGGATTCCTGCATCCTTATCTCCTATGATCTATTTTGGATCATGATTTAGTTTGACATATCGAGGATTGCTCTTGACTGATTCCTCCTGCTTTTCTTCTTCATCCTCATCTTCATCAGCATCAGCATCTACTGGTGTAGGAACACTGTTACTGGTACTTGGTTGATTAGCAACCGGTTCCCAGAAGGTTACTACCGGTTCATCTCTTACTTGCTTACTGTCGGTTTCCTCAGGTTTTCCAGAATTTTCATCAACTCTAACATTGACGCTTTCAACAATTCTCTGAGTCCTATTGTTGAAACATTTGAGAGCTTTGCTCTTGGTGGAATATCCTAGGAATATTGCTTCATCACATTTTGCATCGAACTTGCTCTGATGTTCACTTCTCTTGATATAACATCTGCTACCAAACATTCTAAAGTATCTTACCACTGGTGTCTTACTAGTCCAATACTCATAAGGAGTCTTATCCTTTCCTTTCTTGATGAGTACCTAGTTCATTGTGTATATTGCAGTGCTCACCGCTTCTCTCCAAAAGGTGTGAGCAACTTTTCCTTGGATCGACATAGTTCTAGCTGCTTCAACCACAGTCCGGTTGTTTCTCTCTACTAAGCCATTCTACTGTGGAGTCCGGGGGGCAGACAGTTGCCTCTTAATACCATTCTCTTCACAATATTTGTTGAATTCACCGGAAGTGAATTCCCCTCCTTGATCAGTTCTAAGGCATTTGATTCTTCTACCACTTTCCTTTTCTACCAATGCTCATAAATATTTGAACTTTCCAAAGGCTTCAGACTTGTCCTTCAAGAATGTGACCCACATCCTTCTTGAGAAATCATCTATAAGAATCATAAAATACCTATCTCCCTGCACACTCCTAGTTTTCATAGGACCACACAAATCAATATGCACAAGATCAAGTAAATTGTCTGCTGTGAAAGATTTACCTTTGAAAGTTGAGGAAGACATTTTCCCTAGTTGACATTCTCTGCACAAAGGATTTTCCAGTTTGCTCAGCACCGACAATCCTCTGACTGCCTTGGTCTTACTGGCCTTCACAATGTTATCAAAGTTTACATGGCAGAGTCTCCTATGCCATATCCAACTATCATCAAATTTAGCCATAAGACATGTACTTACATTTGCATTCAGCTAAAATAGGTTACCTTTGGTCTGCATACCATTTACCATCAATTCACCATTCTTTCCTTTGATTTTGCAAGCTCCATTTTTGAATTCTAGAGTGAGTCCACTGTCATTCAGCTGGGCAACACTCAATAGATTGTGTCTGAGACCTTCCACCCAATACACATTGTCAGCACTGCTCTTTCCATTCAGATAGATGGACCCTCTCCCTTTAACCATACATGGTGCATCATTACCAAAGCGAACCACGCCACCATCATATTCTTCCAAAGATAGAAACTTGCAATAATCCACTCATTGGAATTATCAAAGCGGGAGACAAGAGCCTTCTTGTCTGACACATCTTCCTTTATTGCAACAAACACAATATCTTCATTCTCTTCATCTTCTGATTCCTCATATGTGACACCTTCATCAACTGCAACAAAACAGTTTCTCCGATTTCCTCCTTTGAATTTCTTGAACCTCTCCGGTTTGTCCTTACTGTCACCATTAGGACAGTTTATAGCAATATGTCCTATCCGATTACAAGAAAAGCATTTCAAAGGAAGCTTACCTCTGTATTTACCAGTTCCTTTAGGAAGTTTCCTAGCAAGAAGAGCTTCAAATTCCATCAGGATCGCCTCATCATCCATTTCTCTGCTCTGTCTTGGTTCACCACTGGTGCTTGCTTCTTTTCCTTTTCTGGATGGTACAACAGAATCTCTAAAAACTGATTTAGTCTTTTGAACACTACCATCAAAACTATTTAGCTCATAGGATGTCAACTTTTCAATGATGGAGTCTAGGGATACCTTAGTCTTGTCTATTGATCTCAACTCCTGAATAGTAGCAACCCTTATTGCATAGACCGGTAATAAGGATCTCAGAACTTTGCTTACCATAGTGTAATCTTCCATTTTACCACCTGCACTCTTGATATCTCCAACAACCGTTTTGATCCTTATTCCATACTATTGAATGGTCTCACCTTCAACCATCCGCATGTCTTCAAACTTACCTCTAAGGCTTTCTTCCCTAGCTTGTTTTACATGCTCATCACCGCCATAGATATTCTCAAGAGTGTCCCATACTTCTTTGGGATTATCTTTATCCTGGACATCAATAAACTCAATGTCAGATAAGCTGCTGATTAGGGCTTCCATGACTTGCCCATTCTCTTGTATTTCTCTCTTTTGATCATCGGTGAGAGTACCGGTAGGAATAACAAAAACATTCTCAACATAGCTCCAGTGTTGAGCACTCATGCTTCTAATGTAAATCTTCATTCTGTCCTTCCAAATTTTGAAGTTATCTTTGTTGAACTTGGGATCTTCTCTCTTCATCATTACAATAGGATCTTTCCCTCAAGCGGTTAAGCTTACAACACAGAGGACCTGGAGGACGCTCTGATACCAATTGATAACTCAATGATGAACAATAAGTACCAAACCGATACTGAGAGGGGGGGGGTGAATCAGTACAGTCACAAAAACTTTTCCCGAACCGGTTTGACTGCAAACACTGCAAATGTCTGACAGACTGTAACACCGGTCTGAAACAGAGTGCAACCGGTAAAGCTAAGAATAACTATGACAAGCATTAACCGGTTGATCACTTAGCTTTCCACTCAACTTAATACTACACTTCCATTTCACCCTTATGCATGAATAGGTAATCTATCATCAGAAATATAATAACAGCTAGCTCAGCATGATTTACCTTCAGACACAAATCACTTAAATCATCACATGAAAAATACTACACATGACACACAGATTTTTCACATGGAAACCCAACCGGGAAAAACCACGGTGGGGATGAATACCCACAAACTGCTTTTGAACTCTTTAGAAGTCCGCTATGTTAGGAGCCTAGTCCGGTTAAAGACTATTACAATAGGTTCTGCTAGGAATCGATCCTGTTAGGGATCACCCAGTTAAGGGATGGCTAAATACCTGGTTAAGGGTTAAACCCTGTTAGAGGTTACCTTGTTAGAGGATTTCAAGAACTCAATTAGCTTGAGTCACCCTGTTAAAGGATTTACAACAAGCTGATTAAAGCTACCCGGTTAAGGGATTTTCCAACTGTTGAAGTGGTTAAAAATCAATAGGTATTACAATGATCTAATAATAGCACTCAATGCCTAATGCAGATCTGCTTAAGTTCCTTCCTTCTGCATACACACAATGCAGGAATCAATCCTCTTATCTCATCTGGTTTGGCAAGAATCACGTATCTCTTCACTTAGATAAAAACACACCATTTGCCAACAACCTCATAAAGAAAAACAACATCGACCTTATAGGAAACAGATAGGTCAGTAGCATAAACCCTAAACCCTAAACATTTAGGTTAAGCAATTCAAGCGGTTCAATCTTGGCCATTTAACACTTTGCATTTGAATGCAAAAGTCTTGAATATATCTCAAGACATTCTCCATCATTCATTCTTCACCGTTTTCATGGTGGCTTGTAACCCATCACGGGTTCTCCACTGTTTATAGGGACTTCGCACATTCCCGAGGTAGATAGGATCAATCTCCTTCATGCAAGATCCTTCATGCGCTCAAGCTAACATGGAAACACAATCAGATCTTCATTACAATGCTAACTCATCACACAATGTCATCGGTTGAGTCACACAAGCTTGGAACACTTCAACTGGAAACCCTTAAGCTAAGACTACCAACCGGTAGTCATATCATGTTAAGTCTTCATAGAGAACATTCCATATGCCAGTTCACATTTCATCATACCGGTTCTCTTGGACAAACATACCACTTCACCTATTGCTCAATATACCGGTTTATACCACTATATCGGTTCACTTTGCCAACTGTTTAGCTCCAATATACCTGTTCACTGCTTTGCACATATACCGGTTCACCACATTGTACCGGTTCATATTTCAGCAAATTGCCAGTTCACTCTCCAACATATTGACATCAATGACAACATAATATCATTACATCAACATACTCAGCACAAATGCCAACACCTAATTTAGCTATAGTGGCCAAGATATATAGTAACAAAGGTTTTCCTTAAATAGGTGGCATTAAGACTAGAAGTGAAGCTAGCTAGCCCCTTAATTGTTGAAAGGATTATTGATACTTCTCATTCCATTCAAATGTGACATTCTTGTGTAATATATGTATAAAGGGATGACACTAAGCCACTAGTTGGGCTACAAAACATCTAATAGATTGGATTTTACCTTGAAAGCTACACAATTGTTTTCGATTAGCTAGAGGAGGCATGCCAATGATAGATTAATCACTTTAGCATGATCCATTTCAATACCTCTATGGGAAATGATATATCCAAGTAACTTCTTGGAAGTGACATAAAACACATAGTTTTTTGGGTTTAGTCTCACTCAATACTTTTCTAGTCTATCAAAAAATATTTCAAGTATATCCAACTGAGAGTCTCTTGTGATAGATTTCCTAATAGATCATCTACATAAGTTTCCATGATAGTATGAAATAATTCATGAAATATTGTTGTCATCACTCTTTGGTAGGTAGCCCCAATGTTCTTTAACCCAAAAGGAATCACATTCCAATAGAAGTTTCCCCAAGGGCATGCTAAATTTATTTTATATCGTTCTTCATTGGTAAAATATATTTGATTATATCTAGAAGAAACTATCCACTAAGGAAATAATCTCACATCCCACTGTTCAACCCACAATAATGCAAATTTTGAGAGGGGAAATTCATCTTAGGACAATTGTTGTTTAATTCTCTAAAATTAGTTTATATCCATATGCCCCCTATATATGGTGAAAATGGAAACAACAAAATTGAAAGACTAAATGGATTCAACCACAAAACCCTAGCCTAACAACAACAAAGATCCACCATAATATGTGAAGATTACCTAAGACAATGCAAATCAAATGAAATCACAAAGATTATACCATCACATGTCCAATAGGGTTTGGATCTCCATTCTTCCTATCTCCATTGATCTTGCTTGATATATTTGCTCTCAGATTTTATATGTGCATAAGAGCTCAACAAAGAACGAAAATGTGGTTGCAAGTAGGCTTGATTGCATATGCGAGTTCAAAAGCGTAGTCGGAGCTGAATGCTTGGTGAGGGTTTGATAATGAAGGAAGCATCTCCTTATATAGAAGACACTATAAGAAATGGAGGGATAAGATTGAGAGGTGTAAAAGAGGTCGGCTATGATTAAAGGGTAGGTAGAGGAAATAATAAAATAATGAGAGGGTAGGTAGTGTAGGAATTAAGAGATGAATGACATGTGTCATGGGTAGAAAAGGCTAATGAATTAATTAAATAAATAAAGATTCATTTAATTAATAGAAGAAGTGTGATCAATTAAATAAATAAAAGTATTTATTTAATTTAAGAAAAGATAATTTAAATAAATAAAGGTATTTATTTAAATGAGAAATAAGGCTAGAAGAGGATAAATGAATTAATTAAATAAAATATTTATTTAATTAATAGAAGAATTAGGCTAAAGTAATTAAATAAATAAAGATATTTATTTAATTAGACATGACAATTTTAGGTGTCTACACCCCCAATGGGTTTACTGATTGGAACAATATTAGGAACCCACTTTGGATAATCAATAGGTCTAATGAAATGAATTTATGGTAATTTTTGAAGCTTGACTTTCACTAATAAGGCTACTTGATGCATTTTATGTATTTTTTGTTTCACAAATTTTGCATTAGGCAAAACTGTCAAGTGATGAAATACTAGTGAGGGATCAAGTCTAGGTATATTTGTATAAGACCACACAAAGTTCACTCTCCTATTTTGCAAGAATGTTATGAATTTTTTTTTGATGTGATAAGGATGCTATAAAAAATGCGATCTTAGGCACGTGTGTTGTTCCTAGTTTTATCTCTTGTGACTCATCCACCAAGATAGTAGCTTTTTCTTAATATTGTGACATGTTAAGAAGGTTTTAATTTGTAGGTGATGTCTCATTAGAATTTACACTCAAGGATTTTTACACTATGTTTAATTATTGATTCTTATGTTTAGAAGTTAAAAATTTTCACCAAAGTATTCTTTCTTCTTAAGATCCATGATAAAACCATTTTTATGATGTCCTAGTGGTATAATTTCTCATAGTCCCATAAAATTCAGCAATGGCTTCATCATTTTCAAAAGTATATAGGATTGGAGGTTCTTGTAGGTCCCAATCTATAAGCTGGGGATACACAATTTCAAATTCATTAGGTTGAGGTGTGGATGATAAGGAAGATATGGTAGAATCTTATATTGAAACAATTTAGAAATGTGCATATGTGCATAAGGGACTCTTCAAATGTATCCTGATTAGTAGTTTCGACAATTGGAAAATACCTATCTTCTTTTGTGAGGATATTTGTATACTTAGAGGATATTTTTTTGGGATCCCTATATACATGCCCTTCATTGTTGTATCTCTTCTTGACAAATATAGGTTCTATGATTCCTTTTCCTTGACAACCTAAACCTTTACCTTGATAAACCATGTTCTTAATAATGCAAAGACCCTTAAGATATTTTTTAGTAAGTATTGTAGGCAAGTCTTCTTTTTTGTCTCTATATAATCATATTGAGATGTCTTCTTCTATGTTTTCTTTTATCAACTCACCCCAATGAAAAAATGTTGTACGTTTAGCTTTGAAAATAATTGTTGATATGTCTTGTTTAAGTTTAGGTCTACCATATGTTTTAGGTGAAAGAGGGAGTTGTCCTACATAAAATAATTATTGCATGCTATACTCTCCACAACCTTTGTTATCAATTGGAATCTTGATATTGAGAATGGTAGTATCAGATGAAGAATCTAAGATTGATGGATCAACATAGGGTGACGAGGGTGGAGCTTATTGTTTTGTTTGGGAAGGGTGATACCTTGCGTGTTTGTTGATAAGTTGGTTTGGATTTGAATAGCTTTAGAGTCCACTACACCATCATTGACAACATCCTTGTTATTAGCCCAAAGATAGGATTTATCATTAGATGTAGAGAGATTATCCTTGTTGTCTTTAATAATCTTCACAAGAACCTTAGCAATGCAATCTTTTTAAAGGTGGTTCATTTTTCTATGATCCCATCAAATGTGTCAAAACATTGAACTTGTAAGTGGAAAGCCATTTCATGATTTAAGTTTTGGATGAACATGTCAACAATTTGCATTTCAATTATATTATAAGGAAACTTTGTTTCTAGGTTTCTTTATCATTGTATGAAATAAGTAAATGTTTCTCCATTCCTTTATTTTGTGTTGCATCTATTAGTCATAGAAACTACACATTCAATGTTGTGTGAAAAGTGTGAGATAATTTTTTCTACCAACTCATAAAAGGTCTTGATCCCATGAGGTAAATGTGAAAACCAATCAATTTCTTGGCCTCCCAAGATTTAAGGAAAAAGGAACATTAGTTAGGTATCATTTTAATAAACCTCCATAAAAGCTAAGTAAAATTCCCTTAAATGTTCATATGGATCACCTTTTCCCTTATATTTGTCAAACTTAGGGATATCAAAATTTTGAGGGAAAGGTATCATGATTATGAATCTATGAAAGGGATAAGGGCATATGTCATCAAATGTGTAACTTTTCACAGTATGTCTAATTTACATATTCACCATCTTTTGTTGCAATATTTTTTATTTGGGATACCAAATTACTTATGGGTATGAATGGAGGTGCATTGGTATAGATATAGGTGCAAGTAGGAGGTTGAATTTGTGGGATATATGTGGAAATAACTAGTTGGTTTAGGGTAATATATGTAGACATAGGTGGTTTATTTTATGGAAAATATGTGGATACAAGTGTTTGACTTAGTGGAATGTAGTTCTGGTTAGATATGTATGCATGGGATGGCACTAGTTAATTTTGTTGATAAGTGGAATGAATGGATAAGGTTGAAATAATTTGGGATGTTATTTTCGTGGTCTGCATAAGGATTGAAGAAAGGATTCTACATGGCCTACTTGGGAAGGACTTGGTGGAATGGACATGTTTGGCACATTAGCAATGGAAGGGGGTAGATCAGGTGCAATGGGAGGAGATAGATCGAGTATGAATTGATCATGTGTCTCTTGGTATGAATGTCATTGAACCGTTGAGTTGTTATATGACAAGGTCAATATTTTGGATAGTTGTATGATTGGGCCATATACACTAACTAGATTTATTTGGTTAGATGTTGTGAAGGTCATGATGTCATGTTCTTTAATATTGTAGGTATCAAAATTATAAGACAATTTAACACCCTTTTGAGATAGCAACACAAAATAGATCAATAATGGTTTGAGGCAAGGATCATTTTTATTACTTTCATCGCTTTAGGATCTTGATTAATTCTTGTATATGAAACCCAACGTTGAGTCTTGATCGAGATGTTTTATAATAACAACCCTTGAATATGATGGTTGAATGTTTTGAGATTTCTTTAAAGAGTGTAAATACGAAGGTATTCGATAATTGAGTTCCTCTTGGATTGCTTCCATGTTTTTCTTATGTTGTGATCTTTTGGGTGTCATGTGTAAATATGATACCTTGGATTCTTTTATTTGATAAAAGGTACTTGTGATGCAAAGATAGAATTGATCAAAGTTAAGGTAGATCTCCAAATGATAAGGATAATTGATTGATAATGATATTTACTTGAAATAGACCTGTGAGTTCAAGAAAATAGATAGAAAGAGTGGAGGTTTCCAACTCAAGAGTAGTCAAGGCCCTTAAGCTACTATATCCATTATTGATATAAGACAACTCAACTCTTGAACTTGGAATAGACTTATGAGACTAGGAAAAAAGATAAGTTGGTGACAAAGAGAGAGGAGATCCAGATAAAGATATGATAAAGTCTAGCAATGATATGACAAGTTCTCAAATCATTATCTTTTTCTCCAAATATTATCAAGATACTAACTTCAAGTTTCAAGTTTACAAGTTTGGAACTTTATTTGAGGTATCGTTTCATAGTTTAAAGTTTGAAAGTTTGGTTTTGGTAATTACTTTGGTTGGGTGATTTCTTTAGGCAAGAGATACAAATAACAAGATAGATAATGATGTTTTAAAACCATGGAATAAATTAAGCACATTAACAACTCTATATCCATAAAGACAAAATGTTTTATTGTGTTATTTGTTTTCATGATTTTTTATTTTTTAATTAAATATGGAAGCACACATAATAAATGAATGCAAAATACAATTATCTTATGGCTCAATTTGGATAAGTTTCCCATTTTGGTTTCAAGTCAAGAAGGTGTTCTAAATACTCAAACATGCAAGACATGTGAACAAGCCTACTCAAGTGGGTTTATCAATCCTTGTATTCACAAAGTACGATAGGAAAAGATGGCGAATTTTTTTAGCTAGGCTTCACAACTTAAACTAAAGGTATCCTCTATACACCTTAAGGGTACATGACACCTAATCTGTAGATGAAAAAGAACACTAAAAAATAGTTAGGAGGAAAGGTAATACACTTTCCACCTTCACTTCTTTAAGGTGTAAAGTTCATAAAGGATAAGCCTAAACTAGAAATATTCCTCTTTCAAGACGTAGATCTTTAGATTCGCCTCCCACACTTTATACTCTTCCAAAACATGGATTTGAGGTCATCGTTTAGAGTGATCACTTCTCTAGGAATCCCTACTAAGAAAAAACAAGATCACTTATTTTTTATTTGCGAGATCACCCTAGGACACAATAAGAGAGAATACACAAGTAGACCTGAAGGATCAAAAGATACTTGTTTATTTTCAATCCCAAATCCAAATGTGGGATATTCATTTTAAGCCTAATTTGAATGTGAGGGAGACAAACCAATCAAGATAGAATATAATGTAAGAAATTATTTTATAATGAATAGAAAAGACTATTATCACTTGAAATGCAAAAGAGAGAGTGATTTGTAACAATTGCACCTAGATTTACCACTTCCAATTTTATTTGAAAACCTATGATCCAATATGAAGAGCTCCCAAGTAGCTTTTATGAATTTTGAATCCCAAAATGTGATACTTGCACACACACAAAGATAAAACACCATGAAAATCTTAAAAGATAATGCTAATTTAGGTTGGAATATTAGATGCAACTCAAAAATATTTAAATCTATAACAAATTTTAAGTATTGTAGCTCAAAAAATTGAATTAAATTTATATCTAGATCTCTCATGGCCTTTCGATAAAAAGAAAGGATACATGGAGTAGCAACATAGAAATAAGGAACAAAAGCATAGAAAAAATGAGAAAAAGTGTCAAAACAGTAAGAGGAAGTGCAAGATTGGTATGTGAAAGTGCACAAACAACAAGAAAAATCACATGAACAATAAATAGAAGCATAAAGGTGGTGAAAAAATATGCAAGAATGGAACAAAGGCATAAGGTGAACCCACAATAGTGGGTTACACTTTTTTGCCAACTTTGACACTGTAATATTCATTTTTCAGAAAAAACATCACATTCAGACACCTATTACTCCTAAACATTAAGGAATTTGTAGATGATGTGAACTAGTGATCTGTGACATTTTGTATGTAGATTCCAAATATATTTTTTTGAATTTTTTTGGAATCAATTTGTTTCCATTTTTCTATCTCCCTCGAAAACTAGTTTTTTACAAAAAACAACATTTTTAAAGAGTGATACTCATTTGGTATGGCATACATTTTTTTCTAAAATAGATATGAATATGATTCTTTTGAATTTAGTTTTGTAACATCCATATCTAATTTTTTCAATTAGTTTTATAACATTATCTTCACTATTTCATATTTTATGAAGTTTTGAAGCCGAGTTAACTGTAATTTTGACATATGTTCATTTGGTCGCTTGTAACTTGTTGTGTATGTATCGATATCCTTTTTTATTTTTTTGTTGGAAAGAGGACTTAAATACCTATTGCATAGATATTTTTCAGATTTTTTTTTCACTTGTTTACTATTTTTCCATTAGCATTGAACTCAAAAGTTGATGTTTGATGTGAAACCTATGTTTAGTTAATCTAAAAAAAACCATAATAAACTCAATATATATTAAAATAACAGTCATTGGAAAGCTTTCTTTGAGTACTACTATAATGCATTTGGGTTTGTCAAAAATCATCCATCTGAGCCCCCAATTTGAGCTTCGAAGGCCAAAAATTTGCAAAAATCAGGAGAGTTTGGGGGGGGGGGGGGGGGGGGGGGTGGAAGATCTCTAACATGGAGGTTTGATAGAACATATGTTCTATCTAAAAGGGTTCGATCAAACCCCCTTGATACAAATTTTTTATTGAATGCTTTTTTGGATTCGATCGAAAGGGGGTTTTGATCGAACGCATTTTTCGCATTCGATCGAAAGGGGGTTTCTATAGAACGTAGCTAAAATTGAGTTTTGGACAAAATAGTCAATTTCTTTCATCCAAAAAAGTGTAACCCACTATTATGGATTCCCCCCATAGTGTCTAAACAAATTCATCAAAAGAATGAGAAATAGCATAGAATCTATGTGCAAATGCATCAAATAATAGAACAAATGCACCAAATTTGGAGAACAATGGAGAAAAATATAAATAAATCTGCATAATTGACAAGAAGATGCACAAAATTGTTAAAAATGTGTGCACGTCAATGAATAGAAGCACCAAATCAAAACAACTGCACAATATCAATGAGCAATAGCACAAAAATTAAATATATGCTTTTTAAACAAAGTGCAAAAGCACAAAATTTGAGCAATTGCAAATATCTACGAAATTTTTCCAAAAACTAAAATGTTGAAAAATGATTGTTGGATGATGCTTATATATTGAATGTACAAAGTGTTGACTAAAAAGCATTGATTATCAACGTACAAGTGTCGAAAATTGACTCAAAAATACATGTTTCAGCTTGTAACTTCTTGAAAATCAAATTTCTTACAAAACATTGTTAAGATCAAGGATGTTGGTCCCACTAGATATGCCAAAATGTGAAGGATGAAAATGTCAATCTAAATAAAGTGTAAATAATGCAATACAAGATCCAAAATTCACACATACTCACTTAGTACGTTTTAAGAGCTATGCATAAATAAAATGATAAATAATAATAACAAAATAAAGACATTTTATTGCTCCATTGCTTCTTTGATATTTGATTGAATGCTTGATATGCGAGTTTCTCTTAGATTTTTAGCATAACCATAGTAGCACAATAATAGGATTATAGCCTGATTCTTGATAATGGATGCTTGATACTTAATAATTCTTGTAGATACTGTATATTTGATAATGACCCTATTGTTGTAGATATGGTGTTGGCATTGATGTCAACTAGAGATTGTTGTAGATATGGAGTAGTATGTTATGTTGTAGATTTGGAGAAGTGTGTTGGCATGGCATTGATTGTTCTTGTTAGGATACCCTAAAGAGGATATTATTGCACTTGTAGTGACAATATATTCAACCTATGATTATATGCTTGAAATTTTATGGTTGGATGTCAAAATGTGTGATTGAAAGTTTATGGTTGGATGTCAAAATGTGTGATTGAAAGTTCATGGTGTGACATCAAAATGCATGATCCCCTGAAGTTCATGGTTGGATGTCTAATGTGCTTTGATTGATAGATTATTGCAATGAAACAAATCAAGTATGATGGGCTAGTTTTGGTGTCTCTAGCTCTAGAGATTGTACTGCATTTCTCTACATTTGAAGATATGATTTTGCATCTTGGAAGTAAGACATAAGAGGATGCATAGTTTGTATGTCTCTCATCTCAAGTCACAAAAGTCAAAGAAGTTTCTTCTGGTGGATGCAGAGTGAAGATAATTGTGTTGCTTATTAGGATGGGTGAAAGGAATACTTTGCACTTCTCTACATTTCAATTTTGGCTATTGTGGTTTAGAGAACTTTCTCATATTCTTTGCATATTACTTATTTTCAAGTTTTGGGCATTCAGGTGTATCACAAGTATGAGATAATTGATATATCTCAAGACCGTGTTACCTGGTGTGCATGCAATGATTGATTTTAATATCTGTTAATTTGCACTAACTAAATTGAATGAGACAGTGTAAAAAAATGGTATAGGAATGATGTTGTATGCCATATGATGATAATTCTTGATAGTTCTGATACTTAATATAAGTACAAATCCAATAGCCAACAAGATGAGAGGGGGGAGGGGGTGAATCATACAAACTTAATCATCCATAAAAACATCAGATTCAACCTCGGTAACATATATATCAGTAATATAACCAAAACTGTTAAACATGCAAACTTAAAAGCATATGAGCAATATAAACCTCATAACACCAGATTTAACGTGGAAACCCAAATAGGGAAAAACCACTGTGGGATTTCAGACCCACTAAGAAATATACTCTTCTAGAGTATGCTCGGTTAAAAGCAAATCCTGTTAAAGATTACAAACACATTGCTAGATGTGACCCGGTTAAGGGATTTCCCTCAGATCTGTTAGGATCTTCACTTTGTTAGAAGTGACCTTGTTAAAGGATTTCAAACATTCAATCAGAATGTCACCTTGCTAGAGGATTTACATATAAGACTATTAAGTCCACTTGGTTAAGAGATTTTATGTCACTTTCACAAAATAACAGTAATAAAAATCTATCTGCAACTTCACATCTAAAATGCTAAAGCAGATTCCTATTTGTTCAATACAATCTAGACATAGAACTAATCTTGTCTATTTGTTGGGCTTCTATACTCTGTTATTCTAACAAGTCTTCAAGCTTCTATGCTCGGTAATCACTATGTAGCATCCCTGTGCATACACTTGCCCACATACATTGTTTATCAACAATTTCCTATTTAAAAACAATTAGGTAATCACTTAATCTCCTTGATCACATTTCCCATGATCAATCATAGCCATCAGATCTTCAATCTTGTCCAGGTTCAATGCATCTTTCGATCTGAAAATGTTTTACCCCGCCTTAGAACTTGCATAATAGTCTTGAAACTTGTGCCAGGGTATTGCGGTTCAATCTGAGCTGTAGATCTTCATGCTGACTTTCCATTGCCTTAGATTCGTTAACAAACTTCTTCCATGACTTACCAATCATTTAATCTGCTCCAACTCATCAGCTTCCTTTATTAAATACCGTATGTAAACATTTAATGCATTCTGTTATAGCTCGGTGAATACTAAACTCCACTTGGTAGACATTCCGCCTTCATTAACCGATAGCGATAACCTTAGGGTTTACCGACTAGGTTCTTTAGGGTTTATCGACTAGGTTCTTTGCTTGATAACATAGTATAGTATTAACCTTTACAATTTACAACATATGTATGGTGTTAAAACAATCTAAAACATCATGATCTCATCATTGTCTGACTCGGTAGTAGTTGCCCATTGAATAGCTTATTCATCATATTCTTTCCTGTGTCTTTTACTGACATCTTTATAATCTTCATATCATTCTTCTCAAGATATGGCAACATCATACTAAATTAGAAAATCAATTTCTTGACATCAATGACAAAATAATAATATCAAGACAGTAAAACATCTTTAATCAGTTATATCCATAATCATCAACAACCTTCTCAATATCCTTAAGAAATGCCAACAGTCTTTCATTGTTTGTTATAATGCAATATTGCCAACAATCTCCCCCTTTGGCATTGATGGAAAAACCAATTGATTTGACCTTAATAGATTCAGATTATTGTGATTCTGAAATGCTGAAATGCTCTCCCCCATACATTAGACTTCTCCTCATTTCTTCAACCTTCTTCCCAATCTGTAGTCTACTCAGTTTTCTTTTAGTCTTCTCTCCTTTATAGTAGTCTTCTCCCCCTTTGTAGGTCTTCTCCCCCTTTGATAACAATGCCAAAAAGAACTTAAAACATAATTTCTTTCTGTAAGAAGTGATTTCCTGCTGTTGTGTATCAACTGAGTCTCGGTTAGAGCATTTGTCTTCAATTCCTGTTTCCTATAATATTTTATGTATTAATTCCGGTACACTTTTAGAAAACATCCTAAAGTGTATAACTGAGCATCAACTCCCAAAAGATATTCATTAGAGTCATCAGATTGATGCTTTCACCGAACTCGGTCAGTGAGTAGAAGATAGGGGTAGGACCCTTAACTTACTTCTGAGATATTCAAAATTATCCTTTGGTAGTGGCTTGGTGAAGATATCTGCTATTTGCTCCTTTGTGCTAACATATTCCAACACCACTTTCTTCTCTTGAGCTTCTTCTCTAAGATAATGATATTTGATAGACATGTGCTTTGTCTTAGAGTGAATAACATGATTCTTTGAAATATTAATGGCACTAGTATTGTCACAGAATATAGTTACTAGCTCGGTAACTTTCTCATTTATACTTTCCAACAGTTGTTTGATCCATGCAATGTTGGTACAATTCAATGTTGCAGCAATGTATTTAGCTTCTGCTATTGACTGTGAAACACATCCTTGTTTCTTGCTAAGCCAACTCACTAGTCTTTCTCCTAAAAAGAAAGCTCCTCCACTTGTGCTTTTTCTGTCATCAATGTTGCCTGCCCAATCAACATTAGTATAAACTTTTAAATCAAAATCATTTCCTTTCTGATATACTAAGCCATAATCCTCTGTGCCTTTCAAGTATCAAAAAATTCTTTTGATTGTTGTCATGTGTGTTTCCTTAGGATCTGTAGAGAATCTTGCAACTATACCTACTGCATGTGCTATGTCTGGTCTACTATGAACAACATATTGTAGTTTTCCAATCATGGATCGGTAGAGTGTCTCATCAACAGATGTAGATTCATCATTCTTAGATAATTTACAGTTGGTAGTCATAGGAGTACTTACTGGTTTTGAATCATCCATTCCAAATTTCTTCAAGATTTCCTTTATGTACTTGGATTGAGTAATGAAAATCTCATTTTTCATTTGCAGTATCTGTAAACCTATAAAATACTTTATCTCACCGATTAATGACATCTCAAATTCTTTGCTCATTTCATTTCCAAATTTCTTGCATAAAGAGTCATTTCCACAAAATATAATATCATCAACAAATATGGTTGAGATCAGTATTCCATTTTCATCATTCTTCATGTACATGTTGTTGTTCTGACTTATCCTTATAAAACCAATCTTAATCAAATAAGAGTGCAATCTTTCATACCATGCTCTTGGTGCTTGTTTCAAACCATATAAAGCTTTGTTCAATTTACATACCTGATCTTTATTATTGTTTTCAACAAATCCTTTAGGTTGTTCAATGAAAACTTCTTCTAATATTCTATTCAGAAATGTAGATTTGACATCCATTTGATATACCTTGAAGTTCTTGAAAGAAGCATAGGCCAACAATGTTCTTACTCCTTCAAGTCTAGCAACAGGTGCAAAGGTTTCACCATAATCAATTCCTTCTTCTTGAGCATAACCTTTGCAAACTAATCTTGCTTTGTTTCGAATGACTTCTCCTTTTTCATTTAGCTTGTTTTTGAAAATCCACTTTGTACCGATTACATTTTTATCCTTCGGTCTTGGGATTAGTGTCCATGTGTCATTCTTCTTTATTTGATCAATCTCTTCTATCATAGCATTTACCCAATCTTCACTATTAAATGTCTCTTTTACTATTCTCGGTTCAAATTCAGATATCAAACATGTGTTCTGTCTCAGTTTGTTCCTTGTCATCACTGGATCATCCTTATCTCCTATAATCTGACTTGGTGCATGATGTCTTCTGACATACTTGGCTAATACAGGCTTGGTAGGCTCTGTATGATCTTCTTCATCACTCAGTAATTGGATATTCTCTTCATTTTCTTCAACAGTTTTCTCTGTAGGACTTCTCGGTTGAACATAGACAAATTCATCATAGTCTTCTGGTTCCTTGGAATTTCCTTCATCATTTCTTTCTGCAAATTCATCAATTTTCAAATTTGCACTTTCTACTACTTTGTTAGATGATTTGATCAAACATTTAAATGCTTTGCTTCTGGAAGAATAACCTAGAAATGTTCCTTCTTCACTTTTCTGATCAAACTTGCCATTTCTATCATCTTTATGAACATAGCATCTACTTCCAAAGATTTTAAAATAACTAACATTAGGTTTCTTATCATACCAGATTTCATATGGTGTCTTCAAAGTACCTTTCTTCAATTGAACTCGGTTCAAGGTGTAAACAGTTGTGCTTATTGCTTCTCTCCAAAATGTTTGTGGCACCTTCTTTTTAATCATCAATGTTCTAGCACAATCCACAATAGATCTGTTTCTTCTCTCAACTATTTCATTCTGCTGTGGAGTTCTTGGTGCAGAGACTTGTCTTTTAATACCATGATCATTGCAGAATAAGTTGAATTCATCAGATGTGAACTCTCCTCCTCTATCTGATCTAAGACATTTCAGTTGTCTTCCTGTTTCATTGTTAACTCTTGCCTTGTACCATTTAAACATTTTAAAAGCTTCTAATTTTTCCTTTAAAACCATTACTGACATCATCCTTGAATAGTCATCCACAAATAATATGCAATACTTATCACCATAATAACTTTGAACTTTCATAGGACCACAAAGATCAATGTGCACTAGATCTAAAATTCCCTTAGAAGTGTAAGACTTACTTGTAAAGCTTGATCTTGTCATCTTACCCATCTGGCATCCTCGGCACATAGCATTCTCAGGTTTTTCAAGACTTGGTAGACCTCTTACTCTGTGCTTCTTACTTATTTTGATCAGATTATCAAAATTTACATGACAAAACATTTTATGCCATAACAAGGTTGTTGGCATTTTTGTTGTTTATGTTGTGATTGTCATTGATGGACACACACTTGTATTGAGACCCCCTTTATATGTATGAGCTTGTGCTCAACCGGTATTTGTTCCAACCGGTATGTTGTATTCTAGTCTTTAGACTAGTGCTGATTTTGCAGAATGTGTTTCCCGGTCTGAAGCAGCATGTCGACCCCAAATGGTTCATAGATCCCAAGTGGTACGAGGGAGCAAAGTGGCACAACACATTCTTAGCAGTCTTCATTTTTGTCAAACTGGCAACTGGTATTTTGTATGAACTGGTAATAATTTGTGATGAGTTACCAACCGACATTTTGTAATGAGTTACCAATCCACCGATTGTTTGACGGTGCCGACATATTGACGTTGCTTTTTGTGTCGTGTTACTGAGTATGTCTAGATTCATTGAACCTAGGAAATTGTAATGTAATCCTATTGGACCGACATGAAATCAGATTCCTTTAAAAGGACATCATGTCTAGGGTTTTAAGTTGTTGCAAAAAGGGTTAATGTCATGCTAAGGTTTAAGGTGGAAGTTGAGAACGATCTTATCTAAGAAGATCAAGTTGTAACTGAGAGAGAGAGAGAGAAGACTAAAGTAATGCTGGAATGCATTAGCTGTGAGCAATACTGGATCTAATCAAGCAGTTTGTGCTATTAGATAGATCAAACACTTGTTGATTACTCACATCTTTGACAAGTCTGTAGCCCTTAACCGGGTAGGCCTCAAAGCCTTTGTAAAATCCTCTAACAAGGTGGTTCACACATGTGAATCTAAAATCCTCTAACAAGGTAGTCTTTAATCGGACTTATCTCGTAATAGAGATTGAGATTCCTAACAGGATCTGTTCTGGTGAAGAACATTGTAAGACCTTAACGGGTCTGACCTTAACTGGTCTGGTTTCTATTATGCAGATAGTGACTTGTGAGTTCCATCTCACTGTGGTTTTTCCCAGTTGGGTTTCCATGTCAAATATCTTGTGTTATGGTTGTATTTCTTTTGTGGGTGAATGCCTTATTCGCATTTTGGTTTGCATGTGTGGTAACCGGTCTGTCTGTTAGACTATTTTACCAGTTTATCTTGAGACTATGTAAGTGTTTTAGTGCAAAGATTTTTGGCATACTAATTCACCCCCCCTCTTAGTATTCATCAATTGGTATCAGAGCCTACCTTTCTATAAGTTTAACCACTTGGAAAGAGATATGGGGAATACACCATGAGGGAACTTACTCAATGGCTCACTAAGTCTGAGCAAGCCTATGATGATCATATGGTCAAATACAAGGCATCTCAAGCAAAAAGGAGAGAACATGCAGAGAGGCTGATGGAACTATCTGAAAGTAGTTCTGAAGATGAAGCTAACATGGAAGCCATGATTGCTAAAGTGAATAAGCTGAATGATTCAACCTCCAATCTGAGAAAGGAGTTGGAAGGACTAACTATTTGGTTTAGTCAAGAGCTTGAGAACCAGAGAAAAGTTGAAGATCGGGTAAAGGAAAGAGATCATGAGATCTCCAAGTTGAAACAAGAGATTAGTGCACTGACTGCTCGCCTTCATGAGAGCAGAATGGAAAAGGAAGACATGCAAGGAGAATTGATCATAGCCATCTCAAAAAATGCAAGTCTAATGGAGACAAACACTGCTATTTCCAAAGAACTCTTTGAGTCAAAGGAAATACTTGCTAAGTTTCGCAAAAGTACTGTCAAGCTAGAGCAAAAGATTGAGTCATCTAGATCGGCAAAGAATACCAATGGTCTTGGTTTCTCTGGACATGAGGAAGGAGAATCCTTAGGAACAAATGCTGAAGCATCAAAGAAGCAACTGACACTCAAAGGAAAAGGTAAGCAAAAATTCAAACCTGTTTGCTTTAACTATCTTAAAGAAGGACACACTGCCAATGTATGTAGGAGCAAAGCCTACAATAATTTTCCATATTTTATCAACAATGTACCTAGATCCAATAAGTTCAATGGCATTGTTATGCATGCAACAAGTTTGGGCATAGAGAATTTGAATGCAGGTCTGTGATGGATAACACTGGAAGATATCCTCAAAGGACCCAAGGAATTGGTCCTGAACCTTTTGTGAATCGGAACCACAACCGGTTTAATATCCTCAATCATTAGTCGAGAAGCGGTGGCTATCAAGCGGCAACCAGATGGAGAGAAAATTGTATGATCTGTCATGGTCATGGTCACACTGCTGCAACATGCAGAAGGAAGAATGGAAACATGTACAATGGACCTTGGAGAGCACCTGGACTTGTTTTCTATCACTGCAACAAACCGGGTCACATTGCAAGATTTTGCAGAAGTAGAAAAAGTATATCTGATGATATACCGGTCACTCAGGAAGGAGAAATCGATGTTGAAAAAGTTCAAGGGGACATGAAGAAAACCTGGAGGAAGAAACCAACAATGTTGGAAGAGGAACCAGTTTCTGCACGTAGTGTGGAAATATCGGAACCGGCAAACTAAGCCTCAAAGGCTTAGGGAGAGCAAACAACGAAATGCTTTCGAACCCTCGGTTTACACCGGTAAAAGACCTTAACTAGTATGTGATACCTGTCGCTTGGCAGAAGATCGAAAATGGTTAAAAAGGGCAAATTAGGGTTTACGCCCTAATAAAGGAGCATTAATGGGGGTAGCTGAGAGACATGTATAAAAGCATTTTTCAAATCATTACTCACTATCTGTTTTCGAGCAAAGAGAAGTTTTCAAGTACAGAGCGGAGAAAAGGCAATTTGAGCTAAGATTTCAAGAAATTGACATACCTTGAAAGAGATTCAAATCCAGTTTGCAAGCGGTAGTGGAGAACACAAAGCGGTGATTTGGCAACCAACGGAGAGTGGAGTGAAGCAGAATCAGGAAGCCCTAAATTTGCATTTGAAAGGTATTTTTCGTGTTCTTGAAATACTCTACATTGGCTTCTGCATCTCATACCAGTTTGAGTACATCCATAGAGTTGGAAAGTTTTATTCAAAGGAAGTCCAAATATAATGCCTTATCACAAGTTCCAGCCGGAGTCATAGTTGAAGAGGGAATTTCTGATTATATTGATTGCAAAATAGAAGACCTAGGGTCTTTATCTATTCACACTCAGTTAGGTCTATTTTGCGGCAAGGACAAAAAGATCAAACTGGAGTTTAGTGTCTTAGAGAAGAAGAAATTCCATAATGCAGTATATTTTCTAGAAGACTTTACGGAGGATCACATAAGGATTATTTTGAGCAAAGTCCATGGTAACAAGATGTACCTGGAGAGGACGCATGATATTACGCCTCAGGCAATTCATGCAGTCACCAGTTTTTGTAACACAGGGGAAGTGCTAGCGCTGAAAAAGGTTAGCAAAACCAAAATAGCCAAGCTCACTAGTTCAACTAGTGACTCACGGGGTATGATAGTTAATCCTATCAAGGATGATCTGGTGAAATACACCTGCATGGTGATAGGATACAAAATGTTTTCAGCCAGCAGGATTAATTTTGTATCTGCTGTAGCGGTGAATGCCGCTTACCAGATGATAAAAGAGGATGCATCTTTTGACTTATGCACCGGTATGCAGAGGCAACTCTTGTTGAATCTAAAGGAAATCAAACAGGACAATGCATTGAGATTCAATTTTGGTCAACTACTGGTAGGGTTGTTCTTCTATTTCCAAGGCTACTTTCCTGGAGTAGGAGATGTTCAGTGGTCTCTTGACCAACTGCTAACCAAGCAGATTAAGGAAAGCATACAAGCCATTGGAACCGGTTACCCTGAAGTACTGAACAAATATTTTGATGAGTTCAGAAGAAAGATGAGTCAAAGGGTAAGAATCTCAGGTGATATAGTGAAGAAATATGAAGATGACATCTGTTTCACCATTCAGGTGGACAAATGTTTAATGGAGGCTGTTGAGCCTAGAATGGAGGAAGTGGAGCCAATGGGCTATGAAGTTATGTATGACATGCTGGAAGGGTATGCCTCAACCCTTATTGCCTCGCCTCTTGATCCAAAGGCTAAGAGGATCAGAACCTACTTGGAGAGGATTGCACCGGCTGAAGAACCATCGGTGAAGAAAGGAAAAGAACCAGCTGCAAAGAAAGCCAAGGTAGTGCCTGCAGCATTGGCATCGGCTACCACTGCAACTCCAAGAGTGACCAAGCGGTCACCGGCAAAGAAGAAACCGGAGGTAACACCGGAAAAAGTCTTTGAAAGAAAGAGGAAGACTAAGACAAATGAACCGGACTCTGAAGAAACCAAGTCTGATGAAAAGCCAAAGAAGGCCAGACAGACAAAGAAGATGAAGAAGAATGAACCGACAACATCCGCACTGGTAAATATTGATATCTCCTCATACAAACCTTTGACACATTGTCAAAGAATAGTAAATAATATTAGGAGAAATTTACTTCATGATTTAGTAGATTATTATGATGATTTTAATAGTGAGGAGAAAGATGAAGTACTACAGGAAATCATTCTTTATTTGTGTAAAAATGACCGGTCACCATCAGAGATTAAATCTTAGACACCGGATTCATTATTTAAAGCATTAGATAATAAATGGCGCATTGTTATTGAAAAAGAATAGTAGATTAGGGAGAAAGTCTTTGCACAGTACTTTCTCGACCTCTCAAATTCAGAATTATTTGATGTCCTGGATCAAAATAAAGGTCTCTTCTTCACAAGGAGAAGAAGACTCTGGTTGTTGGAGGGGAGAATTGATGATGTTGAAAAGATGCTCATCAACATATGGCTCATGCTATCAACTCTCACAAAGCATGAATGGCCAACCTCCAAGTGGAAAAAGAATTGGTTATTTCCAAACCGGATGAGGTTTTTGATGAGGAAGGAAACCTAGTGGAAGAACCAATCGACACTATCGATGTCGATGCCCTGGAAGTAGAAGATGTCACTCAGGACATACCTTATGAGGGAAATGAACAGGGGCAACAAGCCAAACAGGGTAGTGAATAGGCTAAGGACACACAGGAAGCGACAAAGGAACAAGAAGAGAAGAAGAAGAGGGATGAAGATGAGAAAAAGAAGAAAGAGGAAGAGAAGAGAAAAGAGGAAGAGGAGAAATGAAAAGAAGAAGAGAAGAAGAAGCAAGAAGATGAGAGGAAGAAGAAAGAAGAAGAGGATAAGGAAGAAAAGAGAATGAAGGAAGAGGAAGAGAAGAAGAAGAAGGAAGAGGAAGAACAAAAGAAGAAGGAAGAGGAAGCATAGAAGAAGAAGGAAGAGGAAGCAAAGAAGAAGGAAGAAGTAGAAAAGAAGAAGAAAGAAGAGGAAGACAAGAAGAAGATGGAAGAGGAAGAGAAGAAAAAGAGAGAAGAGAAAGAGAAAGAAGAGAAGGAGAGGAAAAAGAAGGAAGAAGTAGACAAGACAGCTGAAGCAATGAAGAGCACACAGATGGAGACTCCTAAGGCAACTGGGAGCCAAGCCAAACCGGTTGCTATCTCGAGTCCTATTGATCTCCAATCTGCAAGTGAGTCTGAGCTCATGCAGAGCATCAAGGTTTCCCAAGAGCACCTTGAAGTCATTCGCAGGAAAAAGGAATAGGACATAATTCAGGAGGCAATAGACACCCTTACCGGTTTAATCCCCGGTACTAATCTTCCTGACACTGAATCATCACTAGCATAGCTCAAACTACTATGTACTGTAGTGGATGATTATGTGCAGAGTCTGGAAGAAGCAGCAGAGGCCAATGTTAAGAAAGAGAACCAAAAGGCTCTTAATGTTGCTCTGGTGAAAAAGATGAATGAGCTTAGGACTGAACTGCTGAAAGACCAAAAGGAAATAAGGAATGCCTTGGATGAGGGAAACTTGTTACTCAACAAAATATGTCAACCTCATCTATTCTGTGATGATGTACTAGCCAAGAAGCAAAAGCTTCAAACGGACTTACAATCCTACTTGGGCACATTTAAGACACCTTATGATTCCTTTGCAGCATATGGGCAAACCGTTCATCGGTTCCAGATCCAGTTAGCCAAGATGGAGCAAGAGATCAGTACATGGTCTAGAGATTTGCAGGAGCTTCAACCGGTTTTACTTCCACAACTGCAAATTCTTCATAAGTGTTATCTGAACCTGGATGCCCTGACAAGCACACAGGAACTGAGCACAATAGATGCCATGGAGGAACAGGTATCCCAGATGCAAACAGAGAAGGAAGTGGCAACCTCCCTACTTGAGTCCTGGTCTCTATCCATGAAACAATTTTTGTAGGACTATAAATCGGTTTTTGACAAGTATTATTCATTATTGTCATAAACTTTTATATATATATATATATATGGAAATAGGGTTATTCAGCGGTACTTTGTCATTGTTGGCAAAGGGGGAGAAGTATCTGGTTTTTGGTTTTAAACTTTTGATCTTCTGACACAGGGGGAGAAGTATCTGGTTTTGAAATTTTGATATATGCTATATGCTCTGATGTCTCAATGATTATGCTCTGTATGCAAAATTGTTATACACTGTGTTGATTAAGGGAGAGTGTATATGCTTAGCGGGAGCAATTTTGTTAATGGCAAGTTTTTGTTGTAAAACACTTAGATGTCAAAAATTTATTTTCCTAAGTGTTGCCATCAATGCCAAAGGGGGAGATTGTTGGTATTTTTGTTGTTTATGTTGTGATTGTCATTGATGGACACACACTTGTATTGAGATCCCCTTTATATGTATGAGCTTGTGCTCAACCGGTATTTGTTCCAACCGGTATGTTGTATTCTAGTCTTTAGACTAGTGCTGATTTTGCAGAATGTGTTTCCCAGTCTGAAGCGGCATGTCGATCCCAAGCGGTACGAGGGAACAAAGTGGCACAACACATTCTTACCAGTCTTCATTTTTTACAAACTGGCAACCGGTATTTTGTATGAACCGGTAATACTCTGTGATGAGTTACCAACCGACATTTTGTAATGAGTTACCAATCCACCGATTGTTTGACGGTGCCGACACATTGACGGTGCTTTTTGTGTCATGTTACTGAGTATGTCTAGATTCATTGAACCTAGGAAATTGTAATGTAATCCTATTGGACCGACATGAAATTAGATTCCTTTAAGAGGACATCATGTCTAGGGTTTTAAGTTGTTGCAAAAAGGGTTAATGTCATGCTAGGGTTTAAGGTGGAAGTTGAGAATGATCTTATCTGAGAAGATCAATTTGTAACTGACAAAGAGAGAGAGAAGACTAAAGTAATGCTGGAATGCATTAGCTGTGAGCAATACTGGATATAATCAAGCAGTTTGTGCTATTAGATAGATCAAACACTTGTTGATTACTCACATCTTTGACAAGTCTGTAGCCCTTAACCAGGTAGGTCTCAAAGCCTTTATAAAATCCTCTAACAAGGTGGTTCACACATGTGAATCTAAAATCCTCTAACAAGGTAGTCTTTAATCGGACTTATCTCCTAATAGAGATTGAGATTCCTAACAGGATCTGTTCTGGTGAAGAACATTGTAAGACCTTAACCAGTCTAGTTTCTATTCTGCAGATAGTGACTTGTGAGTTCCATCTCACCGTGATTTTTCTCAGTTGGGTTTCCACATCAAATATCTTGTGTTATGGTTGTATTTCTTTTGTGGGTGAATGCCTTATTCGCATTTTGGTTTGCATGTGTGGTAATCGGTCTGTCTGTTAGACTATTTTACCAGTTTATCTTTAGACTATGTAAGTGTTTTAGTGCAAAGATTTTTGGCATACTAATTCACCCCCCCTCTTAGTATTCATCAAAACTATCATCAATTTTTGCATGCAAACACTTATTCTAAGTTGAGTCAAGGTGAAATGTATTACCTTTTGTTTGTGTCCCGGTAGCAGCTAACTTTCCATTCTTGTCATGAACTTTGACAATTCCTTTCTGAAATTCTATTCGGTAACCTATGTTGTTTAGCTGTGCTACACTCAACAAATTGTATTTCAAACCTTCAACCCAATAAACATCATTGCATCTTGCATTATCAAGAAGTGTTATAGATCCTTTACCTCTTACCGAACATGGTGTATCATTACAAAATCTAACACAGCCTCCATCATAATCTTATAACATAACAAACTTGTGTTTATCTCCTGTCATATGATGTGAGCATCCACTATCTATAATCCAAGAATCATTAGTGTTTATGTGAGATATTAGGGATTTTTCTTCATACCTTTCTTCATCTGAGCCATCCTTGATAGCCACATAAACAACTTCCTCTGTATCAGTCTCATCTGATTTATCATCGTTAGATTCCTCATCAGCTATTAAGAATGTCTTTCTATCTCTTCTTCTAAAGTCTCGGTGTCCTCTGTAATGGTTATCTTTCTGTCTGTCATCTTGGTAATCTCTCTTTTCAGTAAAATCTTTGTCAGGACAGTTAGAAGCCATATGTCCTATCTTATCACAATTGAAACATTTCAAAGGTAGTTTTCCTTTATAATTACCTTTGCCTCTCGGTAACCTTTTGGCTAATAGTGCTTCAAATTCTTCTTGCTTTCTGATTTCTTCATAAAGTTTGTGTACTTCTTCCATGTTCTTCTGAAATATTTCACTTGCTCCACTGTGATCTCCTTCAGAGTACTTATACTTTCTTTCATTGTAATCATTAGATTCATCAAGATGAAAAGAACTAAATGCAGATTCAACTTTATTTACTGAAGATCCACTGTTATCAAAATTACTTAACTCAAATGTATGTAGCTTACCGATAGTAGCATCCAAAGAAACTGGCATATTAGGTATAGACCTCAATTCATTGATTGCAAAGACTCGGATTGCATAAGCTAGTAGAAGGGTTCTTAACAACTTACTTGTTATATCCTTTTCTTCAATAGTTCCACCTGCTCCTTTGATTTGATTGACAATCTCCTTTAGTCTTGTATTGTACTGAGTTATGTTCTCACCTTCATTCATCCTCATAGATTCAAGTTGTCCTCTCAAACTGTCTACTTTTTCTCTTTGAACATGCTCATCTCCTCCATATATTGATATGAGCTTATCCCACATTGCCTTTGCATCATTGCAACCTTCTAGATCATTAAATTCTAAATCGATCAATGCAGATGTTATTTCAATCATTGCTTGAATATGTTCTTGCTTTGCCTTTATCTTTTCCATAGTCAATGGATAGGTGCTCGGTGTAACAAAATCATTCTCCAGATAGTATGCAACATATTCTCCAACTCCTGATAGATGTAGCTTCATCCTTTTCTGCCATGTAGAGAAACTTGACTTGTTCAGCTTTGGTGCATCCCTCTTATACATCTTTGGATCTTTAACTCAAGTGCCTTTAAACTTTCCTTCTGGAGTCCAAAGCTCTGATACCAATTGATAGTTTTGATACTTAATATAAATACAGATCCAATAGCCAACAAGATGAGAGGGGGGGGGGGGGGTGAATCATACAAACTTAATCATCCATAAAAACATCAGATTCAACCTCAGTAACATATATATCAATAATATAACCAAAACTGTTAAACATGCAAACTTAAAAGCATATGAACAATATAAACCTCATAACAACAGATTTAACATGGAAACCCAAATAGGGAAAAACCAATGTGGGATTTCAGACCCACTAAGAAATATACTCTTCTAGAGTATGCTCGGTTAAAAGCAAATCCTGTTAAAGATTACAAACACATTGCTAGATGTGACCTGGTTAAGGGATTTCCCTCAGATCTGTTAGGATCTTCACTTTGTTAGAAGTGACCTTGTTAAAGGATTTCAAACATTCAATCAGAATGTCACCTTTCTAGAGGATTTACATATAAGACTGTTAAGTCCACTTGGTTAAGAGATTTTCTGTCCCTTTCACAAAATAACAGTAATAAAAATCTATCTGCAACTTCACATCTAAAATGCTAAAGTAGATTCCTATTTGTTCAATACAATCTAGACACAGAACTAATATTGTCTATCTGCTGGGCTTCTATACTCTATTATTCTAACAGGTCTTCAAGCTTATGTGCTCGGTAATCACTATGTAGCATCCCTGTGCATACACTTGCCCGCATACATTGTTTATCAACAGTTTCCTATTTATAAACAATTAGGTAACCGTTTAATCTCCTTGATCACATTTCCCATGATCAATCATAGCCATCAGATCTTCAATCTTGTCCAGGTTCAATGCATCTTTCGATCTGAAATTATTTTACCCCACCTTGGAACTTGCATAATAGTCTTGGAACTTGTGCCAGGGTATTGCGGTTCAATCTGAGCTGTAGATCTTCATGCTGACTTTCCATTGCCTTAGATTCATTAACAAACTTCTTCCACGACTTACCAATCATTTAATCCGCTCCAGCTCTTCAGCTTCCTTTATTAAATACCGTATGTAAACATTTAATGCATTCTGTTATAGCTTGGTTACAACTCGGTAACAACTCGGTGAATACTAAACTCCACTTGGTAGACATTCCGCCTTCATTAACCGATAGCGATAACCTTAGGGTTTACCGACTAGGTTCTTTGCTTAATAACATAGTATAGTATTAACCTTTATAATTTACAACATATGTATGATGTTAAAACAATCTAAAACATCATGATCTCATCATTGTCTGACTCGGTAGTAGTTGCCCATTGAATACCTTATTCATCATATTCTTTCCTATGTCTGCTGGTTCTAACTCTGCTAAATCTTCTCTCCCTATGTTCTGTTGAATTCAAATCACACTTGGTTACTCTCTATCAGGTACTGCTTCTTTTAGTTTGTCACCTGTGCATTCTATGCTCACTTTGCCGGTTTGTTCCTTACACCGGTTTACCCTATTTCTCCTTACCGGTACAATATTCACTTACAAACACTTCAAATGTTTATCTCTTTGGCTCACAGGCAACAATTTCACTCTATCCTTCACACTTCAGTAGCCCTCATTATCTGTCTTAGGTCGCCATATTTAAACTGAAGTTTTCCTTCCAAAAAACAATTCAAACAGAGGGCGGCTAGGGTTTCCCTCCATCTATCAAATCTTCATCAAATGTGATCCGATCTGCCTTGGATCGCTTGCCTGCTTTGGAAGGATAAATCATCACGCGTTTTTTTATCTATGCAATGCATATTTGCTAAAAATAGCAAACCTGACCTTGATTTTCGGCCTTAAAACCAGTCAACACATTTATGATCCAACTATTTTATGTTCAAGGTCATCCTGCAATCTGATTTCATGCTTTGATCACAACACCATCAACCATTTGATCTTCCTCTATCGTCCATCCTTCATCGAGTCACAAACACCTGCAATCAATCCGTGATTTTTCCAATCACATTAAATGTCGACCTGTCACACCTACCACGCCTTAATGATGCACACACCGACCTCTACCTTTTTGCCAACTAGCATCCACCTATCAAACATGTCAGCAATCGACCCACCGACATTGAGTCGGTTCATGCTCATTCATTCGACAAAACTCCATACCGGTTCAAGCCCTTACCAGTAAAACCTTCTCCTGTTGCTATCCAACATCATACACTGCACCAATAGCTCAACTTCACCTCTGGTGGTTTGTGATCTCTTAAACACTCTGCCTCTTCATCACAAACATTATCACAAAGAAATAGCTAGCCTACATACCAGTTATAACTTGTCATGGCAACACAGAACTTCATATCACCTCTTACTGGTGATGTCACTAACAATCTCAATACCTGCTTGTCTTCCATGCCTTTATACCAGTTTTGTCTTCATGTTAATATTCCTTATGCCAGGTACATCCTTCTACATACTGTAGACACTTAGTTGACATCAGTTGACCATACCAACAAAATCCTACTCACCAGTTGACATCAATGACAACTCATTGCCAACAATCTCCCCATTTGGCATTGATGTCAACACACACTATACCAATCTTTCTCCCCCTTTGACAACAATGGTGATGCAGAGACCTCCTTGTACCCTATCAAACACTCCAAGATGTATGACACTGACCCCTCAAAACAACAATAGGATCCTATCAAGGCAAGGCTCTACAACATTAGTTCAACACCTCTCAATCTCCAAGACTCATACTTACTCAAATTGGGTAATTTGCTCCAACATACACTTTGAAGCCTCCAATGGTTACTGACCATTACCACAACTATTTTGGGTCAAACATGACTCACTTGGACTAGATCAAACACTGGTTATAAGGATTCAACACCATTCCCTATAGCACCTTCACAATTAGGCCTATTTGCTAGTAGCCCTTTGAAACGAGTAATGGGACCTTAAGTCCAAAATTTTCCAAACACCCTAAGAAAAAAGTCATGGATTCAAATACCCTTTTGGTCCTTACACAATTCCCCAAAAGGAAGGGTCAAGGTCTGACAAACAAAAGTCTGAAACCGGTGAAGGTCAACTGTCCTAAAGGGCTAATTAGCTCTCCATTTGTGAAGCAACTATGTCAAAATAAACAAACCATACAATAAAAACCCCATGAGAATGTGGGGAACCATAAACCATCATGGATTCCAGGGTTACATGCCTAGAATCATCACCATTAGCATTCTAGGGTAGCTTTGTTGTTTAAGGACTAGGTAGCCACATAGGGATGTCTACCTAGGGTCGGCTCAAACACACACACCCCTTTCTCCCCCTACAAAATTATTTTGGAATATTAGAATAAAATTTCCATACTTGCATTTCACCTAATCCCATGAGTCTCAAATTGATAAATTGCAAGTTATGGCCATGGAGAAGCAAAAACCCTAGGAAAGCCCTGGTTTTCCAGGTACCTACAACAAAATTGGAATAACAGGAGCAAAACGCACAATCTGAACCTCAAAACAAATCCAAATCAAAGGTGACTTGCTGTTATAACAAAGTCACATCATTGGGAATTGATCCCAATCCATACAATGCCATACCCTGTACCAACACTCCAGAATTGCAGGAAAAACTCAGAATTTCATTAGTTTGCAGTCATCAAAACTTTCCTTCGTACAATCTAACCTTGGGAGTTAGATCCAAAAGGTGTATATACCACTCCATAACTACTCTCAACTAGAAACAAGAGGTTAGAGCCATTGGAGGAGTTGAAACAAACCAAAAATGCAAAAAATGCATAAAAAGTTGCTTGTGACAACTTTTGACAAAGTTGTCAAAATGTCATTTCTCGCCTCCTAATGCCTTGGGTTAATACTAACCCCTCCTAAAACACACTAGAATCACTAAAACTACTAGGATAACTATTTCCTACACACAATTGATCCCCTTTTGTCCAAAAGTCTCAATTGTCTTACCAAGATGCCAAAATAGGAGTTTGGATCACAAGATGGGGTGTTTTATTACAAACACACAATGCATGATTGAAACACATGTAAAGAATCCTAAAGACATGTTTTATGCCTTATCCTTCCTCCTTTGAGCCTGATTTATCAACTTGAAGGGGTGCTTGTGCACCATACTCCGTAGAAGAAGAAATATCAAGTCCACTTGAGATGAGAGCCTGTAGGTCTGCACCATGGTCTTTGATTTGTTGTTCTATCATCTAGACGACTTCAGAATCAGGTTGTCCCTTCCAAGCCACCAAATATTCCATATAAATGTTGTTCCTTGTTCTCTTTGTAACCTTGGTGTCTAAAACCTTATATAACCTTGGTGATTCATGTTTGGGAATTTCATCATCTGCAATAACTTGAATTGTGTCTTCTTCTGCATCAACACTACATTTATAAAGAGTTAAGTCACATACATTAAAGATAGGTGACAAATGAAGAACAGGTGGGAGTTGAAGTTCATAAGCATTTTGGCCACATTTTTTCAAGATTTGATAGGGTCCAATCTTTCTTTGGATAAGCTTTGTATATCTGCCTTTTTGGAAGTCTTTCCTTCTTCAAGTGAAACCACACCAAGTCTCCCACATCAAACTAGACATCCCTCTTCTTCTGGTCAGCATGAGCTTTATATCTTTCTACAAATTGTTGAAGGTGAGTTTTAACTTGGTCAAGAATCTCTTTTATGGCAGTAGCAAAGGTTTCCCCATCAACACTAATGAATTCTCCTTGAGATAGTTCTCTTAACTCCAACATACCCCTTGGGTGGATGCCATATACAACCTGGAAGGGTGACTTACCAGTACTTCTATTCACTGTATCATTATAGGATAATTCTACCTGAGACAATATGCTATCCCATCTCTCTCCATGCTATCTAGTCAAACACCTTAGCAGATTTCCCAATGACCTGTTTACAACTTCAGTTTGGCCATCCATTTGGGGATGGTGATTGCATATGTGCAGAGTTGGATGACATGATGATATTGTATGTTGTCAATGATGTCAATATGCTGAAGTATGAACCGGTATATTGAAGAAATAAAACTAGCAAGAGAACCGGTATGATGGTATGAAGTGAACCAGTATGATGAAGTGAACCGCTATATGTGAAAAGGTGAACTAGTATGTTGGAATGTGAACTGGTATATGCAAAGTTTGTATTAGGGTTTCATTTGTTATGACTACCGGTTGGTAGTCTTGGCTTCAGGATTTCCGGTTGATGCATTTCAAGTCTGTGCGATTCAACCGATGATATCATGTGATGAGTTAGCATTGAAATGAAGATCAGATAGTGTTGCCACGTCAGCCTTGTGCGCGTGAAGAATTTCGTTGAGGATATTACATGAAGAAGATTGATTCTATCTACCTCGAGAATGTGTGAAGTCTTAGTAAATGGTGGAGAGTGCATAATGGGTTATCAACTTCTAGAAGCGGAAAATAATGAACAATGGAGAACATCTTGAGATGTGTTCAAGATTGTTTCACTCTATGCAATGTGACTGAATGATCAGGATTGGATCGACTGTATTGTTAACCTAGATGCTTAGGGTTTTAGGTTTTGGCTACTGACCTAATTGTTGTTTATAAGGTCGATGATGATTCTCATTCAAGATTGTTGGCAAATGTTATGTGTGTATCCAAGTGAAGAGATACTTGATTTTTGCCAGACCGGTGCAGTGAGTAGAGATCTGTAGAGTGTGATTGCAGATGTAAAGGAACTAAAGTGGATCTGCCTTGGCATTAAGTGTTGTTATCAGATCAGTGTATTACCTGTTGATTTCTAACTATTTTAGCAGTTGGAAAATCCCTTTACTAGGTAGCTTTAACAGGCTTCTTGTAAATCCTTTAACAGGGTGACTCAAAATCATTGATTTCTTCAAATCCTCTTGCGAGGTAACCTTTAATAGGGTTCTAACATTTAACCGAGTATTTAGCCATCCCTTAACCGGGTGATCCCTACTAGGATCGGTTCCTAGCAGAACCTGTTGTAAAGTCCTTAACCGGACTATGCTCCTAACAAAGAGAACTTTAAAAGAGTTCAAAGAACAACTTGTGGGTATTCATCGCCACCGTGGTTTTTCCCAGTTGGGTTTCCACATGAAAAATAAGTGTGTCATGTGTGATTCTTTTTCATGTGATGATTAGTGTTTTTTGTTAAGCGGTAAAGCATGTTGATCTAGTGGTCATTATATTTCTGATGTTTTACTTGCTTAAGAATATGGGTGAAGTGGAAATGAGATATTAGGTTTAGTGAAGATCTAAGTGTTACCGGTTTATATCTTTCATAGTCTCACTGTGTTTTAATAGGTAGTGCCTTGATTTAGATCGGTGATGTTGTTTACCAGTTAGTGTAGTCTTTGCAGTTTAATTTGGTAAAGAAGTTTTTGTCTATACTGATTCACCCCCCCTCTCAATATCTGTTGAGTGTTTACTATTCATCATTATTCATCAATTGGTACCAAAGCATCCTCCAGGTCCTCTATGTTATAAGCTTAACCGCTTGAGGAAAAGATCCTATAATAATGATGAAGAGAGAAGGTCCTAAGTTCAACAAAGATAACTTTAACATATGGAAGGACAAAATGAAGATATACATTAAAAGCATGGGTGCTCAACACTGGAACTATGTTGAGAATACTTATGTTGTCCCTACTAGTACTCTCACCGATGATCAAGAAGAGAAATTCAGGAGAATAGGCAAGTCATTGAAGCTCTTATCAGCCGTCTATCTGATGTTGAGTTTATAGATGTTCAGGATAAAGACAATCCCAAAGATGTATGGGATACTCTGGAGTCTATCTATGGTGGTGATGAGTATGTGAAGCAGGCTAAGGAAGAAAGGCTTAGAGGAAACTTTTAAGACATGTGGATGGTTGAAGGAGAGACCATTCAACAATATGGGATAAGGATTAAAACTTTTGTTGGAGACATCAAGAGTGCAGGAGGTACAATGGATGATTCCACTGTTGTTAGCAAAGTTTTGAGAACCTTATTACCAGTCTATGCAATAAGGGTTGCTACTATTCAGGAGTTGAGATCTATTGACAAGACAAAGGTATCCCTTGATTCTATCATTGCTAAGTTGACCACATATGAGCTAAATAGTTATGATGGCAGTGTTCAAAAGACTGATTCAACCTTTGAAGCATTTGTTGCACTATCTAGAAAGGGAAAAGAGGTTAGTACCAGTTGTGAACCTAGACAAAGAAAAGATATGGATGATGAGGAGATCTTGATGGAATTTGAAGCTCTTCTTGCCAAGAGACTTCCTAAGGGAACTGGAAAATATAGAGGCAAGCTCCCTTTGAAATGCTTTTCTTGCAATAGGATAGGACACATTGCTGTCAACTGTCCTAATAGTGATAATAAGGACAAACCAGAGAAGTTCAAAAAGTTCAAAGGAGGAAATAGGAGACACTATCTTGTTGCAGTTGATGAAGGTGTCACTGATGATGAATCAAAAGATGAAGAAAGCGAAGATATAGTATTTGTAGCCATTAAGGAAGATGTGTCAGACAAGAAGGCTCTTGTCTCCTGCTTTGATAATTCTAATGAGTGGATTATTGACAGTGGTTGTTCTCACAACATGACTGGTGATCGGAGAAAGTTTCTGTCTCTGGAAGAGTATGATGGAGGTGTAGTCCAATTTGGTAATGATGCACCATGTATGGTAAAAGGCAAACGGTCCATCTCTCTAAATGGAAAAAGGAGTGCTGATAATGTGTATTGGGTAGAAGGTCTCAGGCATAACCTTTTGAGTGTTTCTCAACTAAATGATAAAGGACTCACTCTGGAATTCAAAGATGGAGTGTGCAAAATAAGAGAGAGTGGTGAACTGATGGCCACCAGTATGCAAACCAAAGGTAACTTATTTCAGTTGAATACAAATATCAGTCAATGTCTAATGGCTAAGTTTGATGACAGTTGGATATGGCATAGGAGACTCTGCCATGTAAATTTTGATAATATTGTGAAGGCTAGTAAGATCAAGGCAGTTGGAGGGTTGCTTGTGTTGAATAAACTAGAGAATCCTTTGTGCAGAGAATGTCAACTGGGGAAAATGTCTTCCTCAACATTCGAAGGTAAATCTTTCACAACAGATAATTTACTTGATCTTGTGCATACTAATTTGTGTGGTCCTATGAAACTAGGAGTGTTCAGGGAGCTAGGTACTTTATGATTCTTACTGATGATTGCTCAAGAATGATGTGGGTCACATTCTTGAAAGACAAGTCTGAAGCTTTTGGAAAGTTCAAAGCCTTCAGAGCACTAGTTGAAAAGGAAAGCGGTAAGAGGATTAAATGCCTTAGAACCGACCAAGGAGGTGAGTTCACTTCTGGAGAATTCAATAAGTACTGTGAAGAGATCAGCATCAAGAGGCAACTTTTTGCCCCCCGTACTCCACAGCAGAATGGCCTAGCAGAAAGAAACAACCGGACTATATTTGAAGCAGTCAGAACAATGTTGATTCAAGGAAAGGTTGCTCACACTTTTTGGAGAGAAGCGGTGAGCACTGCAGTCTACACTATGAACCGAGTACTCATCAAGAAAGGTAAGGATAAAACTCCTTATGAGTATTGGACTGGTAAACCTCCAGTAGTAAGCTACTTTAGAGTGTTTGGTAGCAAGTGTTATATCAAGAGAAGTGAATACCATAGCAAGTTTGATCCTAAATGTGATGAAGGAATATTCCTCGGGTATTCCACCAAGAGCAAATCTCTCAAGTGTTTTAACAATAGGACTTAGAGAATTTTTGAAAGTATCAATGTTAGAGTTGATAAAACCTCTGAGAAACCTGAGGAAACCGGCAGTGAGAAAGCGGTAGATGAACCAGTTGTAACCTTCTAGGAACCGGTTGCAAAACAACCAAGTACCAGTAACAATTCTCCTACACTGGTAGATGTTGATGTAAATGAAGATGAGGATGAAGAAGAAAAGAAAGAGGAATCAGTTAAGATCATTCCTAGATATGTAAAGCTGCATCATGATCTTAAGAAGATCATAAGAGATAAGGATGTAGGAATTCTTACAAGAAGAAAGGTCAGAGAAAGTTCTTGCATGATTTCCGAATTTGAGCCTAAAACATTTAAAAAGGCACACAAAGATGAAGACTAGATTAAGGCTATGGAAGATGAACTTGACCAGATAGAAAAGAATGGTACATGGTCTTTGGTACCCAGACCTGAGCATAAAAATGTTATTGGAACCAAATGGGTTTTTAGAAACAAGCTAAATGAAGATGGGACAGTGGTAAGAAACAAAGCAAGATTGGTATGTAAGGGATATGCTCAAGAAGAAGGAGAAGAAAATGGAGAAACCTTTGCTCCAATAGCTAGATTGGAAGGAGTTCGAATGCTACTTGCCTATGCAGCCTTAAAAGGATTCAAAGTGTATCAGATGGATGTGAAATCTGCATTCCTAAATGGAATACTTGAAGAGGAAGTATATATAGAGCAACCAAATGGGTTTTCCCTATCAGAAGACAATGAAATGGTGTGTAGGATACATAAAGCCTTGTATGGATTGAAGCAAGCACCTAGAGCATGGTATGAACATTTGCACTCACATCTTCTGAAGATTGGATTTGAAAGAACAATTGAAGATAGCAATATCTATCTGAAGTCAGAAGGAGATCAAATTCTGATATGTGAAGTGTTTGTTGATGACATAATTTTTGATGGAGATGACAAGACGAGCCATGCATTTGCAGATGAGATGAAGAAGGAATTTGAGATGTCACTAATTAGAGAGATTAAGTTCTTCATTGGACTACAAATTCAACAAATGAAAGATGGTATCTTCATCACTCAGTCCAAGTATGTCAAAGAAGTGTTGAAGACCTTTGGCATGGAAGACAGTAAACCGGTTAGTACACCGATGATGACTGGTTGTAAATTGTCAAAAGAAGATGAGTTAGCATTGGTAAATGAGAAGGATTACCGATCAATGATTGGTAAGTTGCACTATGTAGTACACAACAAACCCAACATTGCACATGCAGTGGGCATTGATGCATGTTTTCAGAAAAGTCCAAGAGAATCCCATTTGGTGGCAGTCAAGCAGAGTCTTAGATATCTTAAGGGAACTATAGATTATGGATTGTGGTATCCATACAGTAATGATTTCAATCTCAAAGTGTTTACAGATGTCGATTGGGCTGGTAATGTGGACGATCGAAAGAGCACAACTAGTGGTACATTCTTTCTCGGTGGTAGACTAGTCTCATGGATGAAAGCAAAGTTGTATCTCTCAGTCCACAGCAGAAGCAAAATATGTAGCAGCGTTTATGAACTGCACTCAGACAATTTGGATGAAGCATGTATTAAGTGGTTTCAAAGTCCCTGTATATGAACCAGTGAGTATATTTTGTGATAACACAGGTGAAATTAATATTTCCAAGAATCCGGTATTGCATGCTGTAGTCACACAAATCTGTCCAGCTTAATTAAATAAATATTCACTATTTATTTGATTAAAAAAAATCCACTAGCCATCAGTTAATTAAATTAATATTTAATTAATTCATCTCCAAAACATTCTTCTATTAATTAAATAAATTATTCAATTTATCTTAATTAATTCGTTAAATCAAATTCAAATCAATTAAATAAATAAAATCTATTTATTTAATTAAATTCCCCTTTTCCTCTTTTAAATAAATTGAATAAAACATTTATTTAAATCATTATCCCCCCCACTTGCATTTTCCTACAAATACAACTTGCACACATTTATTGAAATAAATGAATTTTTATTTTAAATAAAATCCTACTTTCCCTCACCCACCAAAATCCACTTGCAAAAATCTAATCCCCTTCTAGATTCTTCTAACCCCTTCCTAATTAGCCTAATCCATCCCCTAATTGTTGTCACATTCCTAAGCAAAATGGAGTCACTTCTCAAAGACTCCAAAGTCTTTGAAAAGCATTTAATGCTTTGTGTGTTCAACAAATTAACCGCCAAAGTCTTCAAAAACCACTAATGGCTCTTACATGACCATTTATGGCTCTTACATAACCATTTATGGTTATTTCAAAACTTGTCCCCCCAAAAATTTATTGTTTTGACCATATTCATCCATTTCACATTTGCACAAGAGTTTATCCATTGGATAAAAGCTTTTATTCTTTGAATAAAGAGTTTATTCATTCAACCAACCTTGACTCTAAATCTCAAAGTCATATCAGGCATTTAATGCTTATTCCCTCCCCTCTCAACCTATCTCACATTGACACTTGTCATCCTGGGATTGGGTTGAAAGCCCTCACATGGATTGGAAATCATTTAATCCTGACTCTTGTTGAGATTGCTCGATCTCAACCATCCATTGCTCCATTTTTCCTATAAATAGAGCCCATTTCTTCATAATCCAGATCCTAAAAACTTGTATGCATTTAAGCTATAGGCATTTTAAGAGAGCATTTTAGCATAATTAACTAATATCTTGTCATTTTGGATAAAATCAATCATTTTAGTATCAATAGCTTAATATTAGCTTCTTTATTTACATTTAGAGCAATATTTCAATCTCAATCCTCCATAAGCATCCATAGTGCAAAAAAGCTGCTGAGAGCTACACTATTTTGGAACTTGGAGAGGAGAGGAACAAGGGAGAAGGAGCTAAGAACATGCTAAGAGGTATTTGGAGATGCTTCATTATCTTTGTTTCATTAGTTAGAGATATTAGCATGATTTTAGTGTCTCTCTTGATATGCCTGTTTAGATTAGTTTTTGATTGACTAACACTAACGGTTTCTTGTGTGTTTTGTGTTGTTTCTCTTAGACTAACCTTGTCCATTTAGGAGGGCATCATTTGGTGAACCCGACGTGAATCCAAGCACCAAAAACATATCTTTTTTTTTAACTAACATGTTTGATTGTTGAAAGTGTCACACAGGTTGCGCTTTAGCGCTATTGAACACGTTCCAGCGCTACCATCGTTTACACTTTTAGCGCTATTGTTCTTACAATAGCGCTATTGACCAAATTTCAGCGCTTTTGCAACTGTTTTAGCGCTTTCGTAGTTCTTCTAGCGCTATTGGAAAACTTCTAGCGCTTTTGGCCTCTCTGTCTCTCCCCTTCTTTAAGTGCTTTTGTGCTAAGTAGCGCCTCTGCTTAAACACAGACTAGTGCTATTGTAACAGAGTGTCATCCAAATCGCCTTGTAACCACAAAAATGGAAATTCTTAGGCTTGTGGAAGCCCCCCTTGAACATCGATTTTACTAACACATTTTTGTTTGTGCAGGTTAAAAACTCACCATAAAAATCACAAACTTGTCTTTTGGTGCTTAAAAACTTGACAAAAACACAAAATTGTATCGCTTTCTAGTTAGGATAAATTGTCTTTTGGTGCTCAAAATCAACAAACAACTTTGCTTTCCTTGCATCAAACTTAAAAATCACAAGCCACACTTCAATTTTGGGCAAATAAAAAGAACAATCCACTTGTTTAGATTCTTTGCAAAACAAATTTTACTTCAAGCAAACGTGTTTTTCATTAAGTTGACCAGGATTTTCGAATTCTAGATTACAAAACACATTGCCTTTGAAAGTTAAAAAGAACACCATGGCTATTGGAGCAACATCTCCAAATAGTTAGACCACATTTTGAAATGATGGATTAAAAAGAACAAATGTTTTACGTGTTTGGCACACTTGTGCAAAAAGTTGGTCGAGTGGTCCTACCTCTAACACACACTATCCTCTCCCTTGGCTTTCGTGGTCCTAGGTGCAAGAGAAAAGTGTTAGTAACACTCAAAATTTTATCTTTTTAAGAGAGGCCTGCCAAGGGATCGATACTCTTGGGAACGACCTCGAGCGGTAAATCCTTCGAGCTGCTATAGAAATCAGGTGAGAGCGAAAGCTGTAGCCTTGGGTATAGCTGTTCCTACAGTGTAACTAGCCGAAAGGACAAATGGGCCCCACCACCAGTTACAAGGCTCTTAAGTGAGTCACTGCAGAATGAACTTATGTCCAAAAACATCGAACATGACTAAACACCTTTAAGTAGTAGCCCACCCGTTCTATTGATTGAGAATATTTGCGATATAATTTAGTGCAAGAGCATAGATGGTTTTGCTCCCAAGATACTCACCATACATATTTCCTTGAGTAGAAACATAGCTTTTTGAAAAGTCACTTGTGGCTTGATAAAAGTGGTGACTCCCCCATCATAGGGATCATCTATTTGTTATGCACACGCAAGACTTAGTATATCAACATCCTTACCTGCCATGGCGGGATTCATAAGGTATGTAGTACCAAAGTTGAAGAAATATCAAGATGTGGGCTAAATTTATCACAACTGGCCATTTGACCTTAGGGATAAAAAGTACTTGAAGTGTGTTCGTTTTAAAGACCTAGTGCAAATTGAGCCGACTTCAAGCTTTGGAAATACACCTTAAAATACATCTAAAGGAAGGGTCATATACAAGTCCAAGGATTGGGTTAATCTAGACCCATACTCATGTGTGCCTTTTAGGCAACATTCTTGTGTTTGAGAGCTTGCTTTGTTTTCTTGTCAAAGAAAAATCAGAAAAATTACTTCCAAAAACAAAGTATTCATCCAACCAAACATTTGTCAAAACAACCAAACACATCAAAAACAAGGTACAAACAACAAAGAGTCAAACCTTTATGACCATTCTTCACATCTTGCGAAGGAAGAAGAGTCATCAGAATATCAACTTGAAAAGAAGACCATTGAGCTCAAAGGCTTTGATCAAAAAGAGGAAATTCTTCTATATTAATAGACAAATCTTTGTCTCACATAGAGTCTTTCTACATCGTATGCGTCTCTACCTTCAAGGCAAAACAAACGAATTTGATTCAGAATCATCGAACCGCAGAGCTTTTATGCAATATAGAGCTCTGAGTTATCACAAAAACCAAGGAGGAAAGATCAATCCCAACTTCTTCCCAAACGTTTGCATCACCTACAACACAGCTCGAGAAATACCTCCAACACCTGAAAGGGAAGAGGTAGAGTTTGTTCCATTTGTAACACAAAGTTTTTATTGAAGTTGAAAACATTTTCATCCATCATCTCACTCATACATCATCATTTCATCATCAATCCGTCCCAACTCTCAAAACATTAAGAGGTTATTGTTCCCAATTCTCTTTTAGATATTGCTTGAAATCAAACACTTCACATCACTTTTTAGATTGTTTCTACATCTAGGATAAGCTCATCCTAAGAGACACATCTACGCAGGTTAAAACTAGTTCATGAGTGAATCCTCTCATTACTAGGTAGTTAAATCTGTAACACATCTCAGATTTCTCTACACCTTATCACATCAAATCTTATCAAACAAGCAAGCAATTCAAAGAAGGAATTTCGGTTACCTCTACCTTAAAAGTGTTAAGAGATCCACATGCAACACAATTCCCCAATCATCAAATCTCTATTTCATCAAAAACTCATCATCATTTTCATGCAATTTCAACAAAGACTCATAAACAAAATGGCTCAAACCCGATCACAGTCACGGCAACGAGAAATAGAAATAGAAGAAGAAGAAGAGGAAAATCTCAATGAATTCCAAGAAGCACTTGGAGGAAATGCAAATGACGAAAACCCAAGTACTCCTACTCTTGCAACAATAGAAAGGGCTCAGCATAACCCTCTCTTTAACAGATTGTTTGACGAAATACTCAGGAGCAATGCGGATGCTCACTTCTTAAAACTCGCTCAAGAAGGAGCCAAACTCCCCTCTGACTTTGATCTTGCCCAATTAAGACAAGCATTAGAAAGACAAAGTCGCCATGAGGAGGAAAGAGGTAGAGATCCCATTAGATATAACATTCCTCGAGGTAACCCACCACCTCCTCCTCCAAATGAAATGGAGATTTTGTGGCAACAAGTCGAGAATCTCGCCCAACAACTTCATAGTGGTGTCAAGACTAACCAATTCTCACTCAATGACATCTGTCCCTATCCTTTTGATAGGAATCTTTATATGCCACCCTTTCCAAGAGGATTCAAAACACCCAAATTCAAAAAATATAGGGGAAAGGGAGATCCTCGTGATCATGTCAGAGAATTTCATTCCGCTTGTCTTGAAGTAGCATATGAAGACACCTACCTAATGCGCCTTTTTCCCCAAAGCTTGGGAGGAACAACCACATCATGGTTTTCCCGACTACCAGGTGGCATTAGAACATTTGAGGAACTCATCCATAAGTTCCTAGCTCATTACTCTCATAACATTGAACGCGACATCACCATGGCTGATCTGTGCAACACCAAACAAAAACCAGGTGAACAATTCTTAGTATTCCTGCAATGATGGCGTCAAATGTCTAGCAGACGTTCTCTTCAGTTACCTGAACGAGAACTAGTGGAAATATTCATTTCCAACTTAAATGAAGAAATGGAATTTCACCTGGATGTCAAAGACACAGACTCTTTTAATGATATGATCACCAAGGGTTTAAAATGTGAACGGGCACTCATCAAGAAAGGACTCATCAAAATCTTTAATGAACCAAAAGATGGTCCTCGCCCACGCTTCAATAGCGATAAACCAAACTTCTGGAATAAAAACAAGAATATCGTCAATGATGGGGTTGTTGATGCCCGGACTATCCAAAACGCACAACCTGTGGTTCGGTTTGCAGGACAAAATCCTCCACCTCAAAACAACACAAATGTTCCTTCTAATCAAGGTCGCATCACATCTCATGATGAACCTAGACCTCGTCAGCAAAAACAGAAATGCACGTACACTCCCTTAGGGGAACCCATTGAAACAGTATTGCGACAACTCATTTCTCAAAATTTGGTCACTCTGCCTAAACTATCAAACTATGAACCTCAGGTCAAACCGGCATGGTGGAGAGATACTGAACACTGTGAATTCCATCAAGGAAGAGGACACAAGACAAGTAATTGTCACTGATTGAAAGATCTCATTCAGGATCTTATTGATCGAGGAGAAATTGAAATTGAAGGACATGACCCAAAAACAACAAATAATAATCATCTGATGTTCAAAAATCCACTTCCATCACAAGATCAAAGGGGTCCTTCCACTTCCAGGCGAGACACTGATACTACTGATTACACGCAGGCTGCGTATAATTACACTGTAAATCATCTGTATGATGCCAATGAACAAGTTGCAACCATAACCTTCAAAAATCCCAACTCAAATTGCAATGTTGTTACACGTCATGGCAATGTTACCATCAAGGCAGCTCCACAAGGCACCACCTCCATCCCAAAGAAGTACAATCTTGTGGAACAATTAGAGAAAACCCCTGCGCTTATATCCATTTTAGAGCTTTTGCGCCTATCACCCTCTCATAAAACTATCTTGGATCAAGCACTCCAAGAGGCGTCAGTCCCTGCAAATCTGAATATAGACCAATTTCAAGCCATGGTTGGAAGTCTCAAGTCATCACCTTGTCTCACTTTTTCTGAAAGTGACAACTCTTCCTTCCAGCAGCCTCATAACGCCTCACTCCACATTGAAGGATTTATTAACCAGCATAGGATCAAGCGAGTCTTGATCGATAATGGAGCAGGCCTAAATATTTGTACACTACAGTTGGTCACAACATTGGGATATGCAGTCGAATCAGTGGATCCTCGTCAGAAGATCACAATCAAAGCCTATGACGATGTGTAGCGTTCATCCAAAGGAGCTGTGGTACTACCAATCCGAGTGGGCCCCATGGTAAAGCACATCACTTGTCAGGTTCTGGACCTTCCTCTACCGTACAATCTATTGTTAGGAAGACCTTGGATACATGCCATGCAAGCCGTTCCATCTACCTACCATCAATGTATCAAGTTCCCACATAATGGTGTAGAGATCACAATCCTGGGTGATGCAGATCCCTTTGCATACTGTCATAATATCAGCCATCAACCAGAGATTACTGTTCCTAATAATAGAGAAGCCATCTCCTCCACATCATATATAAGTCTTACCTCTCTTGCCCGTTCAAACACCACTATACCCAAGCAAGAAAAGCTTAAGATGAAGATCACAGAGGAAGGTCCCGGGGAATACAACTTGAGTCAACTCTTTTGTGTGGGACAAATGCCCACTTCTCCTAGAACACATGGTAAACCACAGTAGGTACTCCAGCAACCACTAAACATACCAGCATGTGCTTTGACGCCCTTTGTTCTTGGAAAGAGTCAAGAGGAAGAAACACAAGATGAGGACCTAGCGGAATGGATCTATAAAGATCCCATCACCACTGATATACCGCGAGTTACACTTCCTACGGATCAGTATGGCAAAGGTCTCCTCATTATGCAACGAATGGGGTATGATGGTCAGAGTGCTTTGGGATATTGCAAACAAGGACGACATGAACCTCTACTACCAGAATTAAAGCCCAAAGGTAATACAGGCCTAGGCTTTGAAAAAGAGATCTTTCCTAAACTCAAGTTCAAAGGAAAACCCAACAAACCATTTTGTCCACCTACGGCAAAGCAGACGCCTTTCATCATTAAAGCAGCCTCAAGCACCATCCCAACTGCCACATCGAGGCTCACAACCCCAACGCAACCATCACCAATGCCATTCATTCCACCAAATGAACCCTTAATCCCATCACCAGCACCATCAGCAGTAGCAACTATATCAGAACCCACAGCAGCATCTATGGCACCAACAGTTCCAGCAGAAACCACTGAGTCAATATTACCGATACTCCCTATACCAGATTCCTTGATCCCCATCAACCGCCCTGCAGCACCGATCATTACAAAGGTACATCAACCAATCACACCTGCAGTGTTTAACTCAAAGGATATCCCAGTATGGTATAGTAATCAGATGCTGGAAAGTGATTCAAAGACCGAATCACATGAATGGGAATTTGATTTGGTACAGCTTAACACTTCAGATGAGGAAGACACATCACCACCTCCACCACGCAAAGATATCCCTATTTACGGAGAAGCACAGATAAAGACCAATTGGGTTCCTGAGCTGGAAACATCTTCCACAGACCCTATGTCTCATCCTACGCCTGATTCTGACAGGGAGAGTACCATTAATGACCTTCACCATAATGTCTTAACCCTCACTGATACATCTAACACACTTAACCTAATCGATGAAGTAATACCCATTATCCACCCTGAACTCATCGAATGGAACCAACCAAATCCCCCATGTCTTGACTTCTTCCAAAATGATGAGGCCATCATTGAATTTTTGGAATTAAGGGATAACCTACCAAGTGGGGATCACAAAGCTGGATTCACCATCGAACTTAATAGCGCAACATACTTCGGGGCGGATGCCAAACCTTTCAGCTGCAAAAATATAACAATAAAACATGGATCTTCCAGTGAAAACCACACTGTGGCACTGTTTGATCCAACAAAAGTAAAAAGAAAGAGCGTATCCAATGGTGAAAACCTCTGAGGCGCCTGAGGATGAAGGGTTTGACATTCTCCCTGATAGTACACAATAGGAATGATCAATGATTCTCATCGAAGAAACCAAAGAATACAATGTGGGAACTCTTGAAAATCCTCATATCATACATCTGGCATCTCTTCTCACTCCAGAGGAATAGCCTAAGTTTATAGAGTTCTTCCAGAAGCGTCAGATCAACTTTGCATGGTCATATGCGGACATGCCTGGGCTTGATCCTGATTTAGTCATGCATCACCTTACCGTAGCAGAAGGAGCCAAATCTGTCAAACAGAAGCTTCGTAAAATGCATCCCCAGATTGCAGTGCTAGTCAAAACCGAACTCAAGAAACTCCTAGATGTTGGTTTCATTAGACCAATTGATTATGCAGAATGGATCTCCAACATTGTGCCTGTCGGCAAACCAAAAGGGGGCATCTGCATTTGTACTGACTTCAGAGATCTGAATAAGGCATGTCCTAAGGATGACTTCCCCCTACCAAATATTGACATCATAGTGGATCTAACAGCAGGACATGCCATGCTTTCACTCATGGATGGCTTTTCAGGATACAATCAAATAAAGATCGCACCAGAGGACCAACATAAGACAACCTTCACATGTCCATGGGGCACATATTGTTGGAATGCAGGAGCAACCTATCAAAGAGCAATGACCACCATCTTCCATGACATGATGCATACCATGATGGAAGATTATGTTGATGACTTACTAACAAAATCACTCACCAGAGAAGGGCATCTCCACATCTTAGATAAAATCTTTGATAGACTGGAACAATACCATGTTCGACTCAACCCAAAGAAATGTGTCTTTGGAGTGACCTCTGGGAAGCTTCTAGGATACATTGTCTCAAGCAAAGGTATTGAGGTCGACCCAACAAAGGTAAAAGCAATCATGGACATGCCACCTCCAAAGAATATCAGTCAGCTAAGGACATTACAAGGACGACTTCAATCCATCCAAAGATTCATTGCACAACTGGCTGATAAGTGTCACCCATTCACACACCTGCTACACAAGAACATCCACTTTCAGTGGGATGCCTGATGCCAACAAGCATTTCAGATGCTTAAAGACTATCTCATGAATCCACCATTGTTGATCCCACCAGATCCAAGTAGACCGTTGTTACTCTATATCTCAGCAACAAGTACAGTATTGGGTGTACTATTGGCACAACATAATACAAAAGGAAAAGAGTGTGCTATTTACTACATCTCTCGCACACTGGTGGGCTATGAACTCAATTACACACCTATTGAGCGAGCTTGCCTAGCAGTAATCCTGGCAGCCACTAAACTGAGGCACTATCTGTTAACACACAAGGTACAACTCATTGCAAAGATTGATCCACTCAAGTATTTACTCAGCAAAGCAGCATTGACAGGTTGCTTGGCCAAATGGGTGATGATTCTAAGTGAATTTGACATCGAGTATGTCGATCGTAAAGCTATCAAAGGGCAGGTTATTGCAGATCAGTTGGCCGATGCGCCTCTCATAGGCGATCATCCTCTCATTTCCAATTTTCTAGATGAAGAGATATTCATGATCACAATAGCACAACCATGGAAACTATATTTTGATGGTTCATACACTAGGCACGGCTCGGGGGCAGGCATTCTATTTATCACACCTCAGGGTGATAGCATCCCGAAGTCTTACAGGCTCACATTTCCATGCACAAACAACATAGCAGAGTATGAGGCCTTTATCACAGGACTCAGGTTAGCCGTACAATGGAAATTACAAGAACTACAAGTATATGGTGACTCACAACTGGTCATTCGACAAGCAACAGATGAATATCAGACCAAAGATGATAAACTCATGCCATATAAGCAAATGGTGGATAACCTAAAGACATCATTTACTATTATCACTTTTGAGCAGATACCAAGAGATCAGAATTGAGCTGCTGACGCTATGGCTACCATCGCATCTCTCCTAGATCTTCCACAAAATTCAACACGCTATGAGTTCTTGGTAGAACAGCTTTGGATCCCCGCTTATGCTATCCTTGAATCCGAGATGATATGTCACCTTGTCGGTTCCAAATCCCCATGGTATGGTGAGTTCTACACCTATCTCTGTGATCATACCCTTCCTCCCAACCAATCAAATAACCAACGAAAAACCTTCATTCGCCAAATTGCTCGATATACCATTATTGTTGAAACCCTATACCGACACGGTCTTGATGGTACTCTCCTTCGATGTTTGGAACAAGATGAGATAACAAAGGCTTTGGAAGAGGTACATGATGGAATTTGTGGGACTCACTCAAGTGGTCTGTCACTAGCCAAGAAACTCATGCGAGCTGGATATTATTGGCCATCTATGGAAAAGGATTCCTACTACTTTGTCAGAAAATGCAAGAAATGTCAAGTTCATGGTGACCTGATACATGCACCAGCTCAGGAACTGCAACCAATCACAACACCATGGCCTTTTTGTCAATGGGGTCTCGACCTTGTGGGTAAGATTCATCCATCTTCATCCAATGGCCATAAGTTCATTATCACCGCCACCGAATATTTCACCAAGTGGATCGAAGCTGTTCCACTTACCCAAGTCACCGGCAAGCAGATCGCCTCATTCATCCTCAACTACATCATCTGCCGGTATGGTGTGCCCATGTCCATCATCACAGATAATGGTCTTCCTTTCAAAAATCAAGATGTCTGTGAACTTTGTGAAAAATTTCATATACAACACCGCTTTTCCACTCCCTACTACCCACAAGGCAATGGTCAGGCCGAAGCATCCAATAAAAACATATTGAGAATCCTCAAGAAGACAGTCAATGATGTCGGTCGTGATTGGCACGTTCAACTAAATCCAACGCTATGGGCATATCGAACTAGCATTCGAACCCCTACAGGTGCAACTCCTTATTCATTGGTCTATGGTGCAGAAGCTATCTTGCCTATTGAGGTCGAGATACCATCCCTACGGGTTTCCTTGCATAATCTGATAGATGACGAAGCATACAGAGTCTCCCGCCTCCAAGACTTAGAATTACTTGATGAGAAGCGACAAGCTGCATACAATCATCTCAAAGCCTATCAGCAGCGCATGAGCAAAAGCTACAATCACCGAGTTAGACCTCGTACATTTGAGGTAGGTGATCTTGTTCTTCGAGAGAAGCCTCGCAACCAACCAAACAGAGAACATTCGGGCAAGTTTGAATCAAACTGGCTGGGCCCATATGTTGTCATTGCTGTATTCGGGTCCGGGGCATATCAATTGGCTACATCAGAAGGAGAACCACTTGCAGATCCAATCAACAACATGCACCTCAAACAGTTTTATACCTAAGGTGTACAAAGCATCAGGCTCCCCTACATACTAGAAAATACCAAAAACATTCAGAAAAATGTCCTAAAGAAAATACAAAAACATTCAAAAAAGTAAAGAAAAATCATGCATCCAAACGGTGAACAACCACTCCGGTGGCACCTTGGGTAAGTACGATGGTGAAAACCTAGCAAACAGGTGCTATTCGTAAAGGCTATGGCTCCATTGTCTTTCAGACTTGTTGCGATCACATCTACTTCATGCGTACATCCATCCATCCAAAACCATGGCTTGTTATTCCTCTGCAATTATGATAGTACTCCATACATCTTGCATCCCACTTTTTCATAGTCATGTCTAAAACTGGGGGCAATGCCTTTAACCTATTGATGGAAGTGGATTCTAAATTGTCTTATGATTCATTAAGTTCTTCATTCAAACAATCATCAAAAATCCAAAAACATTCAAAAATATCTCGCAAAAATACCAAAAACATTCAAAACAATTCAAAATCCAAAAACATCGACAAAACCATTGAAAAATCACACAAAAACATGACAACACCTTGTACATACCCATCCATGCAGATACCAAAACAAGCATTGACAAAATACTCACACGATGACCATTTACCAATCAACCACACAATCCACATCAACACTCAAAAACTGTCTTCAACAAGGATGCATCCTTCCTTACCAAAACAAAGACAAAAGTGACGTTTTCTTTGACAAGAAAATTATGTTAAGCTAGCAAATACTTGGTTGATTTATGAGTATAATCATTTGTTTATCTGTATCGGGATCTTTCAGCATTGTTTTGTATTGTTTGCGCATTATTTCCGATGAAGTTCTGGGGCATGTACTAATGGTGTCTACGTGGGAAGTTCACTAAGCTACGTGATCATAGGCAAAAATACAGTCATAGATCACTACGGCTTGCTGATTACAGCGTATACCTCAACCATATGGGCATGAACCATTACCAAGGATCCTTATTCTTTATTCTTTATGTATATACTGTTTTCTTTGCAGGTACAATGCTCTTCCCTTGGTTCCTCCTACCTCATCCAAACTGGATAAAGGTTTTTATCTCTTAGTACGGTATGCACTTGTCTTAGGATATGATCAGCCTAAGATCAAGGAGGACGATCCAAGTCATGCACAAACGGAGATAATCCTTGTCTGTTCCGCAAACAGTACTCTGGTCGACTTGATCCATTATATCAAGTTGCTTGTATTAACTTGCTATATAAAATCCATGAAAGGAATACTCAGGTCATCTTGAATCATTATGTCAAGATGCTTGTATTCTCTTCCAACATTTTAAAGCTCAATGATGAAAATAGAGCACTATGGATCGTCATTTCATCTCATCTGTTATATATATTGCATTCTGTTGCATATCACCCATCCGTTCGCTCATTCATATGTAGGCTTTATATGCAAAATGTGAAAATAAAGCTGGTCTTGGATACAATCACGACCGAGTATTCTGATACATCATCAATGCATCATGCAAAGTCTTACAAACCTTGCATTCCTCATGGTCATATCATCATCACATTTAGTTGCATCTTGCATTAAGTACATTCACGTCATTTTCACTTAAAACATTGCATATAGTTCATTTTTTACATTAATTTTCATCAATCATTTGCATCATTGCATCAACTCATCAATAAATTAGATTCATTCATGGGATCAAATTATCTTTGATTGTTTTAAATCATTTAATAGGCATTCATATAGTGTCGATTATCCATTATCATCTTATCATCTTTTATCATTTATTATTGCATACATCCATTTATCCATTTAGTGAAAAAATGCATTCATTCATCCATTAACTAAGTATCCTATTATGCTCATTTTAGGATTCATTCACATTTGCATTCATTTATCCTCTTTTTAATTGCATTAAGGTGCAGTTATTAAAACATTAGTTATAGTATCATCACATTATCATTTTTACTTAAAAAATATTTAAGTATTTAGAATCATAAATCCATTTGTTTCAAAACATTGGTTCATAACATTTTATATCTATTACACATATGCATTCATTTAACACATTATCATATAAACATTTGTACTTTACATTTTGTTTATCCATATTGCATTTATTTAACACATTATCATATAAACATTTGTACTTTACATTTTGTTTATCCATATTGCATTCATTTAACACATTATTATATAAACATTTGTACTTTACATTTTGTTTATCCATATTGCATTCATTTGACAAACATCTAGATGCATATTCACCCATAACATCATTCATTCGACCATTGCATTAACATCATCACATAAATCATCTCATCATTATATCAACATAGGAAACACCAAAATCCTGTTAATAAATCATCATAAGCATACATCATCATCATGACATTACATACATAAAAGCATTACATCCCAAAATCAAACAAATCATACATATATAAACCTGCATTCATATGTCAGTATCATCATCAAGACATGCATATAAGGAACATCTCATCAATGCATACATATACACATATCCATCTAAGCAATAAACTCATCATCCTGCATAAACATCCATACATAATCAAATACATATCATCAAAATATGGGATCTCCTCATATATATCATCTCATATATCAGAGTACAATGAAGTCTACAAAATCGGCTACCAAGAGCCATCCAAGATACAGTCCAAAAATAGACAATGATACAATACATATATGCATGCAAAAATGCTCTCTCAAATGCCACTCTGGCCAGATGTTGTCCCAACACCTCCCCCTGCTCCACCACTAGTACCTGCACCACCTGATCCATCTCTCCGTGGAGGCCTCATCGAACCACCACTCCCTCCTGCATCCCCTGATCTCTCCCTCCTCAATGGACCCATCACTCCCCCACTGCTCTGCATCCTCTGCAATTGCTCTGATCGAGTCTGCCGCATCTGCGAATAACTGAGAGCTCACTGACTCACTGGCACGACCTGCTCATATAACCCCCGCCAGTACTCTATCTCCGCCTGAGCTCGCCGCATCTCCCTCATCACCTCCCCTGTAATCCCCTGTGCTCCTACTCCAACCCGAACTCTCTCCTGCAGCTCCGCCAATCTCTCCACTGCAGTATCTCTCTCCCGCAGCACCACCGTCAGCTTTGACTCCCGTGCAAATAGCTGCACATCCCTAACTGCCACCTCTGCCTCCAAATCCTCTATTTGTGTCTGCAAGCGCACTATAATGTGATCCCGCAGATCTCCAGTGGCTCCCTCCCCGGTGTCCATAGCTGCCTCCCCTACACCTCCCTCTCTAGTAGTCCCCTCCCCTACACCTCCCTGTCCGCTGGCTTCGCATCCCCAATCCTCCACCTCCACCTCCTCCACCTCCATCTCCTCCTCCATCTCCTCCACCACCTCCTCCATCTCCTCCATCTCCTCCACCTCCACCTCCACCTCCTCCTCCTCCATCTCCTTGACCTCCTTCCCTCCTCCGTCTCTGCCCCCTCTCATCCTCAAACGCTGGGATCGGCTCTGCTGGATCCGATATCCGTGGGATCGGGTGTGCCGCCCGATACTGCGTGTAATCATCTGTCACCCCTGCATCAACGACCCTTGATCGTAGGTCCCATGGCCTTGCCTACAGCATCCGAAACTCTACCAGTGCCTGATCATAAGGTAGCACTAGACCCCATGCATACCTCTCTCGAATCACCCACGCATACTCTCCAGATCCGCTAGGCAGTCCCTGCTACCGGCCAAACTACCTCATCACCCTCTTGGGCACCTGTCTCTCTACATGGTATGAGGTCCTCCCAATGAGGAATCGGGTCATGAAAACATAAGGCAGTGCCTCTGCATCATCATCCCATGGCTCACACTCCAAGTATGGCCGCCATATCACTGCATCCAGGTCATCCAATGCCCGCCGCCACCACTCTAACTTCCCCAAGTAGGGCTGGCTCATCATGCCGCTGTACATAAACATGTACAGCTGGTCCACTGCCCGAAATCTAAGACTCACTGGTCGAGTCACTGGTAGGTGCTCCCACGCCCAAATATGTAGCAGTGTCATGCCCACTACTAAGGAACCCCTCCCTCGGTATACTACCTCATGAAGCTCCTGATACATGTGCACCAACACGCACGGCCCCCATGCAAATCGGGTCCCCTCGATCATCATCATCTCAATAACCTGTCCCCATCTCACCGCCAACCCATGTGACTGTCTGTCTGGACACAACAGTCCTCCCACGATCCCTGACAAAACTGCTGGAAGAGGCTCATATAGTGCCGCTATATCCTCCCACGCGATCGAGCCATCATCAATGAAAACATCCTCATCAAAAATCCTCTGCACTGCCACAGTCCCCCAGGATCTATCGTATGTGACCAACTCTCCTCGAATCGGAATCCGTAGGATGCGCCACACATCCTCTAGCATCACGGTCATCTCCCCCTGTGCCAAATGAAAGGTGCACGTCTCACTGTGCCACCGCTCTACTAATGCTGTGATCAATCTGTGATTCATACGAATCACGGGCATGTGCATCACCTCGTATAAAGACCAGTCACTGCAATACAATCAATCTCCGCCTGAGTCAATCGGTCCCGCAACCCCTATGTCACAGGATGACGCTCGCATAACTGCAACACGCGCAGATCCTCCTGCACATGGACATTCATCAATCACCATCAGTTGTTTTGTTTTCAAACTTTCTTAAATTTAAACCTAGACTATCATCAGATACTTTGATCAAGTATCTTCGGGTCTCAACAGGTAAGCAATCATGGCCACCTAGACTTCAACAGGCATTTTTATCCTAACAAAATGACCTAAGTCTCATCAGACTACTATGGTTCAAAACAACTCCCACTTCACATCGCCCACCATCCATCATTAGGCATTGGGAGATTTTCTTCATCCAAACTGGGGCATCTTTTTATCCTAAAGCAAAAGCGCTATTTCACCAACAACAGCACTAGTTTTCAACAATAGCGCTACAACCCCAGCAAAAGCGCTCAATCAGCTATACCATAGCGCTAAAACCCTTATACAATAGTGTTATTTTAACACAATAGCGCTCAATTAACCCAACAATAGCGCTACTTAGTCAATAGCGCTAAAACTTGCATACAGTAGTGCTAATGCAGAGCAAAAGCGCTCAAACAAGGGGACAATAGCGCCATTGCGGCACAATAGCGCTAGTTTATGGAGCAAAAGCGCCAAAACCAAAGTTCCAACGCTCTTGCTCCGACTTGACTTGGACTCAGCTAAAAACCTATCAAATATGCACAAAAATTAAGTTTTTGAATTTGCGTACCGCTGGTCCGTAGTCATCTGGGCGCTAGAACCGTCGGACTTGCTCGAATCTGTGCTCGGTGATTGGAATCGACATCGTAGCTGCTGCTCGCTCCTCCAAACGTCACTATCAGAGCTCTCATTTTCAAATGGTCACGGTCACAAATGATCCTGGTTTCACTCCTTTCACCCCATTTATACCTTTCGTGGTCACCGTAACTTCTCCCCGCTTACCGCCGTGGTCCCCGTGAACTTCCCGAGCCCCCCATTTCTCCATGTTTCCCTCGTTTTCTTCTGTTTTTCACCCACATGGCTAACTTCTTCTCTTCTACCACCCTGCCAATTTTCATTCTTTTTCGAGAGATCGCCGATTTTTTGAAATTTTTCGGCCCATCTCTCGAGGGGGCATACCACCCATTAAATTTACATTTTATGGGGCATTTCTTCACACCAATTTTTCTTTCTTTGAAACGACGCGATAAACCACACCGTCTCAAAGAAGGGCAAATGTAGTCACACAAATCTGTCCAGCTTAATTAAATAAATATTCGCTATTTATTTGATTAAAAAAAATCCACTAGCCATTAATTAATTAAATTAATATTTAATTAATTCATCTCCAAAACATTCTTCTATTAATTAAATAAATTATTCAATTTATCTTAATTAATTCATTAAATCAAATTCAAATCAATTAAATAAATAAAATCTATTTATTTAATTAAATTCCCCTTTTCCTCTTTTAAATAAATTAAATAAAACATTTATTTAAATCATTATCCCCCCCACTTGCATTTTCCTACAAATACAACTTGCACACATTTATTGAAATAAATGAATTTTTATTTTAAATAAAATCCTACTTTCTCTCACCCACCAAAATCCACTTGCAAAAATCTAATCCCCTTCTAGATTCTTCTAACCCCTTCCTAATTAGCCTAATCCATCCCCTAATTATTGTCACATTCCTAAGCAAAATGGAGTCACTTCTCAAAGACTCCAAAGTCTTTGAAAAACATTTAATGCTTTGTGTGTTCAACAAATTAACCGCCAAAGTTTTCAAAAACCACTAATGGCTCTTACATGACCATTTATGGCTCTTACATAACCATTTATGGTTATTTCAAAACTTGTCCCCCCAAACATTTATTGTTTTGACCATATTCATCCATTTCACATTTGCACAAGAGTTTATCCATTGGATAAAAGCTTTTATTCTTTGAATAAAGAGTTTATTCATTCAACCAACCTTGACTCTAAATCTCAAAGTCATATCAGGCATTTAATGCTTATTCCCTCCCCTCTCAACCTATCTCACATTGACACTTGTCATCCTGGGATTGGGTTGAAAGCCCTCACATGGATTGGAAATCATTTAATCCTGACCCTTGTTGAGATTGCTCGATCTCAACCATCCATTGCTCCATTTTTCCTATAAATAGAGCCCATTTCTTCATAATCCAGATCCTAAAAACTTGTATGCATTTAAGCTATAGGCATTTTAAGAGAGCATTTTAGCATAATTAACTAATATCTTGTCATTTTGGATAAAATCAATCATTTTAGTATCAATAGCTTAATATTAGCTTCTTTATTTACATTTAGAGCAATATTTCAATCTCAATCCTCCATAAGCATCCATAGTGCAAAAAAACTGCTGAGAGCTACACTATTTTGGAACTTGGAGAGGAGAGGAACAAGAGAGGAGGAGCTAAGAACATGCTAAGAGGTATTTGGAGATGCCTCATTATCTTTGTTTCATTAGTTAGAGATATTAGCATGATTTTAGTGTCTCTCTAAATATGTCTGTTTAGATTAGTTTTTGATTGACTAACACTAACGATTTCTTGTGTGTTTTGTGTTGTTTCTCTTAGACTAACCTTGTCCGTTTAGGAGGGCATCACATGCTATAACCAAGCACTTCAAACTCAAGTATCATTTCTTGAGGGAGAAAGTTTAGAACAAAGAGGTTGTATTGGAACATGTTTCCAGTAAGGAGCAGTTAGCAGATATATTCACCAAGCCTCTACCGAAGGCTACATTTACCTATTTAAGAGGTGAATTAGGGGTGATGCCCCTTCAAGAGGTAAACTAAAGGTATGTGCTCCACATCAGTCAGGTATTGCATTGTCAAATCTTTTCAGGATTGGTGTGTTGAAGGATGCTACTCCTCAGGGGGAGCAACATAGTGGAACATGGATGTTTGTGCCTCCACTTTGGCATTGTTGTCAAAGGGTGAGAAGATGTGAAGCAAAAAAGATATTTGCAGTATTGGCTACACATAATATGGAAGACATTGGGGAGAAGATGTGAAGCAGAGAGATATCTTTGTATACAGCCATCAATGCCAAAGGGGGAGATTGTTGGCATATGTGTAGAGTTGGATGACATGATGATATTGTATGTTGTCATTGATGTCAATATGTTGAAGTATGAACCAGTATATTGAAGAAAGCAAACTAGCAAGAGAACTAGTATAATGGTATGAAGTGAACCGGTATATGTGAAAAGGTGAACCGGTATGTTGGAATGTGAACCGGTATATGTAAAGTTTGTATTGGGGTTTCATTTGTTATGACTATCGATTGGTAGTCTCGGTTTCAGGATTTCTGATTGATGCATTTCAAGTCTCTGTGATTCGACTGACGACATCTTGTGATGAGTTAGTATTGAAATGAAGATTAGATCATGTTGCCACGTCAGCCTTGTGTGCGTGAAGAATTTCCTTGAGGATCTTGCGTGAAGAAGATTGATTCTATCTACCTCGGGAATGTGCGAAGTCTCGGTAAACGGTGGAGAGCGCGTGATGGGTTATCAGCTTCCAGAAGCGGCAAATAATGAACGATGGAGAACGTCTTGAGATGTGTTCAAGATTGTTTCACTCTATGCAATGTGACTGAACGGTCAGGATTGGACCGATTGTATTGTTAGCCTAGATGCTTAGGTTAGGTTTTGGCTACCAACCTAATTGTTGTCTATAAGGCCGATGATGATTCTCATTCGAGAGTGTTGGCAAATGTTATGTTTGTATCCAAGTGAAGAGATACTTGATTCTTGCCAGACCGGTGCAATGAGTAGAGATCTGCAGAGTGTGACTGCAGATGTAAAGGAACTAAAGTGGACCTTCCTTGGCACTAAGTGTTGTTATTAGATCAGTGTATTACCTGTTGATTTCTAACCATTTCAGCAGTTGGAAAATCCCTTTACTGGGTAGCTTTAACAGGATTCTTGTAAATCCTTTAACAGGGTGACTCAAAATCATTGAGTTCTTCAAATCCTCTTGTGAGGTAACCTTTAATAGGGTTCTAACCTTTAACCAGGTATTTAGCCATCCCTTAACCGAGTGATCCCTAGCAGGATCGGTTCCTAGTAGAACCTGTTGTACAGTCCTTAACCAGAATAGGCTCCTAACAAAGAAAACTGCAGAAGAGTTCAAAGAACAACTTGTGGGTATTCATCCCCACCGTGGTTTTTCCTAGTTGGGTTTCCACGTGAAAAATAAGTGTCACGTGTGATGCTTTTTCATGTGATGATTAGTGTTTTCTATTAAGGGTAAAGTATGTTGATCTAGTGGTCATTATATTTCTAATGTTTTACTTGCTTAAATATATGGGTGAAGTGGAAATGAGATATTAGGTATAGTGAAGATCTAAGTATTATCGGTTTATATCTTTCACAGTCTCACTATGTTTTAACCGGTAGTGCCCTGATTTAGATCGGTGATGTTGTTTACCAGTTAGTGCAGTCTTTGCAGTTTAAGTTGGTAAAGAAGTTTTTATCTATACTAATTCACCCCCCCTCTCAGTATTTGTTGATTATTTACTATTCATCATTATTAATCAGATGATAGGCTGAGGAGAAGGCTAGATTTGTGCCAAGCTTCTTCCAAAGCGTCCTCCAGAAGTGTCTAATAAATTTTGCATCCCTATCAGAGACTATGGTCAAAGGCAAACCATGTATCCGGACAATATCCTTGAAGAACAAGTGTACAACATAAGAAGCATCAAAAGTGGTTTTACATGGCAACAAATGTGCCATTTTACTAAACCTATCCACCAGTACAAAAACATTATCATATCCTTTCCTTGTCCTAGGCAATCCTAAAAAAAAAATCCATACTTATGCTTTCCCATGGTCTTGAAGGAATGGGTAAAGGCTGGTATAGGCCAGTATTTGTGGACTTCCCCTTTTCCTTTTGGCATGTCACACATGTCTCCACAAATCTCCTAACATTTGTCTACAGTTTGGGCCAAAAGTAGTGCCTCTTCACTAAATCTAGTCTCTTGTCAAGGCCAAAATGGCCTGCCATTGCTCCACAATGTTTCTCCCTGATTATATTTAATCTCATAGAGCACTTGGGTATGCATAACTATGCACCCTTAAACAACAATCCATTTTGAATCAAAATTCAGAGAAATCAACATGAAACTGCTCATCAAATGAAGCACATACCTTATAGATCTCTCCAAAGTCTTCATCATCCTCATACATGGCTTTCAAGGAGTCTATTCCAACACTCTCCAACTGGATCTGATTTGTAGTTAGGACTCTTCTGCTCAAAGCATCTACCACCTTATTCTTGACCCCTTTCTTATGCTTAAGAGTGAAAGTGAAGGCTTGTAGGGTCTCCACCCACTTCATATGCCTGTGATTCAACTTTTCTTGGCTATTTATAAAACTAAGGGCCTGATTGTCTGTGAAGACTATGAATTCTTTTGGCAGCAAGTAGTGTCTCCACTTTTTCAAGGATTGTACTAGAGCATACATCTCTAGGTCATAGGATGAATACCTCCTCTTTGCCTCATTTAACTTCTCACTGAAGAAGGCAATAGGCCTTCCTTCCCGACTGAGCACTACCCCAAAAGCCATGTGACTGACATCACACTCCACTTGGAATATCTTGTTGAAATCAGGTAGGGCAAGGACCGGTTGCTCTACAACTTTTCTCTTCAATGTTTCAAAGGAGTTATTTGCCTCTTTTGTCCAACTGAACTTGCACTTTTGTCCTCCCTTTATGGTATCAAGCATAGGAGAACAAATATGGATGAAGCCTCTTATAAACTTCCTATAGAATGTGGCTAAGCCATGGAAGCTTCTAACATCATTCTTTGTTCTAGGTGTAGGCCAAGACAATATGGCACTCACCTTTTCTTGATCCATTTTTAACTCATGATAGGAGATTACAAATCCTAAGTAGATGATCTCTTCCTTCATAAACAAACACTTTTCCAAATTGATCATTAATTTCTCTTCATGCAATCTCCTTAGGACCTGGTCTACATGTTTTAGGTGCTCTTCTTTGGTTTCACTGAAAATTAGAATGTCATCTAGGTAGACTATGACAAACTTTCCTATGAAAATCCTCAAAACCTCATTCATTAACCTCATAAAGGTACTTGGTGCATTAGATAAGCCAAAGGGCATGACTTTCCACTCATACAACCCCTCATTTGTTTTAAAAGTAGTCTTCTACTCATCTCCTGACCTAATCTAATTTGATGATAGCCACTTTTCAAGTCAATTTTTGTAAAGTATCTAGCATCCCCCAAGCAATCTAACAAATCCTCAATCCTAGGCATTGGAAATCTATATCTGAAAGTAATTTTGTTGATAGCCCTTGAGTCAGTGAAAAGCCTCCAAGTGCCTTCCTTTTTGGGTGCCAAGACTGCAGGGATTGCACATGGGCTCAAACTTTTGTCAACCAGTCCAAACTCTAACAATTCTTCAATCTGCTTTGTCATCTCAACATTTTGATCAGGTGTGAGCTTGTATGTTGCTTTATTAGGCAAGGTGGATCCAGGTATAAGATCTATGCAATGGTTTATATCTCTAATCAGAGGTAGTGACCTTGGCATGCCATCAAAGATGACACCCTTGTACTTGTTTAGTAGCTACTGCACTGCAGGGTCAACCAACCTCAATTTGTCTTCTTTCTTATCTTCAAACTTCTCCACCTTTGTCACTGTTGGACTAGGAATAAGGGCATAACAAACAATGCCTTCATCTGCCATG